>NC_139699.1:7869751-7949751 GCF_964188405.1 Protomyctophum parallelum
CCAGGTAGATGAAAAACCTTGTCCGCTCGCATGCTGTGCAAGGTGGTGATTCAAATGCAGTAACAGCTGTGGATTTGCATTTTACTTCTTGAAGTCCATCCAAGTGAGCTAACGAGCGTTTTCATCCTTGTGGTCTATCCAAGGAAATATCCAATGGTGCTCTCCCGGGGAACGAAGCTGCTAGTTTCCCCTACGTATTCCTCGGATTGAATTTGCCTGAGGCAAAGCAAGCTTTGGCATTCATGCAGGCCGGTTTCAGATGATCAGGTTAACCGGCACTTTTAAATTTAAAGTGAAAAAGGATGAGCCTAATTAACATGGTGACACATTGTCGAATGCCATGAAGTGGAGTTCAGCTCTGAGGAGAAACCATGCCTTTTATTGGAAGAAACTTGCTCCAGTTTCTCTCTAGAATACAACGACTCATCTCTCTCTGATTCAGAACTCCAAGAATCCCAGTTAGAACACTCAGTCAGAGGGCTGCCCCCTGCACTGCCTGGTTCTTTCCATGTCTGTCCTCCAGAGTGAAAAATAAAAAGACCAATGATTGCACCACAGTCTCAACTACTAGCAGAGATGTCAGACACTCAAAACCACAAAAAAAAGAAAAGCCAATCGTGGCTTCTTTACGAAACGGCTGCTGACTGAGAGAGGGAAGCAGACATGACGCTCCGAGGACTGTGGACGACAGGATGGAAATGTAGTAGACAGGATGGGAGTGGAGAGAGAGAGAGAGAGAGAGAGAGGGAGAGAGGGACTACCGGTGAACTTTTTGCATGTCTATAAAAACACACACACACACACACACACACACACACACACCGGAAAAGACAGACAAAAAGGGGTGGGGGTGCTTGGAACATCATTTGGAAAATGTCAGAAGCATTTGTCAGAGGCTTTTGCCGATCTAAAGCCATCAAAGATCTAACAGACGTACGTCTGAAATAAACTCTGACATGACTTCACACCTACAGTTTCACGGCTCAAGCGCTCTAGCGCGCAGCTGTCTCACCGCAGAAACATACTGTAGCTAGTGTGAAAGAAAGAATGAGAGAGCAATTGGTGTGTGAGAGAGAGAGAGAGAGAGAGAGAGAGAGAGTGTCCCACACCAGATGACCCGGGAGGCATGCCTACATTACATGTCTTCCAGATGTTCAACAGCGTGGCAATATTCCCATGACGTTCCCCTGACATCATTCCGACACGGATGAGGGATCTGTGTGCAAACCATGTGGGATTATTAGAGCCAAGTTCTTTGTCTTCAAAGACACCAATACATGTATTGGCACACAGTACCAGACACCTAAAGCCCGACAAAGCTTTGTGTTATGTGTCGCTTGACAAACATTATGTATTTTCAACTAAACCAGGCTTTAGGAAGCTACAACAACCACTCTAGCACCAACTTGAAGCTTGCAGCCATACCCGAGTCCGAGCAGCACCACAGCCCTTAAATGACTTTACAACATGTTTCAAAACACTTGGCCTCTCCCACTGACCTGGAGGCATGTGCGTGCGACGTGCGTGCGACGTGCGTGCGCACACCTGGAGCGCACACCAGCAAAAAGGTAATGGATCATCCCAACCTTCCAGAATAACAAAACAAATGTTTATTTCACTCAACGCCAACGGTCATTACTTTGACCCAGCACAGACAAAAGCATCAAACGGCCCGGAGGGACAGCTCAGACTACGGTGTGCATTGTACTCTATGTGTGTGCAATGCCTGCACAATGCACATGTGTGAAATCTGCTGGGCACGATGCAGCGAGCCCAATATGACTACAAAGAGAGAAGCAGACAATGATAACATAAACAGACGTGCAATGTGTGCTTACTCTCGCTCGCGCACACACACACACACACACACACAGAATGTTCAGGGGGAGCTCACTCTCATGTGGGAATCCAGGGACTGTAAAAGTGACCTGTTCTAGTATCCTTTGGGGCCTTTAGTGACTCATGAAAACGTATGATCTAAAGACAGGAATGGAAAATAGATATTCCAGAAGATATAAATGAAGAAGATTGGGAAATGGCATGCTTCTGACATACATTAAGCTTATACATTAAGCTTATATTATAACTAACCTAACCAAGTACATAATAAACACAAATGAACAATTATTGAAAATTCACTTTACAATTATGAGGTGGTACTATTATTTCAACTTCACCACCACCACCACCAGCTAGCCACCACAACAATATCATTGTTGCAATTTGTACTGTATATTAAATATACAGTACACATTGCAATAATGATATTGTTGTGATGACAAATGTTGTGTCTTAAATGTTCAGATTAATTTAATATGAACATAAGGACCCCACTAGTTACCCAAATGGAAACAAGCCATAGTGCTTTCTTGGGTTATAAAATCCTCTTAGCAGACCTTGTATTGAACTGCAGGCTACGTTCCTGTGCTGTTTTCTGCAAACTGTAAGTAATCAATCTGGGTATATGCACCTAAAGGCTGGGCTCTCAACAGTCGCATTATTAATTTAGAGACAAATCAAAAGCAGTTGAGTCTTATAAGTTGTAAAAATAAGTGCAGACAAATTGATTTGGCTCTATAGTTAACGTGATTCATAAAATACAGTTGTACAATACGCCTAATGAAAAGCTCTGTAGACGTTAGTAGTTTTTATTTTCCAACGTTACTAGCATGGGGAAAGTGAACCAGTCTTGCATCATCCTCGAGCTGCGGGGAGTGCGGGCACGGCTTTCCGCAGGCTCTCAAACCCGATGTGCCTAGATTGTGAGTCGTGGACTCGTGTAGGCACTAGGCATATTGATTTTGAGATGTTTCCTCAATGTGGACGTGCAACTGGTGCAAGTTGCGACAACCTTTGCAGGGAACTATAGCATAACATTTATTCCACTTTGCGTGCTCAGCCTCAGAGACATTTCCCTCTCTGTTAACCACACTTCGACATCACTCGCTCCGCGGCGGTGAGCGGTCGCTGAATGCACAGAACAGTGGTATGACCTCCCCCCCGAGCCCCGACCCCACTCACTTGTGAGGTGACGTCACCCCAGTAACTTGGCTCTGCATGGGGATCTGGGTCTGAAATGGACCCGGTTCCGAATCCCAGCCCTAGTTGCAACCACTACCCTCAAACATAAAACAATGGCAACAAAAGGTGAATGAGCTGTTGGCTATGGAAAGGATTGCTGTCAAAATACAGCTGAAAATTGATTTTATTTATGTATGGCCATGTGGTCACCATGGATACTAGCTAAGCCCAAAACAAAGTGCTAAAATATACTAGAATTTTTATATAGTCAGATAAGAGAGTGTAGACAAGCCTATCAACGGAGTCAAAATATGAATTACATGACTAATGTTTTGTTTATTTGTGTCTTCCGGTTTTGTTGTGGTGGTGTTTATTAACCATTAAGGACTGCTTTTGTTTAAGCAATTATGGAAATATATTGTATGATGGATTTCATGGTATAAATACAAAGTGAAAAGGGGGGAGAATGATTGCAATACAAATAGCTAATAGAAACTTATAATCACTCCAGAAAAGAATACTAAAATTGTCCTTGATATTCCAGATACTAGTTGTAAGGAAAACGACACATTGTTCCACTCTGTTTGAGAGTCCTCAAGGATGCAGTTATTTAGGGTAAGAATTATAAAGAACATACATTCCGTTTGGTGCAATGCTCCCCTCGAACCGAAGCAATGCATTTTAGAGGCATTTTAGACATCCAGAGAACTTTGTTGCCAACAAGGCAATAATTAAAGATTTCAGACTTCTTCAGGCCAGGATAATGATTGCCCTCTTTTAGAATTTTGCAAATGCCCTCTGCTCTGTGGGCTTATGGTCAACCTGCCATGCTTGGGAGAGACTTGCATACAGTATACACAGTAGTTAGGGGAAAACTAATAGAATTAAAAAAGAGAGAGAATTTTCCACTAGTTGTCGTAATTCCAAAGTCATCACTACTGCTGATTTTAATTATTTAATTGTCTTACTGTATGTACCTTTGTTTCATACTAATCTAATAGTTTATTGAACAACTCATTTGTATGTCAAACCTCAGCACTTTTGCACTTAACACATAAATAAATGCTGTCTGTCTACACACTCTTTCTCTGCCACTTCTCCACCACACACACACACACACACACACACACACACACACACACACACACACACACACACACACACACACACACACACACACACACACACACACACACACACACACACACACACACACACACACACACACACACACACACACACACCAGATGGAGAAAAAAAACAGCATGGAATTTGAAGCTGTCTGCATGTGTCCACGTGAATTCCACTTGGTTAGGTGCATGTGCTTCTTTGATAGTCCATCGCTGTGACACATGGATTCGCAAATTACCCCGCAAAGATTGCCTCTGTGTGGGTTGAGAGATGTGTTGTGCATTCACGACGTGGGCGGAAGCTGGCACACCCAGTACTACAAATTGCCAGAAATAAGAGAAACAGTTGGTCTCAGATTTCAAGGGCGTACCTGCTGATTCACCTTGATCTGGGCTGTTTCGTCCTGCGTTTCTCTTCATTTCTGATCTCAACAGTTCTGTTCTCATGCCTATTACTGTGGAATCACAGCCGCTATATACTGTACCCAGCCTACACCTAAACCAGACAACGCTAACACAGCATCTCTCACCTCGACATGCAATATTGTACATGAACAGGCTCACATTACTGCACCAACAAATAAGGCTTGTTGGTAACAACAGGCTCACATTACTACATTAACAAATAAAGTTTGTTGGTGCCCTGATAACAACATTCATGTGCAGTTCCGTGTGATGAAGGGGATAAACATCTTAATAACGATAACCCTGCTTGAGTTCTGCCATATTCAGCTGCTATCACCTACAAATCTGTTGAACAATAAGCCAGCATTAACTAGAGCACTGGTGAGGCCCTGTAAAAGAGATTAAACGTGACATCACACCTCTGGCAGGGCGCCATGTTCTGAGTGCAGACAGTACAAGGATAGAAGGGAAACCCAACTCAATTTGGGAACAAGTTCCTGCTGCTTAAAGACGTCACTGGGCTAATTTAACAGACCCGAAAGGCAATCTCCTGTGGCGTATGGAAAAACAATTTGCCTGTTTCATGCAGAATGAGGTGTTTATGGTGTGTTTCTGCAGACTCAGCCGGAAAGAAAGCTGTGGAGAAAGTTATAGTTCACAGTCACTTGAGATGATGAGAAGAACACGGCAGAAATGGACGTCATTGCATGTTGGACAAATTGGAAGGGATTTTTCCGTATAACCTGCATCTGCCACCTCAATTCGTTCTAAAGGCTAGTTCAGACCAGAGATTTCCGATGAGACTAAACCATTTAAACATAATCTACTGTATGTTAACAGCATCTGCAGTAACCAAAATCTCAAGCTTTGTTGCAGTGTTGTTAGCTTGTACTAGATCTGCTACTTTTGGTGTGTGACACCATCGTACGACAGAGCATAAAAAGTAGAATGTTGTAGAGAAAACTGGCAGGGCCTGAATTACCCCTTACAGATGCCAAATGCCTAATCCTGATGATATAACCACTCCATGAAACTGTCAGACACCTCGATCTCAACGTCTCTGGAACTTCTCAGCAGAAGTCTCATAAGCAACTTTTGAGTTCACTCGTGTTAAGCATCTTCCCAGATGTTTAAATGCTCTTGGGAAAAATTGAGAGGCTGGTCCTTTGCATGAATGCATCACATGTCTATCGCATTACATTGTTAATATTTTACGAGCATTTTAAACATTTTTGTATACACCTACAGTAAAATCCGGAGAGTTCATGTGATGTTTTTTGGTTTAAATAAGTGTGATACCTCACTTATTTTAGCCTCTCTCCAGCTGTTTACTAAACCTTAAATGCATGTTCAGGTCAGGATACCAGTTGCATCCAACAGGATAAACAGATACTGTAGAAGTGTTGTGAGCAGACAAAATTGGAACAAAAATAAATATTTTAACCAAACACCATCACTTACACAATATTTTAGTGAGACAACTCACGAATAGATTTAACCAATATTTATTATAGAATGAGAATACAAGTGTGCATATAATATATTATCTTATTATTATTATATTATATATTATCTGCTGCATTTCCCCCCTGCTCGGCACAATCAAACACCATCCTTAAGAGCAGGGAGATAGATATACAATTAAAAAAAAACATGGGGAGCATAAATAACAGAGCCCACTGGTGGTGCTGGGGTGGTGGTGGGAGCAAACATCACATAACAACCAGGAACCATAGCGGAAGGAAGGCAGGAAGAGCATGCAGACTAGTGAGCTTAAGTAGCCTGCCCAATTGGTCAGCTGACTGCCACATCAGCGAATGACATGTGGGTCTTGCACACACTGAATACACCCACATAGTAAAGCAGCATATTAACCCCTTGAGTATAGTATGCGCCCTTGAGCACGGCATAAAACCCCTCGAGTATATCTGACTGAACTAACTCCGCAAGCTACATATAATTTATGACAAAACATTTACACAATTTTGATACCGATATGGTCGAAAATTATATATGTAGGCCTATGTTTGTAACATGTCCTTAACATGTAGCCTAATTAAAAATGTTTTATTACACTTTCTTGCTTCTAAGATTGAGTTCCAAATGTATATATTTTTAGGCCTCAAGTATGTGTTTTCTTTTTCTTTTCATTAATTTTTTTCACCTAAGCATCTCTGAAAATCAAGTTTCACTAAAGCATGGCATGCATCAACTGCCCAGCTCACCTTAATGTTGGAGAACCAGAGGTCATTCTCATGTAGTGTGGCCACATAGATACAGCAGAGAAGACCCAGACCCACCGACACAGACCAACCAACCGATGTCCAGATAATTGAACCCCACGACCAATCACCTGCAAAAATATTAAGGTGACATTATTAAAACAGGTGATGCCAAGAGGAAATGTTGATTTTTGTTTCTACCTTGTACTTATTAGTATACAGTGTCTTATAGACATTTCACAATATTCAATCAAAAATGTAATTTCGGGGGCACGGTGGTGGCTCTTTGTCGTGCGGCCAATAGCGGTCGTGGATTTTCTGTGGCACAGAGAATGCCTGCACAGAGAATCAGCCAATCACAATATGCCTGCGCTGAATTATCTGTGCCCCAGTCAATCACAACAGGCAGAATTTCAGAGTAACATGTCTGGATAATAACAAACCACACGTGACCACAACACCACAGCACCTCTTCACCTCTTCAAGACAACTTTTTTATTTGCTTCGATCATCAAGTCGGAATGACCGTGAGTTAAATCTATATTGTTATTGTCTGTTCTGTTGTATAATGTGACACGTTGTCTTTTGCATAGCGTATTGCATAGCCCATAGCGTATGGGCTATAATGGACCAGAGCGGGTGAGATGGTTTTGCCACATTAGGAGGAGTTTTAATTTCAGCACAAAAGTTCGGTTATTGCAATAAACGGAGTTAACAATGTGACTTTCTAGGAGCCTCACATAGCCTGTGCAATGCATCTGCCTGTGCAATGCATATCCACACAGTGATATTATCCTCTCTAAATGTTCTGATGAATTGAAAATGGTGGACCCTATATTGTAAACAAGTAATGCTTTGGGGAATCCAAGCTAATAGAAACTGCAGGCTTTCTAGTCCAGAAAAGTTGCAATGCGAAAATGGAAGCCATCATTCTCATGATAATAAAAATCTAAATATTTTTACAAAAAAAAAAAAAACCTGAACTGCCCACAGCCCTCCTATGAGACACAGACTGAGTAGGAAAGAAATGTGCTATTTATCATGAACATTAGTGAGGATCAATTATATGAAGATAAGTTGAAAAGTGGTCCCCTAATTGTCACGCAAATAATTTCGATTTAACAAGTTAATTGTGTTTTTGGCATTGGACATTGTAACAAAAAAGTTTGCTTTTGAGGCAAACAAAAACTGCACAGAAGCAGAATTTGGAAAGTAGGCTATGTAGTATGCAAGTATACATGATTTGAACATGCGTGAACCTTTGATATTTAAGGTTTCATATTTCTACAGTTGCTACAAAACCTGTGGCTAGCCAGTCATTATTGGCACAATTAAAGCCAACTTAACATAGAGATGTTACAATGTTTAGGTGCACTCTTCCTGCATCTGCAGAAATTACATGTACAGTATATTTATTATGTAGTCTTCTTTGTATTTACTATGTAACCTAAGTAGTATGTGTGTACTTGGGTCACTCACCATTCAGGATCCTCTCTGAATGCTGAGCAGAACAGTTGGGTTTCTTGTTCTGGACCTCTGCAGGGCCAGGAGTCACCTCCTTCCCCTTACTGCCCTTTCTCTGTCGCACGACTGTCATTATGGAACTCTGCAAAGATCAGGGATATGATGTATGATTTGCTACATGACATGTGCATAATACCTGGCCAGCTCAGCTGATTCACACAGATTGATTGATTGATTCATTCATTGATTCATTGAATACTTTATACTTTATTAACAGTTTATTAACAGTGTGCAGAAAAAAAGCCCAGAAAAGTAGCCTACAGTATAGGCCTACAGAGTACAGCCCAAGATAGCTTATGGCTTATTTCCATTGGGATCCTTCTTTCATATTGCACGGACACTGTCGGGCAGAGAGAGAGAGAGAGAGAGAGAGAGAGAGAGGTCCCGTGAGAGGTAGGCTAATGCAAACAGAGACGTTAGATGTCACAGCTGGCACCTATATCAAGCTCATTAAATCTCTTAATATAGGTAGGATAGGCTAAGGCTACACCAGTTGTAGTCGAGTCCAATACATTAACAAACCGTAGACGAGAGTCACGAGACGACAAAACTCACGCATGCACAGTCACAGATGAAATCAACAATCAGCAGACCCAGACAGACACTATAGTGGCTGGCTGCGTGCGTGCGGGAGTCGGAGTGTCAGTGTCTGTTTGCATTGTTTTCATTCATTGTGTGAAAGAAAAGACGCAACGGGCCTGCTCTGCAGCGGGATTTCCTAAGTCCCGCCGCTGCTAGAATGACATGAAACCTCAGATCCCATCACTCCGGTAATCTGGGGCTGGGCCGCCTCGAAAGGACAGCACCGGGTCGACAACATTGATTCCGGGATACAGGATCGCTCCCATTTGCAAACGCTAACAAAACTACACACACACACACACACACACACACACACACACACACACACACACACACACACACACACCACACGGATCTCTCACACACACACACACACACACACACACACACACACACACACACACACACACACACACACACACACACACACACCACACGGATCTCTCTCACACACACACACACACACACACACACACACACACACACACACACCACACGGATCTCTCTCACACACACACACACACACACACACGGATCTCTCTCTGAGTCTCTCACACACACACACACACACACACACACACACACACGGATCTCTCTCTCTGTCTCACACACACACACACACACACACACACACACACACACACACACACACACACACACACACACACACACGGATCTGATTACACTATCGTACATTTAAGCCTCACCCTCTCCTACGGCGCGTTGCAGAATGGTCCTCCCTCTCTCTCTTTCTCTCACTCCCTCTCTTTCTCCCCTCTTCCCCTCTGGTTGATACTCGATACATACAGCTGCAGCTGAATGGATGGTAGGATGCGGTCTGTCTACTAGCAGTAGCCGCTATTCGTAGAAGCGCGCAGCAGCTGTATGTCGCATGGAAGCTGCACTGACTGAGGCGGGTTTATTAATTTGTCTCCTCCGGCTCCGCTCCATTTCCAACTGCACTGCGCGTAACGCAGAGTAGCCTAGAGGCTAATAGATGGGTACCACGTCGCCTGTCTACAAAAGCTGTACCTTGACCCGATCTGTCAACAGAGTGGTATTTTATTTATTCATTATCGTGTGTCACTGAGTCCACAGCCAGGCAGGCTACTGCTTACACTACAGCCTATGATGGGACATATGGCTAAACTGAATTCAACAGATATCCTGAACATGCTTATGATCCCCCAGCTAATTTATCCCCTGTTAGGCTATGTTACAAAGCCCACTTTATCAAGGCTATTTAACTTTCACTTTCAAGTATGTTGTGAAATAGTCCTACTCACTCAGACTGACCAAGGCAAAGAGAAAATAAATTATGTACACAGTATCTGTATCATTTAGAATCACTGTAATATAATGTCACTAGCCTTTCCGATGTCACATGACGGGTGCCAGTGAATACCAAAACACAGTCACCTCAGGCGTATACAGCTGGTGTAACTGCTCTGCCTGGTATTCCGTAACCTCAGTAAACTATGCCTAAACGGTTAAACCTAACCTAGTAACCTATAGTAATTCCAGTAAAACAGTGCATGCCAAAACTATTCGTAAACTTAACACCAGTAAAACTGGGAACAGAGTGACATTCTGACGCACCACTGTAATGATTTAAAAGGGCGACCATTTCTAAGGCATCTAGAAGTCTCATATAATCCCTTTGGGTGGTGGGTGAAGATCCCCACTGAGTGGATGGCGTGAGGTCAGCGGGGGGAAAAATGAGGGCGAGCGTACCGGTCAGTCAAAGAGGTCTATCACACACACCCAGTAAGGCAAGTAAACCTAAGAAAGAACCTCTGTCCCAAATTAAATCTGCGTTATCAGGCCGAATCACGTTTTGACCTAGAACTCTTTCAGTCAACAAATGTTTGGATCATGACGCAACTCCCCATATATACAGTAGGCCTACCTCCTGACTTTATAGCCGACTATAGATTTCTATAGACAGTTAAGGTGGTTGCACGCTGGACACGTTTTTCGGGAAAAACAACGGAAAAGGGCTGCTAGTAAAAACAACAGCGCCACTTTTGCTTATTGGTAAACATAGGGGACATACAGACATAGGGAGGGACGGACATTGCTGTTCCTTGGAGTGGCTGCACCACTCAAAAAGTGTGTTCTGCAGCGGCGATATGCTGGGTCTGGAAGGTGGGTAATGGAGGCTTTAAAAATGTACTGCTGGCTACAGTGCATATTTAGAAACAGATATGTCTGGATTATGGCCTGTCATTGTTGCTGCAGCCACCACAATAATATGAGTCAATTAGGCCTACAACAGGCGCACGAGGGGCTTGTGCTATCCTCGCGCCTCGCTCATTCGTTCAGTTAATTTGGGAGAAAAAGAAAGCAGTCAGTCGTGTGTACAACAACACTGAAGGAACAGATCGATAGACAGACACAAAGAATAGTTATATAATTCCATTCCCTATACTATACAACCAAAGATAAACAAGATAGACAGACAGACAGAGCTCCCTATGCGCATGCAGCTGATTTGAACTGTTCAGATGACCATTCACATTCATACATTCAAATGGTGATAATAGATGTTTAATTTTGAGCATTGTGTTTTATTTCATGGCACTTCATCCTGGCGCTGTGTACCCGCCTACAGTATATGGGCTGTGTAAGTTTCAGCATCAGGGTGCGAGGGAGCTGTAGCATTTGTACATTTGGCTCCCCCATATCTTACAAGTATGATTGAACCCTACAAACCCTCCCGCGCACTCAGATCAGCCAACGCAGGGAAACTGGAAGTACCCTCACTAAAAACGCCGGGACAACGCTCCACACGTCCCAAACTCTTCTCCCTTCTGGCTCCAAAACTGTGGAATGCACTTCCCATTGCAGTCAGAACTGCAGCATCACTCCCAATCTTCCGCCGTAGCCTGAAAACCCACCTTTTCAGACTCCATCATGGCCCATAGCACTTACCCTAACCCCTTAGATAGAATTTCTGTTGGCTTAGATAGCATTTGACTTAGACTTATAGCATGTTATGTAGACAGCACTATAATTGTATTGTATATAGTCATAGCACGCCATAGTACATATGTATAGCATAGTAGTGAATATGTATAGTTTATTATGTATAGTGTATGTATAGTTTCATCATATAGATATTCCACTGTTACCTTCTTAGCTTACGCATGTTTCATGATAAATGCTTTTATGTGATGTATTCCCATGCTTTTGTTCTTGCCTAAATGTAAGTCGCTCTGGATTAAGAGCGTCTGCTAAATGCCTAAATTGAAATTGTAAATTGTAAATTGTACAACATATCAACATTTCGCATTGGTGGCGCCCCTAAAGGGCAGAAGTCAAAGTGCTTTTGGAGCCCAACCCTGGTGCATGGTGTTTGGATATTTTCTTTACCCTGAGCCCGGCCACCAAACCGACACCAGAAATCATTCAATATCTGACAAATGGGGACAAGACACCACAATGGCTGTGTTCATGTTGCCAGGCCCATTTACACACCTTTGTATGCATACCGTAATCAAATATTCATATTTATTTAAAATGAATAACATTGAATAAAATAAGCCTGTGTTGTCTTTTAACTGGGTTGGGTTGATGTGATGTGGAGGCATGAGAGATTGCGAGGACAGGGGAGCTTGCTCTCTCTCAGTTGGAAAAGGGAATGTGTGTTCTGTGGGCTGTAGCCAATATGAAAGGCCTGAAGATTAGAAGAAAGTAAATTGGCAGGACGCTTGTTGGAGAGAGGGATTATTGGAGAAGAAAACTGTAAATGTTTAATGGTTCTCTTCCCCCCCCCCCCACCCCTTGTTGCTGTACTTGGAAGGGCCTTGTTTATATATTGTTTTTGATTTTCACACACACACACACACACACACACACACACACACACACACACACACACACACACTAGGTCTCTGTGTGAGTGAGCAACATGAGACTCCCACTAGACCCAATTGGAATCCCTAAGCCAGTGTAGGATTGAACATTCTTTGTGATTCCCTCTCGTTTTTATCCAATTGAACAAAAATATGGTTTCTAAATTCTGGGGCAAGGAAATATGGGCATTAGCCATTGCACAAGTTGAGAACTGATCGCGACCTGGTCGTGCAAGTCACTTTAATCATTGCTTTCTTGCAGATTCAACAGTTCCCCTCTCTCATTGCCCTCTTTTCATTGCCACAAAATGTATTTCTTGATCTCCACTTTCATGGTATATTATAGGCCCTAAAAGGTTTAGGTAGAAACCTTGACTGTGAAAAAATAATTTGTACGCTATTTATTTTTATTTTTCCCGAGCAGCTGACAGAGGGGGTCAGGGATTCATGTAAAGTGAAGGGATTACAGAAGCAGATATGTTTCCTTTCAAAATGAGAGCATGTGCTTGCTGTGCACACACAGCCTGCATGGTGGGTCTTTGTGTCGTTAAGGGGTGACACTCACTTTGCTTATCACCGCACCACCAGCCCTTGAGTTATTTCCCTTCATACTAACTTATTACAAAACACAAAACGCACTTTTTGCTGTGAATACAGGTGGCGATATTATGTACACCTGAAATTGATTTACGACTTATTTCCTCGAAGGCCCATGTAAAGCCCCATTCTAACAGCATTTGATTTCCTCTCCCTATAAGTCCAATTATTGATTTAATATAGGTTTAACCTTGCAACAAGAATGCAATACAATGAAACGCTATACGGTCTTTGGTTCACCAAGGCAAGCATGCAGTAAAGACAAGGAAACGTACAAATGGGCATAAAAAGGATGATACTTCCTAAAAGTTTCCATTCCATTTCCATAAGGTAAAATGAAAATGCTACATGCTCATGTCATGAACTATGATGCACCTAAAATCCACACAGCACTTATAAGAATATCCACCACATAGCTCATCGTCTTGTAAGAGAACTGACTGGAGCACTACACCACATTGCTTATTCTGACATATCTCTGGCCTTTTATCTATCCAATTCTTTTCCCATTCAACACGAGGGGCTGTGAAGAAAGCTTGTTGGAATGGAATGGGCTGCTGGATTCAGCCTGAAGATAACCGCAATTATTATTCAGCTCAACGCCCAGTTCCTGAGGGTAAATAAAAATACAAAAATGTGTTTCTGCCTGAGGCAAGGCTGTCTACAGGCCCTCACTGTTCCATGGTGTCTCTTTCTCTGGGGCTGGGGCTTTGTGGTCAAAGTGCTGCGGGATGCGCTTGGATGTTCTCGGAGGAGCATAATGCAGGCACGGCACGTGCCCAAAGGAGTCAACCAACCACCAGTGCCCAAGCACCTGCCCCATTGCCTTAATTGGAGAAAGTGCCCCTTTTCACGCCTACACAATTCCTTTTCTTTATTTATATTGGGTCACACTACAGTTGCTTTCCTCCACGGTGCCAAGTACGTATACAGTATAAGATAGGTTTGTTTTCTTTGCCTTGTGTCTTGCCAAACTAAAAAGTCTTATGACTATGAAGGGGCATGTAGCTCTTGCCCTAGCCTCGATGACCTTGCAGGCAATTAGATAGCATGTTATGTATAGACAGATGCCAGGTCATCATTGATCTGCCATTCTATAGCATTCTATAGTGTTTATAGTTTCAATGTGTGGATATTCTACTGTTAGACGAATGGTAAATTGTATGATTGGGCGCCAACCTAAAAGACACAAGAAATTGTAAATCAGGTCATCAGCCACTCACACATGAATATTACAGTATGTAACACTTTTGATAATGCACAGCAGCAGAAGAAAACAGCCCTATACCTTTGCAGTGTTTCTGAGACATGTGGGTTTACTACTACAGTAGGTTCCATTGACACTTGACAGGCTTTTAATCAGTGAAATGTGAAATCACTTCAGTCTGGTCTAAATTCAATGAATATGCAAAAACTATGTGGAATCAATTTAGATATACAGTATATAAACTGTATATTACAATTGTTTAATAACACCATTGCAGTGTCAAGGCAAAGATTTGAGGGCAGTCCGTTGTGCTGGGACAGTATCGGGATTGGTTTGCAGAGCAGTTTTGAAGCGTATATATTGAATTAATATTTCACCAGACATACTGTACCAGTATTTTCCAGTTTTTCCCTCGGTGGGCACTGCAACATACCTCCCGAAGATTTTATGTTTCAGTGTACACTGCAGTGCACAGAATAATAGTTATATTTTGAACAGGGCATCTGTGCCGTAATGTAACAATGTCAATTACTCTGGAAGCTCATTGGCCTTGTGGTTAGAGTGGACGCCCTGAGACTGGGAGGTGGGGGTTCGATCCTCGGCCGGGTCATACCAAAGACTCTAAAAATGGGACCCAGTGCCTCCCTGCTTGACACTCAGCATCAAGGGTTGGATTGAATTGTCCCTGCGACATACTAGCGTCATGTCCAGGAGGTGTCCTTGTACATCAAGCTGCCTCACGCTACAGAAACAGGAGATGGGCTCCTGCCCTATGGGCCTCATGGCTCGGCAAGGCTACTTACTATCCTGTTTGTGATTTTCATGGTGGATGGCGAGGTGTAGTCGTGGTGGAGAGGGTATACATATACAGTTCGGTGAGCTAAGGGTTGCTTCACTGCTTTAACTTACTAACAAATAGAATATTAATAATGGCATAGAATACAAATCACACCCAGTGTGACGTGAGCGGTGCCTTTGATGAGTTTGTCCCTGCCCCCTCCGACAGACATCAAACAGGTCTTTGATGCTTTAATTGATTAGAGACAGCACTAACGAGCACAGAACATGTTTGACACTTTCATGGCCCAATCAACTCAACTCAATTAAGAGCTCTGGCTGAGCTCCTCCCTCCCCTCACAGAAAAACACGCCAGGGATGAATGTAAAAATAAACAGTGGAACAAAACCAAAATACAGCCAGAGGGATGTGTGTAACTGCAAGGAAACCAGCACAATAATATAGTGGCTATGATAGAGAGACATTAAGGCTAAAACATTGATATACATATCTAACTATAAATGCACCAAGTCTCTGTGTGTACATGCATACATCTGTAATCCACATAACTCGAGAACCGTTTGCTCCACCGACTTCAAATTCGACACACGCGTAGTCGCGTACCACACCACCACAGGGAGGGCAGTGCACAGTGTCGCGTACCACACCACCACAGGGAGTGCAGTGCACAGTGTCGCGTACCACACCACCACAGGGAGTGCAGTGCATTGACACACGCGTACCACACCACCACAGGGAGGGCAGTGCACAGTGTCGCGTACCACACCACCACAGGGAGTGCAGTGCAGTGTCGCGTACCACACCACCACAGGGAGTGCAGTGCACAGTGTCGAGTCGGACCCACTGTGGCCCCTGCCCAGGATCCATATATGGAGCTGGCCTGTTCTGACCTCACAACACTCCATATTTGGGCATGTGCCTGACACAGAACTCCATAAGCTGGCCTGTTCGTACATCCCAACACTCCATATTATATTTGGGCATGCCGCATGGCTGACACAGAACTCCATACAGTGACCAATAGGCACTGCCGTAGAGGCACCACTACTAAATAAGACTTTTGGCGTTTTGGCGCAATTTATGCCATTTCCACGGGTCACACTTTTATATCGAACTCTTCCTAGCAGAATGGTCCGTTCCAAATGAAACTCGCTCAGAATACACAAAATACCACATAATCACATAAGTTTGTTTGTCATCTTACATGTCATGATAAGATCAGTTAAAGTTAGATATAATGTGTTATTACTTCATATATCTTGTATGTATGATTGTATGTACATTTTTCTTTAATGATATTAATAATATTAAACACATTGAATATTTTAAAACATTAAAACATTGTATCATCATGGTTAAAATAATATAAAGATAATAACATACGTTGACAAATTAATGGAAGTATATTCATTCTTTTTATGGATGATGTACGATGACAGAGCCCCTCACTTCACACGGGTGTGATTTTTTGCTATAAGTTTTGAACAGTTTGTCGTACAGACCTTATTAGCCCCGCCCCCTCTTCTGATTAATCAATATGTTAGTCTCTGCCATAACCTTTGAACAGTTTGTCGTACAGTCATGAGTCACCTCACTGGACTCAGTTGAAAAACCTTTTCATTCAGTAGAGTTACTTAGCTCTGCTCCAAGTTCCGATTGGTAAATATTTTAACTAGAAATGCACTCTGTCGAGCTGCCAACTTGCGCTTTGCACACATGTTGGCCTACTTGTGTGTGAGCAGAGCGTGCAACTTATCTCTCACCACTACAATGGTTTCTAAATATTTTAAGTTTCCTATATAAGTTTGAAACTCAAATTGGTTAAATCATCCACATATGTCAGTGTCGTCCCTCGGCCGAACGACGGCACCAACATACGGAGCCAATCCAATTGGCCGACATACGCAGCAAGTTGCCAACTTGCGCTCTGATTGGCAGAGTGACCAAAAATACACAATCCCTGATTGGATTGGACATATATACGCAGCCGAAAACAGTACTTGCGCTCTGCTCTCGCAAGTAATTAAGGTTTGAAGTTGGTCAGTCCCATATGCATATGCACATGACCATATATGGGCCATTCCTGTGCTGGTACAGACAGACAAACACATAGGGTCAAATGTTGGAGCAGCTAGCGCCTTTCCCCCCATGTCATATCGTACACAGGTTGTGTTGTATATCTCCCTCCGGGGGACTAACAGTGTAATCACTAACGTTAGAGAGGGTTTAGACCTGGTTTACAGTCCTGTGCACACATACACACCCACTCCATATTTGGGCACGGTTCAGCTCAATCAGATGCTTGTTGACTTCAGAGCATACAATGAAACCAAATGGACCATAATGGTGCTCTCGAGAGTAAAAATCTGCATTACTACAAGAAGTTTACACAATTAGAGAATGGAGAAGAATGTGTTATTTTGACCAACATTTGCCTGTCTCTCCTAATGGCACACAACATCAATACAGCGTGGAATTGTGGACAAAATCGTGTCCAATCGTGTCTAACAAAATATTTGTTAGTTTTGGGTCCTAGAGGCTCATTAATGCTGAATAAATAATGGACCTTGATGTGAAAAGGGTTGAAAAACACTGCAGGACATGTGGGAACTGGTATGGTATAGGACACGCAAACAAAAAGAAGGTATTCGATGCGAGTCTGGGGAACGTTTGAACAGACAGACTCAGAACAGTCTCTTTCCACGCTGTGAAAATGGTGATTAAATAATTGTCTTTGACAAAATAAATAAAATGCCACTCCTGCATGATATCCGGCCAATCACAATTTGCTCAGTCAATCAAATCATCGCTATTAACACAAACACACAAAGCTGTGCATAGGAGGGGCTAGCGCTCCTCAAAAATAAATGAGACAAAATAAATAATTTAGTTGGGTTGTTCCCTGTATACTAGTGTACAGAATGCAGTGGTGATGATGATGATGATGATGGATGGACCCGTAAGGTCAGGGGTCATGATGGATGGAAAGTCCTTGAATTTAAAAAAAGCTTGAGATGCACTGGCCTATGATGCATATGAAATTGCGGGGGTCACCTGGTAATGTTTGTTTAACTGCTATTAACAAACATCTGGTTTAGTGCCCTAAACAAACATTAAAAGTCCATATACTTGGCTGTACCATATGGTTTCAAAAGCCAGACGTTGGAAGGGCGTAGTGCGCCATCCTCAAAAAAGGACTGCCTGAGCTTGCTCTAAGCGGGCTTCAGCAAGGCATTCAACAGGACCTCCATGTTGTCCACCCTGCCGACGTACTCGCGTAACACCTGGATGAAGTAGGGCATGGCGGAGTCCATGATGTTGTTCTTCCAGGCTAACTCCCACACCACGTCAGGCCGCAGCAGGGTGTGGCAGTTGAAGAGGCACGCGGCGAAGCACTCCCTATTGCCACTCTGGACGAACCAGGCCAGCAGCTCCTCGCAGAGATTCTGGTCGCCCGAATGCGCTGCATACTGCATGGCGTCCTTGTACTGCTCGTCCTTCAGGCACACCTCCACGCTTTCCTTCCAGCGGCCTCCGGCCTTGAACAGAAAGCCGGCGACCACGCGAAACTCGCGCAGCTTGTGCCGCTGCAGCCGCTCGGCCAGCGCCAACGCAT
Source organism: Protomyctophum parallelum (assembly GCF_964188405.1). Lineage (NCBI taxonomy): Eukaryota > Metazoa > Chordata > Actinopteri > Myctophiformes > Myctophidae > Protomyctophum > Protomyctophum parallelum. The sequence goes on from NC_139699.1 coordinate 7,888,711, forward strand.
CAAAGTTGTCGTGTGACTCGACGGAGGCGTGCAGCGCCGCGCAGTCGCGCTCGGCCACGTGCAGTTCGTTGAGCGCCTCGTTGACGGCACGGTCGTTTGTGCCGGCGTGCTGCGCCGCCAGCAGGTAGGGTTTGACGAGCGTTAGCTCGTCACTGTGGGCGAACATGTCGATGATGCGGCCGTGGTCCAGCCGTGGCGTCAGAGCCACCAGGAGGTCGTTGAGCGCAGCATAGCGCTTGGACTCCCAGTAGAAGCGCACAGCCTCGTAGCACAGCTCCACGTCCTTCACCTTGACCAGCGTTTCGGTGAATGCCAGCTCCTTCCAGGCTGCCGCCGCATGGCTCATCATGACGCGGGCGGCCTGGTCGAAGTCCTCGCGCTTGTCATGCAGGAAGAACAGCTCGGCCCAGAGGTGGGCATCCTCGACGACACGCAGCACCGCGGGGGCGTCGAGGCGCTCCCAGAACACCTCCAGGTACTCGTGCAGCATCTGGGGCTTGAACTGGGCGTAGAGCAGGGCCAACTCTGTGTACATGTCGCCGTGCGTCTGCTCCTGGCCCAGGGCCGCCTCCAGCGCTGCAGTTAGCTCCATCGCGTGGCCACGCTCGCGATAGTATGCCACCAGCTCAGCCAGCTCGCCAGCACCGCACGCCACAACATGCAGGGCGCACATTTGCGCCAGACGGAACTCCTTGACGTCGACGCAGGCGAAGCACACCTCCTTCCACACGGCGGTGCTGTTGGCCCGGCGGGCCGCCTCGGCCGCCGCCAGGAGCTCGCCCATGTGCGCCAGAGCCGATGCCACGCGGCCGAAGTCGTTCAGGTTGGTGTAGAGCACACGGGCCGCCGCGTACAGCCCCTCAGCGTAGCAGCGCTCGGCCGCCGTGCGCACGTCAGCACTGTGGGGTCCGTCCAGCAGCTCGGCCAGCTCAGCCAGCCGGTCCGTCTTGGCCAGGCAGAACAGCAGCTCCGTCTCCACGTATGACTCGTGGCTCTTCTTGCGGGCCATCTGCAGGAACTCAGCCAGGACCTCCCAGTGGCCGCTCTGAGCCGCGGTGCGCACCACCTCGGCGCAGGCCGACGCGTCGCCGGCCTTGATGTAGGAGGCCACGGCCTCGCGGACTAGGCCCTTCTGCAGCAGTGCCGCGGCCAGCGCGCTCCACACGGCCGGCTCGTCGACACAGCCGCCGCAGTGCTCGGCAAACTCGTAGGCGCGTGTCAGGTCACCCACATGCTCAATGAGCACGCGCACGGCCGCGGCGTTGGCACGGGCTTTCTGCAGGACGGCGAAGGCCTCCTCGTAGAGGCCGGCGGCCAGGGCCGCATCAGCGACCTGCGCTGCATCGTAGCCGTCCAGCCGCTGCACGTAGTCCATGACGCGCGCGCGGTCGGCCATCTTGATGGCTGTCAGGAGCAGCAGGTTCTGCAGATTGCGGTGCTCCAGGAAGCCGGCCATGTTGTTGTCCAGGAGCATCTTCTCCAGCAGCTCGGCAACCAGCGTGTCGGGCAGCGCGGCCGCCACGAACGCCTCGACGACGACCGCGACCTCTTCGGGGTCACGCTCCGTCGACTCAGTCTCCGACAGCATCGTCTGCACAACATGGTCGACGAGCGGCCGCCGGAAGGGGTTGGACTCCGCCAGCACGCTGGCCCACAGCTCGGGTGCGTTGCGGCGCACCAGGTAGCGCGACAGGCTGGCGAAGAGCGAGTTGTCGTTGCAGACGCTGACGATCTCCTGGTCGCACTTGCCACGCATGTAAGCCATGCAGGCCAGATGCGGGTCTTCGCGCTTCTCGCAGTACTTGCCCACCACGCGGCTGTCGTAGTAGGGGTTCTCCATGAGGAAGCACTCAGGGCTCTCGCCCGTGTCGATGTAGACCTTGGCCAGGGCATTGTGCGTGGCAGGCTCCTCGCACCCATCGCGAAGCCGCGCCTCCAGCCAGGGCCGGAGCAGGTTCAGCCGTTTCCTCTTCTCCACCTCGGCTACCAGCTCGTCGGTGGAGAACTGCCCCCCTCCTCTTCCTCCTCCTCCTCCCTCTGCCGGTGCTGCGATCAGGCCTCGGATCACGTCCTCGTGGCAGTCGGCGTCCAGCAGGGCTCCGACCACGGCAGGCAAGCGGCCGTGGTTCACCTCGCGCACGTACGTCTCGATGTGGCCATGCAGCTCATTGCGGTAGAGGTAGAGGACCAGGTCACGGACCATGTCGAAGCGGTCACAGACCAGGATGAGTGGCCGCGGGTCCGAGAGCTTGGCCTCCTCCATGAGGAAGTTCTTGACACGCTCAGGCTCGTAGTGGTTGCTCTGGGCGCAGACGGCCTCCGCCTCCTTAACGTGGCCTGTGCGGCAGGCCGCCTGGATGTACCTGAAGTGTACCTCCGGGTCCTGGCTGGAGGCCACCACAGAGTCCAGGAAGAGAAACAGGCCGTCGGCCTCAAACAGCTCCATCAGGGCATTGGTGGAGAGACGCTCGTGGTGCGCCGACGCCACCTGCACGCAGAGCTGCAGGTTCTGTGGGACCGACAGCATGGCCCTGAGGCACTCCAGGCAGTCCGCCGGCGACAGCGAGCCGAAGAAGGTGAGCAGCTTCTTGGCGTCGAACAGCCGCGCCTGCTGCCCCAAGGCCCGCTTGACGTCCGACAGGTCTGCGTAGTGCTCCAGCGCTCTCTGCGGGAGGCCCGCCTCCTCGCAGAGGCGGGCAACATGCGCGCGGTCGTAGTGGGTGAACGTGTGCTCGACCAGGATGGCGTCGGCCGCGCGGGGGTCGCGCAGGAGGTTCATCTCCAGCAAACGGGTCTGCAGAGCACCGTCTGAGGGTCGGTCGCCCTTTAGGGCATCCAAGAGGAAGGAGGTGCACTGCGGGATGAGGTCCAACTCCACGAACACGTCTGCGATCTGCGCCAGGTCCCCTGACGACATCTGGTCGTCACCGCGGCGGTCGGCCAGCAGAGTCTGGGTGAAGCGCAGGCCCTGCTCCGGGTCGGCCCGCAACACATTCCTGAAGCTCTGGACCACCTTGCCGTGGACATTGGTAGTCCTCGTGTAGACGGTGAGGGCCAGTCCGGGGTCCACGGGGCTCAGCAGGTCTCCCAGCTCCTCCGAGCACTCCAGCTTGTCCTCCTTCAGCCACTGCTCCAGCAGCGGCTTGCTGTCGCAGCTCTGCTGCTTCTGCAGCGTTGCGCGGCAGAGCTCCAGAGACTCCAGGCGGTTGAGCTGGCCAAGTTCCATGAGGACGCTGAAGTACTGCAGCAGCGGCGAGGAGCTCTGGCCCGACGAGGGCGAGGCCGGCCTCATGCACAGGAAGCGTCCGACGGTGTCGGCCGTGCGCAGGAGGCCCCGGGGTGCTGCTGCGGCCACCCGGGCTGCCTCGGCGTAGTTACCAGCGGAGACGAGCTCATCAAAGTGGCGCACGAACAGCTGATCGGCGCCGCCCAGGTTGCTGCGTGCAGCGAGCCGCAGCGCCAGCTCGGGCCGCTCCATGACCTCGCTGATGTACGCCACCAGGTTCTTCTCCTCCACGCTCACAGAGAGCACGGCACCCTTCCGATTGACGCCCATGATGCCGGCGGGCCCCGAGTCTCCGCCTCCGAATCCGCCGTGCCACGGCGTCGTCACAAAGATGTTCTCGTCGCTGACACGGCTGGCGTAGATAGCCGTGGCCGTCTCCAGGTCGTGCAGGTGCACATAGCCGTACTTGGTGACGAGGAAGAGCACGTCTTGGCGCGAGCCCACCTGCAGCGCCACAGGAAAGTCGTTGGCGGCCTCGGCGGGGAAGCGCACGTCCACCGACCGCTTGGGGAAGGGCCGGTTGCCGGCCGGCGGTGCTCCCACCTCGATGACGTGCAGCCGCCCGCCGGCCTGCCGCCGCACCGAGAAGCAGAACAGTATCGACTCCTGGCGGTTGCCGTCCATCTTAAAGCGCGCAAAGGCGGCGGCATGGCCCTCGATGTGCTGCGACACGCGTCGCTCCACCGAGTAGAGCTGCATGGCGCCGACCACACGGCCCTGTGCCGGCGATGCTGAGATGCCCACCAGCACCAGCCAGCGGTTCCCGGCGTCCGCATGGTAGTTGATGATCTGGCAGCCCGCCAGGCTGCCGTGCCGCTCGAACACCTTGGTGGGCTCATCGCCCTCCGCCATGCCCCAGTGGTAGACGGCGTGCTCAGTCACCAGCGCCACCGTGTCTTGCGACAGCCACTTCCAGAAGGTCACGTCGTCCGTCATGGTGTGCGCCTTCACCTTGGACATGAGCTCCATATCAAAGATCTGCAGCGTCTTGGCCGCCTTGAGCGCGATCACGTTCCTGATGGGGTTCATGATGGCGCTGTCGGCAGAGATGGGCCGGCGGACGGGCGTTTCGGGGTCGGCCAGGTCCACGATGACCACCTGGGCCGTGTCGCCCACCTTCTCACGCACGCAGATGAAGCGCTCCGACTCCATGGTCAGCGTGCTGAAGCCAATGTTGGCCGGGTTGATGCCCAGACGCTGCAGCTGCAGGTGCTCCTGGAAGCGGATGGGCAGGAGCCGAGGAGACGCCATGACGGGGGCGTGGCCTCTCTGCCTTCCCTCCTGATCCTCCTTTTTCTTCTCTTGCCGATAAAGTGCAGCCTGGGAAAGGCTTGTCTACCGACCAAATGAGTAACTTTTGCGTGTGTGTATGTCCATGCGTATTATACCTAATTGGTGTATAGACTGCCCACGACAATGTGCAGCGCTTATATATTTGTCTCCCGAAGCAAAATGTCATCATCCAGTATGCTGACGACACACTGGTTAATAACTTGCAATCATTTAGCTGGGGACCCCCTTGAACACCAATTAAATACCCCCAGGGGTCCCTGGACCCCACGTTGAGAACCATTTATATGTAACGTTGTCATGACCTGGCTCTAGGCCATAACAAAAAGGAGGAAGACACAGCTTTTAAAAGTGCACAAAGTAATATTTATGTACAACCCTAACCCTAACAACTTAATCATGTGGGGTGTGTTAATCAGTGAAATCAGTAGTCTAGGTGAGATTGGTGAGTGGATGTGTGGTAAATGTAGTGTGGGGTGTTGAATGGTGCAAACCAAAGGCTAAACTAAAAGTGTTGCCAACAGGAAGAGAGAGTGAGTGTGGCCAACACCCAGCCCTTTATAGAGCACACTGGGGCCAGGTGCTCCCAATGTACTGATTGGCACCCCAATTTCCCAACCTGCAGGCCTTGTGGAGACAGATAGAGTAGGCAGCACAGACCCTGGTAGGCCAAGCTACAGGGGGCTGTGACAAACGCCATTACCCGCCGCCACACTGATGCGCTGGCTTCCCCGTGCCGCCTCTTTCAGATTCATTCAATTCGGCGGCATATCCGACACCGGCTTCTGCCGCATGCCTCTCAACAAGGCCTACTCCGAAGAACATCGGAGCTCTGTTGTGTGTGCGGCTGCTAATATTGGGCACGGTTGTGACAGATGTCACCACCGCATAGCTCGTCCAATCCGTTCTTGATAACGTGTAGCATCATGTAGCCGGCCCGTGACATCACTCACCTGCAGTCTGTCTATTATGACATGCAGTACCAGTAAGACGCCTTGAGGGCGTGGCCGTGTGCTCGCATCCGCCTGGGCGACAGCAGACTACTGGGCGAGCACTGGCCCTTTGGCATCCGCCTGGGTGACAGCAGACTACTGGGCCAGCACTGGCCCTTTGGCATGGGAAGGTCAGATCAACATAGAATTAATTTTCTACTGGCCATATACTGTATGGAGCATGTCTTGAGTGTACAGGGTTTGATGAGGTCAGTTCAACATATGGAATGTTAGAACAGGTCAGCTCCATATGGAGATCTAAGGGTGGCAGCGGACTTTGGAACAGGCCCGTCTATGGACAGGTATCAAAAGGGAGACATCGAAGAGGAAGGATGGATGGGGAAGGATCAACATATGGAATGTCAGAACAGGTCAGCTCCATATATGGAGATCTAAGGGTTTGAGGTGAGATGTAGGGCACGTTCGGAAATAGCGCACTGTGCAATGCAAACTAATAGGCGAGTGCTGGCCATTATTGATGACATCAGGGATCTCCATATATGGGCTTAATATGATGACATCATGTGATGTCATGAGGCATGACCATATATGGGGCGTGACTGACTGAAGGGAAATACACAATTTCATAGATAACTGCGACCTGCCATCGCAATAAAATAATCACACCTGTGTGAAGTGAGGTGCGCTCATCAGACATAATCTCATTCCGGCCAATGAGAATTTGCGTCCTCACCTTCATCTTTAATGTTTGTGTTAGGGGCGACTGTCAGGAGGTAGAGCACGTCGTCCAATGATCCATGGGTCAGCGGTTCGAATCCCGGCTCCTCCTGTCTACATGTCGAAGTGTCCTTGGGCAAGACACTGAACCCCAAATTGCTCCCGATGTGCTGGTTGGTTCCTTGCAGGCATAAGCATAACTCATCCCTCGTCTGTCTGTCTGTTTGGGGTACAAACAGCTGCAAATAGTGAAACATTACAAAAACGTTACAAATGTTTAGGGGTAAGGCTGCGCCCTTAATGTTTGACACATCACATGAACAAAACACAATCACGTCTTTTATTTCTCAGTCTTTATTTACCAAAAATACAACAGCACGGTCGTGACGTAACACTGCCTATGATGTTTCAAAAATAAATAAAACAGAGCAAGCATCACAGCGGCCTGAGACCGCACCAACGGATGCATCAGCACAGAGATCCATTACATATCCTCCAGCCTCCTTTGGTTTCAATGCACATAGCTCGTTGTGCTTCGTTTAGCTTAAAATTGTCAGTTCCCTCAAATACACTATTAGTAATAATAATAATTACAAAAAAAGTCCCATCTTTTGATAAAGCTCAATTTCTCACCTTAGTGTTTTTGTTTTGTTTTGTTTTTTTAATACAAGATAATTAAAAAATACATTTTGCTTTTCTTAAAAAAAAATGAATTCTACAGTATTCAACCTCAGTATTTACAGACTGAAATTACAGTACCAACTGTTGGGTTTTTTACAGGGTAAAATAGCTGGAAATATAGTAAGCATCTGCATCTTTCAGCTTTTGCTTGAACAAAGTTCTGCACCGATTCCTCTATGATTATTTTCAAATTATAATGTTAGTACATGTTACGAATGAACAAATACAGACATACATTAGAGTAGACTCGGAGAACGTGCAGAATGACATTTTGAACTAAAGGCACCATGAAGTATGACGAAAACAATGACACTCTTTCTTCGACAATCAGGTTGATGGGTTGTTTTTCCAACAAGACCATCAAGGCGCCTGACACAGAAGAGACAGCTGTCTCCTCGGTGTCTCCTGTGTCTTCTGTGTGTCGCACCGTTCACATTTTCAATGGGAGTCACGTAGTTTGACGAGACAAGCTTGCTCCCTGGCTGTCTTCTGCCCTCCTCCTCCCATGGAGCAAGCTTGTCTCGTCAAACCACGTTACTCCTACTACAATCCATTGCGAGCCGTGCAACACAGGAGACAGAGGCCCCTTAGAATGGGGTTAGACTAAGATATTCTGAAATTGGGAGATAAACAGTTTACATGTGATAACTATACATCCACAAAGGCGACTTCTAATTCATCAATGGGTAAATCTGAGGCCACTAACCAGGAAAGGATGTGAGCACTACACAAGGCTATGACACTAGATGGCAGATGCACTAAGAGTGCTTTTCAAAGTTGTAATTAATTCAACATCGTGTACTTTGACCACCTGTTTCCATGAAAGAGACTAAGCCAAGTGAATCAGGAGAAGGCAAATACTTCCTGTGGGTATAGAGTTGACCGGGGATTACATGTTCTCTCAAAAGCCATTGATGAGTTCAAGATACGTATACATTTTGTTCTGCAAGATAATCTTCAAAAATGAAAACCTGTTTCATTTTTGAAGCTTAAATGAAATTGGCAGAAGTAAAAAGATAACGTTACGACGCTAGCCTATGAATGAAATGCACCAAGTATTGACTGTCCCCACCATGAATGCTTCGCTTGCGTGTTTGGCCTGAGGAATAATAACAGAATAAAAATGTCGTAGCATTTACCACTTCGACATGTCAAGAAAATCAACCAACTGCCTTAAACAAACCTGCTTTGTGAGGCGGTATTCGTTTGTTAGAGCTGAATAATTGCAAACTGTGTCAAGAGGCAAGATGCTCTGTGTTGTAATGGGTGAGACCTGGACTGTCACAGTCATCCGCCAGACGGTTCTGCCAAATCTTTTTTTCGCCCAATCTCATTTAAATGCACGCTATGCAAATCGGACAGGAGGAAGAACGACTTTTTTTCATTCCCGTTCTTTTCTACACACAACACTGTTGCCGTCCTCTGACACATGCGCTTTGAATTATGAAATGGCAAGGCAGACAATAACGATCGACTATGATCATTTGAATTTCAGCTCAGGCAGTTAGGTCTTTGAGATACAGAATTAATATGGTTTTGATACACCTACTGTAGTTACACGTACACACGACATGTGAATGCACGGCACGCACACACGCATGCAAATGCAAACTGGTCAGAGGGGGGGCAGGGCCATGAATTATGGATATTACATTTCCTCGTATTAATTCCCTCAGCCTCTATCTCTGCAGGCATAAAGCAGTTAAGGGAATGCAGATGACTTAACGCGATGGATGCTCTGCATGACACTTATTGCAGCCTGGGGTGAGCATGACAAAATGTTGCAATCTGAATGAATGCATCTACAAACATTTTTGTTCTGCAACTGACTTTGAGGTCACCTCGTGGTCCAGTGGGGTTCAGCTTCCACTGGACGTTCAGAAAACATAACAATAATTTCAGTGAAAGGGAAGAAAATACAACCCAGAGTGATCGAACACTCTAGCAAGGTAGTCAAGTGTTCAAACCAAACAAAAGGTTGCTGTAAATGAACAAATTAAAGAACCACTTTACCACTTTTCAACCTATCTTCATATAATAGGTCCTCACAAATAATCATGATAAAATGGCACGATGTTTTTCTACTCAGTTTGTGTATCATAGGAGAGCTGTGGGCAGTTTATAAAGCGTCCTCCATTGACATCATTAGGCAGATCTTTTTTTAAACAAGATCTTTTTACAAGTTTTTTAATTTTTCATTATCGTGAGAACGATGGCTTCCATTTTCACATTACAACTTTTCAGGACTTGAACGCCTGCAGTTTCTATTAGCTTGTATTCTTAACCGATGATGTCACTGGAGGACGGTTTCTGAACTGCCCACAGCCTTCCTATGAGACACAGACCAAGTAGAAAGAATTGGCGCCATTTTTTCATAATTATTAGTGAGGACCTATTACAGTATATGAAGGTTGAAAAGTGGTGTAGTGGTCCTTTAATAATCAAACAATTTCATAATCTGAATATCACCATTCTAGCTCCCCTAAAAAATATAAAGAATTTTAAACACAAAGGGGTCACTAATAACATCGGCTAGCAGCCAAGCTAACTAGAGTCCTCTTTGTGAATCTTAGCAACACCTGCTATAAAATATAAGTGATAAATTTGGCAAAATAACACGTTAAGATTACAAACATAACTTTACATATAACCTCTCAACTGAGACTAGCACTAAAATGAAAATGAGGTTCAACCACATATTCCTGGTTAAAATTAAACACACAACAATTCAGTCAATATTAGGCACCATTACTTCCCTTTATAACATGTCCTTTTAAACCTCTGGTCTCATACACCAACAGCTACTACTACTGTGGGCCATATTCACCATTGTTACGTCGTCATCTTCTAATGTATTTCCATCAGGCTATACATTGCCGTAAATTCATGCTGACTTAACAAAGCTCCCTAGAGATAAAAATGTACAAGTGACAAAAACAAATGTAAAAAAATAATTTGCTTTTCCAAACTGAAACAAAAATGTACTGTATATGTTATGCATTTAGGCATCTGAGTTTAAACACTAGCGCACATGCCTTCTTTCCTAAGCTAGAGTCTACACTGTGTGGGATTAAATACATTAAATAATAATTACAGTAGCGATACTAGAGCTGCCTCATGGTCAATATACAAGTTATGCTGGAAAAGAAAGGAGATAATTATAATTCCATTTCTGATGAGGGTCTGTGTGGTTTTGTGAGGTATCAGCTGGTTTGAACTCCTTGTGTATGGACATGCAAACTTGGGTTAGTTGGCATTCTTTCCCCTTGAAGTTAAATTCAATGCCCAACTCCAAACCAGACTTGATGTAGAAATTAACAACTAATGCTCATGCAATATTTCCCTCAAGCTTCATCTCCCTGACACCCTGCGATTAGCCATTTGATTTTCAATTAGATTTTTCCTTTTATGAATTGCCCTCCTCCACTTTCAATGCCACTCACTAAAAAAAAACTATTATGGACAGCTTCCTGTCATTTGGACTCTTCCAATTCAAGCCTAATTTATAAGGCTTTATACGAAAAATAACATCATTTCATCTAAAAAGCCAGCTGAAGCCATAAGGTGATTAATCTCTCGATGAGCAGTTTGGTGGCTTGCATGGCTGCCTTTGGCGTGGGTGAGTGAACGAGTGTATGGGTGAATGTAAAGCATACATTCCTTTGAAAAGGGCACTACAGAAATCCTGTCGACTTACCAAGACACGTGGGGGTGGCATCACTTCTTTCTACGTAGGAGATTTCAAACTGGAGCTTTAAATACACTAAGACGAAAACAGAATGGCCCCCGTCACTGTCACTATGGTACAGTACAATGCAAACATAATAAGTCAAATAAAGACAACGTGTAATTTTAACAGGATGAAACGCATTGAAATGCTTATTTTTTTCTGTGAATGATATTTTGGAGTCTATAGCCAAATTCCAATACCCAATATCTCGGCCACTCGCTCACGCACACTCGCTCACTCCAGCATGGCAAATGACGGTGAAATTGGTGACCTGCCAAATATGTGACCATCTTGTTCACACAACTATTACATGGAAGTCTTTAAATACATGGCCTAAATACAGTTAGGTTGAACTCTGCTAATGAACAAACTGCAACAATTGACATTAGGACACATTTACATTATGTGATTGTCTACACGGTTGTCACATATTTCAGCAGGTCACCAATTCCACCATAACACCACCTTGCTGGAGTGACTGAGTGCGAGTGAGCGAGTAGCCGAGATTCTGGGTATTGGAATTTGGCTTAAGACTAAGGACTGTTGCATTAATGACAGGAAGGAGGAGTGAATGCAAATACTATGGTCTCACTGCGCTGCACCGCCCTCTGCTGACTGGAGGCCTAACGCCTGCTGTTCCGGGGGATGCTGCTCTTTATTGAGGATGATGCTGATTATATCTCCCTCGTGGCCTTTCATGTGCTCCATCAGACACTCTTTACTCGTGGACTCGAAGCCGCAGATACAGCAGCAAAAGAGCAGCATGCAGTACTCCATGCCTGGGCCCGGGGTGAGGCCCGTGTGCAGTTGGCCTCGTGGCTGGGACTGTGCTGGGTCCTTCCCAAGAGGGCTGGAGGCTTCGCTGGGCCACTGTGAAGGGTCCACGGTGGAGGAGGGTAAGTGAAAGCCCTCCGAGCTGTCCACTACCAGTCCCAGGCCTGCTGCCGACGTGTGGGTTGGGTCTGGCAGAGCCGTGTCGTTGTCTCTTGGTGGCTGAGCCGCCCCATGCCGCTCTGCTACTGGCTCCAGGACCGAGGACAGCTTCTGAGGGGCATTGGGCGTCCTGGGGGACATGGAGGGGGGAAGAGAGAGACATAGAGAGGTATTAGGGACAGTCAGGAGCTTTTTTTTGGGGGGGGGGGGGGGGGGGGGGGCAAATGTACTACATACTGTAGTACATTTTTTGGGGGACCTTGACTACAAAGTACTATTTATAGTAGGCCTACAAACTTTTGGATTGCAGTAACCCCACATTGTTTCTTCAATATTAATATTACCTGTGCTTGCTACTGGATCTGCTCCTGCTGTCAGTACTTGCAGGGTCTCTGCTGGCTTATTATCCAGGCTAGCTAAGTCTCTGCCTCCTCCCCATCTGTCTCACTGTCAGTCTCAAGCAACTCTATGGTCTCAATTTGCTCTGCATCTTCATCCTCTGGCGTTGTTTTTCTAACTTTTTCTTTAACTACATTATCAGCTTGTTCAACTTTCTCTTAAACAGTTGAGTTATTGTTCGTTGCATTGCCATTTTGCTTAACCCATTCTGACCTGAGATCAGATTCATACGAGGTTTCCACTGGACACACACTGGTCTGATTATAACCCATTCTGACCTGAGATCAGATTCTAAAAATGTCAGTCATTCTTCGATTTTTCAAAAATAGCAGACCTACAAGCTCGTAGCGCGCCACTCGGTGGCGCGCTATGAGCTTGTAGATCAATCAGAACTAAGTATTTCGCCGTTTCAGTCTGTCAGCCAACCAAAATAGCATTTTGATAGCTCCGGTGCGCTCCGATTCTCCTGCTGATCTCCTTCTCCGTCCTCGCCTCACTCGTGAACAAGACCCGAGATACTTAAACTCCTTCACCTGGGTTAATGCCTCATACCCTACCCGGACTGCACAATCCACTAACTGAAATAGATTTCTTTTTTGGGGTCAAAACTAACTATAACTGGCCTGGGCCGGCCTAGCGGTCCGGGCACCTAGACTGGTAATCCTGATCTCGACGCCCTTTGCTGCATGTCACTCCTCATCTCTCTCCACCCATTTCATGTCACCATACTGTACACTAACCTATAAAGTTAAAAAAAAACTAAAAACAAATCCAAAACTATTATAACCTTATTGAAAGCAAACCAACATTACTCACCGACAACTCTGGGAGATGGCCTCATTGATGGCTTTGTTCACCTGCTCATAATTATAGTTCTGGTCCCCAGCGTGCTTCCACATGTGGGACTTCAGAGATGGCGGATGGCTGCACACATAGCCACACAGGGAACACCTGGACCAGAGCACATGGGAAGGATGCAAGGGAGAAAAAGATTCACGGAGGAAAATGAGCAAAAGAGGGGGCGTAATGAAGATTGTAGCAAGACGGGACGGGAGGGAGGACGAAGACTCATTTGGCTTCATATTTATGCATGCTGGTGGTACTAATCCTCTTTTCAATCAAGAGGAATCCAACTAACTAAAGACCCTGCAGGGAGTCTCAGGGGAGTCGAATGCATGAATCCAATTCTAGAAATGCCTTCTAAATCAGTAGTTCTCACACTTTCAAGATTTCTCAAAATGTTCCAAAATAGCAGCTGTATAAGCTGGGTGCGGTGCGTCACGCATCATTGAACAGAAACACGAAACCTGCTACCTGCTGCTATATTATCATCATCACAACATAATATTATATCATTGACCTAAATGGCGTTATATCAACAAGGATAGTATAATTTAAAAAAAAAAGTTTTTTCAGAAATGACTTTTGACAGGTCAGGTGTAAAACTTTAGCAAAACTTACAGAGTGACTTTACCTGGGTTATCTTTTGATAGTTATACTTGAATGTTTACATGAAAGATAAAATAATAATCCAGTTTAGTCTTTCATTAGCGCAAGCGTATGGCTGCAGCTGTTGTTGCTGCACACTGAACACACATGGACGGTAAAGGCTTCGACAGTGATATCACTGTTAGTGTTATGCTATGCAACACAGAAGTAGCAAGGCCTCAAAACGGTTTATAAATCACAGTCAGTGACGTGTCGCATCAGACATCACTGATGAATCCTTGGTAATCTTCATGCAACCAAGTCAACTTGTCACCGCTGGAGAATCCTTGTGACGCAAGGTTATATATTCACGGTCGGTCCCTTCTCGGCTCCCTTCTCTCAGTGATGTCTGATGCGACACGTCACTGACTGTGATTTATAAACCGTTTTGAGGCCTTGCTACTTCTGTGTTGCATAGCATAACACTAACAGTGATATCAACCAGATATAATCAGGGAAAGTTTATGCACACACACTATGTGAACTATGTAAACTCTAAATTTCCATTTCCCAGCCATATAATAGAAGGGGGGTGGGGGGGGCACAGGTTGAGAACCCCTGCCCTAGGCATGATCATTAATTAATCTCGCCCTAGGCGGGGAATGAGTTCAAGATCAACTGCAGCTAATCAAGTTGAAATACCCTTTCAAAAAGAGCTCTCCATTGCCGTTTTGCTGCCAAAACCTCATCCCTAAGTGATGCAGCAATTTAGCCACAGAAATCCAAGTCTTTATGGATTCATTATGAGGAATTGTACAGGTGCACATATTATTTTACTTGTTCAGCCAATGTCTCCTCAAAACCATCCACAGTAGTTTCTTAGCTGTGCTCCCGCTCGTCGCCGCACCTGCATTTAAGTGCCGCTTAGCCATGCATCATCCTGGAATATTACAGTCTAGTAGTCCCTCATAATGCCACAATATTTCCATTGAATGTGTGTGAGCGCGACAGACAGCGAGAAAGCTAGACCGAGATTACAGTACCCTGGACTTACTGCTTATCCATTGGTTATTCAATAAGATGCTTTATGCACGTCTGGAACCGAAAACTACGTTCTCTGCATTTAGCCATATACGTGTTCATATCAAGCTAAAGTAAGTACAACCACACATGCTTCAGGTGCGCTCCATCCGGTTTGTTGCGGGACGCCGTGACGGTGCGGACACTTCTTATGAACAACCTTGTACAAATACAGCGCTCTCTGTTCAGAACAGGAGGACGTGTGGATGTTCTCACCTGTACTGCTCCAGCAGCTGTACAGCTTGGTGGTCCTGGGGGTGCCTCCGCATGTGGCTTTTTAGGCTGTTCATGTTTGTGGTGGCAAAGTCACAGCTACAACACCTGGTACACAGAGAGGGACATGGTGGAGAGGAAGCTTTTTAGGCTGTTCATGTTTGTGGTGGCAAAGTCACAGCTACTGTACAACACCTGGTACACAGAGAGACGCATGGTGGAGAGGAGGGTGTAAAGATGGAGGTGGATATAAATGACAAGGAAAGAGAGAAGACGATCACAGAAAGGGAGGAGAGATCAGAGGGTGGCGGGAGAGGTACGGGTAAGAATAGAGCGGGAGGGAGGAGAAATAAAGAGAGACGGATAGAGAGGAAACGCGAGCGAGCGAGAAGGAGTCGGGGAGATAGAGACAGAAGTGAATAAGGGAGAAAGCCTGCAGTTTAACAAGCTGTTGTCTGTGGTCAATATGGGATGCTATTGGTGTTGCCCGGAGGGAATTAGGGATTTAGAACAAAACACAGAAAGTTGCTACTGTAAGGAAACAAATACTAATTATTTTTTTCTACTTGGTTGCACTGTACAGTAGATGTTTTAGTTTGACGATGAAGCAACCTTGTTAGTTGCCTCGAGGGTACAGAGAAAAACACAAGGACTGGGAAGGCATGCTCCACTCATAACTCATGGTCACCAAGACGCATAACGAATGGGACTGTTCCACTCCGTAATGCTGCTGCAGCACGTCGATGCTGCTACAGGTCAACGAATGGGACTGTTCCACTCCGTAATGCTGCTGCAGCACGTCGATGCTGCTACAGGTCGAATGGGACTGTTCCACTCCGTAATGCTGCTGCAGCACGTCGATGCTGCTACAGGTCGAATGGGACTGTTCCACTCCGTAATGCTGTTGCAGCACGTCGATGCTGCTACAGGTCAACGAATGGGACTGTTCCACTCCGTAATGCTGCTGCAGCACGTCGATGCTGCTACAGGTCGAATGGGACTGTTCCACTCCGTAATGCTGCTGCAGCACGTCGATGCTGCTACAGGTCGCACAACCTGATTTGACGAGCACTACAGTAGTGGATCTCTTTCCATACACATTTCTCATCTCACCAAAGGGTCATTGCTTGTTTATCAATGCCATGTTTTCACCATTTGAAATATAAAACAGTAGAAATACAACAATTAAATGGTGCATGTATTTAGCGCCTTCTATTCAACACAGAACACCAGAAAACTAAGCAGCCAATCTACCACCTGAGCCACGGTCTTTTTACAAGAATGAGGCCCATTTCTCATTCTAAAACAATGTGTGCTTGCCACCCCTTTATTTCTAAGTACTGCCCTCATATGATATGAAGCCCAGAGAGGATCTCCCTATGGAAAACATTGGAAAAGTTGCCACGCAACAAACTATGGGCTGTATTGTCTTCATACCGGTGCATACAGTAGCTCTATTCTTTGCAAAGTGAGAATTGAGTTTTTGCTGATGTACAGCGTTGTTTCTTCTGCATTTTGGTGACTCGCCAGGTACAGAAGTAGACAGTTGAGGGTGTGTCATTAGCAATCCAACATTGTCCATATTGACATACCCAAATAAGACATATTGACACTCATCTTTATGCAGGAAAAGTTGGCTTAAAGCAAAACAAAATCCCAAGACTGAAAATGATTTTTTGCAAATCTGCACTGATCTCATTAAATGACCCCTATGAAATCCTCAGGACTGAAATCCGTTCCCAGGACTGAGAACTTTAAGCCCCGTCTTTATGTAATCTAGGATTATCTGTTTCACCTTGATTCATATCAATATATCCTCAAGATGGAAACAACATTTTATTTTTGACAAATGACGGAATTACAAAGTTGTTCTTGGCCTGAAAAGTAGGCCTACTGAGGAACTATGAATTATTGCGCTAATATGCCGCAAGGAATGGGAAAAGCATCTCTCCCTGACACAGGTTATTGGCTAGATCGAGCAAAGCTTGAAGTGTTGCCAAAGAAAACACAATAAAATAAAAGCATTCATGCTAGACTGAGTAAATGCTCTTGCTTGCTATGTTTCCAAAATAATGAAAGCACCAGTGAAATAGCTTTGTTAGTTAGAATGATAGACCACTATTTAGTGGTTGTGTGTGACATTTAGTGTTCAAACTAATCGGTTTAGTCGATTATAATTTTTTTCAATGTCAATGTGTTGATATCTAAGAAACACTATGCAAGTATGCATATAAAAAGAAACTTGATGGGGAGAGAGTATGTTTTGCACTCTGTCTATCCGTGTGTCCGTCCGTCCGTTACAAGCTAATCTCCGGCACCGTTAAACCGGTCGATGCCAAATTTGCAAACACACTCCCTAGATGAACCTCTGCCCCAAATGGTCCAGAATGGCCTCTTATAGCGCCACCAGGAGGCCGACTTTTACTCCTGCAGATTTTGTCAAAATATCCTGCAAATTGTTACACAGTATCTATATAGTCATGTGCTTAAGACGGATCGGTCCGATATTTCAGCTTTCAAAGTTTGCAGGATTGCCCCGTTTTGAACAAAAATCCTCAAATCATGACCTGGCCTGGTTGAGACCTGTGCCCCGAGGGGCACTTTTTCTAGTTTATAATAACCTTATGCTACATACAGACAGACACGCTTACACTTACGCACACTCACACAGACTCACACACCCACACATTCAACTGCACAAGTGTATTTGTTTTTGTCATACCTTATGTTTGACTTTGTTTAACTTACCGTTTGTAAACTTTGTTTATTATTTTAGGTGAGAACCATGTATAAGCCTTAAATGGGTTTCCTTTATCTCTTTTAATAATATTTACCGTTTTGTACTGTTTTTATGTGCGAATAACAACAAAAAACTAAAATTGGTTTCTTCAATATTTTCTCGTCTAATTGCCCAGCCCTAACTCCAAAACGTTCGGGGTTGTTTTTACAGCACAAAAGGAAGTCCATCAACCACAGTAAATGTAAGACAGAGTTTGAATGAGTGCCACAATTATAAATGGGTTCACGGAGGCAATGTGCAGCTTCACCAACCCACTGAGTTTACACTAGCTTGTTACATTTTAACCCACTCTGACCCGAGATCAGATTCTAAAGATGTCTTCTACATCCTGACTGTTTTCTGAAAAAGCTATGTTTCTACGTCAGTCCTTCTTTGATTTTTCAATAGCTAAAGCATAACGTAATGATAACACCAAAAGGGGTTCCCGCCCAAAATGGGTTAATGTGACTAGCCACCAACAAGCTTTTCTTGCATAATTAATAGTTATCCGTTACTCGCCAGTTGCCACACAGAAATTGTGAAATATGAAAGGGAATATCTAAGGGTAATCTAATCACCTGCCTTCATATTGAAGTTGTGATTGGGATTAGGCATGCCTTCGAGGTGTTTGCATTTTCACATTATTAAGATTTTGTATGGTAACGTTTTTTCCCCATTACTTTGTGTTAGAATGAGATTTATTCCTGTGATATGATTTCCAATTGGACACTTAGTGTAATGTTATAAGTGCTAATTATAGTGACAGTGCTATCCTCAGGAGTTATACAGAAGAGAATCAGAGAGCAAAGTGTTAGGGCAAAAAAATCAATCCATTACAAACCCCTTTCCTCCCAGGTGTTTTAGTTTGAAGATGAAGCGTCCTTGTCAGTTGCCTGGAGGGCACAAAGGCAAACGCGGGGCCTGTGGAAGCAGACTACGCTCGTAACTAATGGTCCATTGTGCAGCAGCTGACTGCCGCTGGTACATCACGGAAGCCGATTTGACAAATCCTTCTGTAGTAGAGTTTTTCCAGAATAATTTCCAATGACACTGGCCCAGGTTTTGGAATGGGTACACGACTACACGGGTTTCAGAGACCAATTTCAGCTGTCTCCTGATTATTTTAAAATAATCTGTGAACATAATTTTGGAACATGGCATATGTTCTTGGGGGTGTTGGTTCTAGATTGAGTATACGTATTAAGTACATTTAATTGCAGTTATTTAATTGTGAGTCAAATACTTTAAGTCATCAGTAGGAACATGAATAAAAATATTCTTATTATATGCAATGTTAGTGTTAGGAAGAGTAATTCCAAATTAGGGTTTTATAATTTTGCTTTCACAGTGAGAGCCATTTACTCAGTAACCTTTCATCAAGAGAGAGGTTCACTCTGTGAGTTCTCAGTCTAGGCACTGCCAAGCCCAAACCACTGCTAAAATGTTTTCTCCATCAGGTACTAAAGATTCCTTATGACAATATGGACTAATGGAAAGCAAAAGGGAGAAATTCCCTCACATAGGGATGCCTTAAAGCATGTGGAACCTGCAGAACAAATGCTTTCTGTAAATGTGACTGTTTCCTACAAATGTACACAGTCAGCAGGCAAATTGGATTTGCCCCGGATAAATTGAATTTGCCCTTAAAGTCGGGCCAGAAAACTGTCAATCAATTACAGGGGGAATTGCAACTTTGCAAAGGCAGAAAATCGAAATATGCAAGATTTGTACGTGTTTGCATGTGTCAGGGTGTACCCGGGAAATGGATTTAAAAATGGCTAAAAAGCAAATGTTGACATGTGGTGTGGTAACTGTGGTTGAGATGGTCACAACCTGGGGCAGAATACCAAAATAACCTTACAATGTTTCTGTTCAATTACAATAGGGTGGCTAGTGGACTGTGTGAAAAGGTTATCAACACATGGATTTAAGCAGTGGAAAGCATTTGAATGTTTGAATCTTTTCCGTGTCTACAAGTGGACAAGTAAAGTGGTTCCCAAATTGGTGGGGCTTGTCTGCCTTTATTTGGAGGAAATTATGTGCTTTGATTTGCATCCGCTTAGATGCAAATCCGCAAGATGTTTCAGATGATGACAGGGAAAAGACTTGAGAAGTCTTCAGTTGCATTATACGTGTCCACTTTATACTGCAATATATATTAGTCAATACTTAAGACCTATTCTGGGGAAGGGAAATAAATATCTGTGTGTGTGTGTGTGTGTGTGTGTGTGTGTGTGTGTGTGTGTGTGTGTGTGTGTGTGTGTGTGTGTGTGTGTGTGTGTGTGTGTGTGTGTGTGTGTGTCCTCTGGAGCATAGCTTAGTGAGACCTCATCTTAAATAAGCCAACATCAAAACCAGTGTTTAAACAAGACAGCTGCTACTAAGGCAGGAGACCATGTGCTTGCTTGGAAAAAATATGACAGCACCAGACCTGACTGAGCTAACCAAGGCTTTAGTGGGCATCTACTGGCACCTAGTGGATATATAAAATATCTACAAATTCTGTACAACAAAATATGGAGTATTTAAATCAGTCAGTCAGTCAGTCTCTCTGTTCCGCATGGTTCTCATCAGTGGGTTGAGCAATTTATCTGAACTTGCACACAGGCACTGACCGTTGGCAGTAGTTTACCCACATTTAAGCTGTTTATTTGCATTTTTGTGTAAACACCAGCGATTTGGAGTTCGTGGACTTCGGGCTACAGGTCCGCATCCACCCACAGACACTGCGTTTTATGAGTGAGATGGTGCTTTGGATAACATTTCCATAGCACTAGCACGCACACTGAAGTTAGAATCCACTGTGTGTGATTAGCACACACAGTTTAGCTCAAACATTGTAAACATCAATGCTCATGATTGTGGGTGGCAAAGATTCCACATTGGGTCCTAAATGTCCCCACCCACCCCAAACCTACAGGATTAAATCACTGTCAAAAACTTTTTTTTTTTTTTTAACGAGCCCGGAAACTAGCGTCAGCACATTTTAGGCCACAGAGCCGTTTTATTGAGTCATCTATGACTATTGGCAGAGTAAAATGCATAGCAAAAGTGTATTCACTTCTAAGTGAAGAGAATAAACTTCCTAATTAAAATGGAAGAAAAGCGTTCCTTTTTGCTATGCTGATCTGTTGAGCTCCGATGCTCTGTTTTTTACACTGCCCCTCATCAACTTGTTCCCTACACAGTGCATAGAAAATATTCCTGGCACAGGCGGGCGGGCATGTGTGTGAGAGAACAACTTGTCTCAGATTGCCCCACATCATGACATTTTGTCTATATTGTGCAGCCCTAATTGTAGGGGGAGCAAAGTACATTTATTCAACATTGTTTTGACAGTGGAAATCAATAATGTGTGCTAAAATGTGTTAAGTGTGTGCGTGTGCATGTGTGTGTGTGCCAGCTTCTATGACAGCCAAATTATGTATGCGCTCTTGTGCACAACTATTAGTCACACAGTGAGACATAGTAGGAAGGAAAGTTGTTTTAATTCAAATCTGGATAAAACATTAATGTTATTAAATGTTGTTCTCTCTCTCACAGAAACACAGTATTCCAGGCATAACAGCTGCCAATAGTTTATAATTGTACACATTATGGAACTTCATCATGTATTTGTATAAGTTTGAGTCCTTATATATTTTATTATTAAATGTTCTGATGAATTGAATATGAAGGACTCCAACGGAGGCTTTCTTGGGACGGGTGTTTAAATCCTCTTAGCAGACCTTGTATTGACCTGTATCAACTATAACGTATTCATAAAGTATTATAGGGCATTAACCAAAAAATCGATCTACAGTCGACACTGTAAATCAAAAATCGAGTACCGTAATCGCTAATATTATTTTAAATATGTTTTACGTTTCTTTTGTTGTATTTTTTTCTTTTCTACAGCAGATATGCAGCTGTGAGCTCTGTTGTTTTGTTGGTAGTTCTCCAACTAATCCATTCCTGGCTGATTGTTTTCATATCATATACAAGCCTACTGTACGTGGGTTTTGCCGTCACCGTCACTCGTGTAGGTGCGGTGGTGGCACTGGCAGCATTCAAGACAGATTTGCATTGGGAAAGGCATGCCCCATAGGCTCATATGCTCAATGGGGACAACTACAGACGTGTAAATACTTTTACTATTGGTGCATTTATTACTGTTGTTTGTTCAACAAGTTAGATTGGAGACGTCTTGTCGTGTCGTCCGGTACAGTAAAGTATAGCAAGAGTCCCTCCTCAGTTCTGCCCAATATTATGCAGTTTGCTGCTATCTTCTAAAGCTATGGACCAGAGCTAATCATAACCATTATAAAGACCAAATGAACTGTGGTTGTAACTTGTTGAACATTTAGGGTTGTATGAATTGAATGAAAAACATTGCATCGTGCTGTCCTCTCTCCTCTCCGCTCCAGTCTCTACTGAACAACGTAACATGCTATGCTGCGTGGTAGAAAGGTCTTGCGCATCAGAAATAGCAGATCTACAAGCTCACAACGCGTCCATCCGTGAGTCATTGTGGACTTGCCACTTTGACGTGACTTGTAACAGCTGATGTGAATTTCGGCCAATTAGAGCGGCAGCCACACAGCCAGCCTGCATTCAGAGTAAGAGTGGCGACACTAGCGTTGACTCGCGGAAGTGCTCATTCTATCTCAATGGGATAGTTCCAATGTTTGGAACTATAGCCCATAGGCACCCGCTTTGCGGCGAGATCAAAGTGTGTCGCCACTCTCTTGCTATTCCACTCGGACTGCATTCACCGGTCCCCGTTTTGCAGTTAATCCTTCACTCGCTGGTGTTTTAATGCTTGATTGGATGGGGAAAAAATATCACATTTTACAGCCGAATAATCGACTATTAACCGATTTTGATGGTAGTCGAGTCGACTATCAAAAATCACGTTTGGTTAATGCCCTACTTTATATACTATAAAGAATTCAATCAATCAAAGAAGAGATCACATTTTTATATCAAGGTCTCCAATGTCTTCAGAATGATATTTCATTGGTACAGTACACCCTGTAAGACTGTAGGTAAGCCGACTCACCTGTAAGGTTTATCAGAGTTGTGGATACGTCTGTGATTCCTCACGCCAACGTAGGTGGAGCTAGTGTAGTCGCACACGTCACATTTGTACATGTTCTGCATGATGGAGTCTGAGGAGGACAAATGATAATGCACAACAACAATCAATAACATAACATGCCTATTGTCCAGGCCAAGATATTAATGTCGAACCTCAGTCAGATTTACTAATAATACCAATACTACTACCACTAAGGTGAAGAAGATTATTTAGTTAGAATAGGAGGGGAAAAACAGAAAAATAAAGAAGCCGGGAAATGACTGTATTCACATTTCTCAACAGGAAATTAGTGACAGATCAATCACACGCAATATAGGCGAAGGTCACACAATGTGTGAAATAAACAATGTACAAACAGACATGGTTGATTAAAGGATGATTATGCAGCAGTGGCAGTATTTATTATTTTGTCCAGCTTATTAAAAAAAAGGAAAGTTGGATGGGTGTGTTTTACCACATCTGCAAACTGGGGTAGGTGCTACTCTGCTATCTTCACTTCTCCTAGCCTGTGATCTTAGCTTATAGCCCTGAAAAGAATATCCTATGGAATTGATATATTTTGACAGCTAAATCAATTCTAAAACCAACTAAGGGCCGATTGATACTCCTATTTTAGAGCCGAATAAAAGTCAGTTTGGCTCTGTAGAGCCTACAATGTGACGTCATTTGAGGTTCGGGGGGCGGGTACCGTCCTAAAGTCGGCTCTTCTGTGCTACTGAAAATTTCTGACGAGCCAAAATCATTTCGGAACTACAGCGCCGGAACGGTAAAATAGGAGTATGAATCGGCCCTAAGTGTAACACAAGTCAAACAGAACAATATGTTCCCCGTCTCCTTTATCTGGTAAATAGCCTTGCTACTGAATGTTAAAATAGCTGAAATCGAGAGAATGAAATCTGAATCCGAATCCGAAATGTTGCTCAATAAATCTAATTCTGTAAGTGAAGATAGTGTGCGGGATCCTTTTTTCTACTAATGTAATTGTGGAAATAATAAAAGGTGGTGTAGACTCTGAACTTTATTCTACTTCCTAGCAAACATTTCAAAAACCGCACCCAGGTACAGACACCTCCTTAAGTCACTTCCATACCCATTACCACCCATAGATAGAATTGTCACAGATAAAATTATCACAAAAACAACCTTAAAGCTGCACCGTCTCACTTTTTAGTGGATACTACTTTTTTGAAGACTACTATTTAGATTATTCTGCTGTGAGCCAGCACTTTGGTGTGCATAGCATTCTCGTGAACGTCTCGTATTAAATTGGGGCGGTTGAATTTGGTCTTGCTCCATTCTAGTATTGAGACATTTATGATATTTTTTAAGGATATTGTTGGGGCCCGCGATGCGCTATTATGCTGCATTAGGAAGTAGAAAGTATTTTTTACTGCCAAGGACGACTTTGACTTTTTTTTTTTTTTTTTTTTGATCGCTCCTCACTGTTTAGCTCTCCGTTTCTAGGCAATGCTTGGCTAGGCTATGTGCCTAGTTTAACCTGAGCATCAAAACAAAAGGTCTGAATCAGAAAGCACATCCCACGCATGCTGTGACTAGGCCTGACGATGTTCCATGTTTCCTACCTTCTTCCGTTGTCCGTTCTGCGTCCTCTGTGGTCACCATGGCTTCACTGACGGGCGTGAGAGACGCCACTGCACTGGCGGAGCTGTGCTGATCCCGCTCGTGATTCCGCAGCTGACTCTAAGGAAGGGAAATGTTATGATAAATTACTTACATTTATTACTTTCATAATCATTACAGGTATATTCAGTGATCTCACTTAATTCACATATCACTTTTGTTTTCTTTTTTGTGATAATCCTCCCTACTGTGTGCTGATCATATAAGGAGTTACTCCCGGTCCCCAGTTAACCCCTGGGATCAAAAAACCTTAGGTTTAGTTTTTGGCTAGGTTGCCCAGCCTTCATCCAATCAGAATAAAGAGTGGCCTTCCACCAATCATGATCGAGCGGGGGCGGGCCTTGGTGTGCGTGCTGTTAGCCTGCTGCATCATTCTACATATATACTATAAAGTGCTATGACTACATAAAATGGAATTCTAGTGCTGTCTATGTAACATGCTATAATTCTGTATAAAATGCCATCTAAGTCTACATAAAGTGCTTATCTAAGGGGCAAGGGCAAGTGCTACGGGCCATGATGGAGTCTGAAAAGGTGGCTTTGCACAAAGTATAAAATTTAAATGTTGGCTGAGTGAGTGCTGACTGAAGCAGGGGAGCACTTTGATGAAATGTAATAGCCTCACTTACTCTCTAATACCACTTTTGGAGCGGATAATGTCAAACTGGACCGAGCTTCACCCAGAAACATTTAGGAAACTTTCTTAAACCAACTCCCAAATCTACTGAATAATACGGTGCACTTAACTCTGCTGCACTAAAGGGCACTGAAGTGAAGTCTCATCATGACAGCAAGCAGAGGAATCGATAGTTCTCTCCTCTCGCTTGTATCATCAACAAACTACGGCCAACTTCAGCTGCAGCATTGCATCAGTTTTCATCTCTAACAACAAGGTACAGCACATTGTCGCAGAGCAACGCGTTGTCAGCTTGTAGATCGGCTATTTTCAGCATGCAACCAAGTGTCAAATCAGGCATTACGACATGTTTGGACACTAAACCATTTTAGATGACTACAATATGACTAAAACCAAATGAATATACAAAAGACTATGACTAAACTAAATACAAATTTGCTGTCAAAATCAACACTGGTACAGCAAGCATATTACTCCATCCATAGGGTCCATTTGACAAAGTGCCTTGTACTTATATCTGTGTCCTGATCCAAAAATAGATCTATAAGCTCACATGCAACATTTTGGTGTCTTTCATGAGTTTATGTTTTTATTGATGTTGTTCGGGAACCCCTAACCAAAGACAACTTCCAATCACTATGTGGAATTATTTTTAAAATCTGGAACCATGAATGAAAGGGATTCCACTGACCTTATAGTGGAAGGTGTCAGGGCACTGCTTGCACTGGTACATCCTGGTCTTGCAGTGGTGAATCATGTGGGTCTCCAGGTCCTTGCTGTCCGAGGAGATGTGCTCACAGATGGGGCACTGGTACGGCTGCCTCTGCCGGTGCACCCGCAGGTGCTGCTTGATGTACCCTTTGTTGCCGCTGCTATAGCGACAGAGGCGACAGCGGTATGGCCTATCGCTCCCGGGGATAAAGTCCACCAATCCCCCGTCGGGACTAGGCGTGACAACCGCGTCCATGCCTGACACGTCACACACATAAGCATCGGCCTCGCTCCCCGTCACCACGGTGGCGACCGATCCATTTTGAAACTGCGCATTGTCCTGGAGTTCTCTCAGGATGTCCTCATCGGACGCGTTCTGGTCAGAGCGTTCTCTCAGCCTCTCGATGACCGTCAGCAGAGACAAGCTGATGCCAGCTTTGGTGGTGGAGCCCCCGTCGTCCACCTCCCCTAAGCCCAGGCCCAGCCCCAAGCCCAGGGATCCCAGTCCCTCCCCTTTGTCCTGGGCACGGAGCTCCAAGTCCATCAGAGCTGTTGCCTTGTCGACCTCCGACACTCGGCCGTCACAAGACGTCACTTCCAGCAGTCTTTGACCCATCACGTCTTGGCTCTGTGCCTTAAGAGCCATGTTGGTATTGTGGGCGCTGGTGGTGTTGGTGGAGGGGAGTTCAGGGGTTCTCATGGGCATAGCAACCAGGGCCTCAGCAGCCAGCGAGTGTAGTCGGAGCGACTCTGAGTGGGTCCTTCTGCGGCCAGCAGGAGGGATGTTCTCATCACAAGGTGGTTCGATGCTGGTGGGTTGTTGATCATCTCCTGAAAGCTGTCTGTCACTGATACAACTACCACTCCAGCCAATACCCACCTCCTCCTTCTCCTGTTTGCACAAGTCCTCTGACGTGGACGTGGACCTGTGGGTCGTCTCCAAATCTCCCACTTCTTCCTCAGTTTCAGCCAATAAGCTCTTATCTCCACCCATATCTGGGCTGAGGAGGAGAGGGTTGGTAGCCATGACTGAATCCTCAGCAGAGGGCAGCCGTTCGACGATCACATTGATGTGGCCGGTGCTGTTCGGGCTGCTGTTGATGATCTTTTGAGCAGACGTCAGTAAACTGTCCGTCGCAGAGCTGTGGTGACCGCCATCAATCTCAACCTCCGCCTCTGTAGTCACCTGCACCTCCACCATAGGCTCCTCTGCACTCAAGTCCTTGACAGGATACACGCCCTCCTCCTCCATAGTGATCAGGCTTTCATCGTGATCCACAATTGGGTGATTGATCAGGTCCCCCTTGCCCTCAGCGGCCAGTGGCGTGCAGAGTTGGAGCTTAAAGGCAGCGGGGATCGTTTGGAGGCTGTCGTCTTGGACAGGGGAGAGGACGACCAGCTCCTCTCTGGTTGTAGATGCATTGGCAACACCGCCTCCAGAAAGGCCAGTGGAGGCCTGGACCTCCCTCCTCGCAGGGGCATTGTCCTCGTCCTCAAAGATGGGGTACGAGCAGTCAACAAGACCGGCATGCTTCCAGGCGTGGGTCTTGAGCATTCGCTGCTGGCTGCACACGTAGCTGCAAATGAGGCAGCGGTACAATCCGTACTCCTCGTAGCTGTACCACTTCTTATTCTGAGGGAGCTCATCAGTGCTGCAGTCCATGGAGCTTTCGGCCCCCTCGGCCCCCGAGCCACTGCCGCCTCCCGGCCCGTCTCCGTTTGCCACGCTGTGGGGGAGAAGGTCCACCGAAGGCGGGTGTTTGTTTGGGTCGTCTGCGTAGTCGAAGTGGAGCCTGACGTGGGACTCCAGCTCGCCCTGGTGGCGGGAGGTGAAGCGACATTCGGAGCACATGAGGATGAGGTCACTGTGCTGCTCGTCGTGCTGCCTCAAGTGCTCTTTGAGCAGCACCAGCGTCGGGGAGAGGTAGCGACACAGGCTGCACTGATAGCACGTTACAGTCCGGTTGTTGTTTTGGTGATTATTGGCGGTGCCGACTCCCTCCGACAGAATGCTGGCAGTAGTACCGTCAACAGCGAGGGAACCGACCGACTTCAACTCGCTCAGTTTCACTTCGGACTTGCAGTTCCTCCTGTTCTTTTTACTGGGCAAGGCTCCTTTGTTCTCCTCCAACGTCACTCCCCTAGCGGAGGCCTGGTGAAGCACCCTCTTCTGCCCGGCCAGCGTGCAACGCCGCTGGGGCCGCTTGTCTACGATCTTGCTGAGCTTCTCGATGACCTGAATGAGGGAGTCGGCGGCCTGCTTCTGGTGCAGACGCTGGGCGCTTTCCTCTACGGTGACTGGCCTGCTTTGAGACTGAGCGTGTGCGGCTGGGAGCGGAGGGGTCGGCGGTGCTGACGGGGAGTGTGTGCTGATGACAACATCACCGGTCACCTCCATGGTCTGAATGGGAGATAAGACAACAGAGCAGGCTGGGTGAGAATTCAGACAACAAAATAGGCTGGGTGAGAAATCGGAGAAGTCAAACTAACTACCCCCAATTCACCAGCTAAACGTAGGTACTTTTCAAGGGTTTTCATACCCTGAAGAAGGCAGTTGCATCTGCCGAAACGTTGGTTCCTACTCTGCATCCTAATAAATAATCGGCACTTTGGCTATCAGTGTGTGCGGCCACTCTTTTGTCCTTTTAAGACTTATTTTTAGATGTTTCTGCTGTGAGCTGGCACCACTACTACTAAGACTGGTGTGTGTTTAGCATCCTCTTGCACAGTGTTTGACATTTCAAGGGTGGATCAGATAATACAAGGTATATGATATTGTTGATGTCTGGAGTAAACCACTTAACTCCTAACTAAAATAGTAAAAAGCGCTTCGGCTAAAACTGTCTGCTAACGCAGCTAACTCCACCAACTCTCCCCCCTCTTGTGCAAGAAGTAACTGACAATCACAATACCAACTTTGATGAGGCAGTATTGCTTAGTTTTTAAAATATATGGTTTTCTTAATTTCCTAAAAGAACTTATATTTTTCATTAACTGAAAAATGAACATTTTGGAGTGGTTTCTAACCAACAGCAGAGATATGAACAACTAGTTAGGAGAGGAAGTAAAAATAGATCATTAGGATAGAAAACGACAAGGTTTGTTTGCAGTTGTAATTACACACTTGTTGCTGCTAACACACAATAATACCACGCAGATCATGCAGGCATGTGCACGCAGGCATGCACACACATGACATTAACCACTCACATCATGCAGGTATGTGTGCATGCGCACGCAGGCACGCACGCACACACACACACACACACACACACACACACACACACACACACACACACACACACACACACACACACACACACACACACACACACACACACACACACACACACACACACACACACACACACACACACACACACACACACACACACACACACACACACACACACACACACAGTCATGACATGCAGGTATGTGTGTGTGCATACACAGACTTTTCCATAAGGAGGTAAAAGGGTAGGCACAATTAATAGTCCTTTACTAAATCCTGTGGGGGAAAGTTTAAGCTACAATGAGCTGATGGCTCAGGATATATAGGACAGACAGTACACTACAGACAGCCTCTCTCTCTACCCTTAAAGAAAGCAAGTCCATCAAGCTGTCATTGTGTTTTCCAATTCACACCAAGTACTGACTTTATGTAGCTAACTGGTTTGGGAGCCTGTTGTGAGGAAGAGGCAGCTAGCTACTACTATCTTCTCTAAACAAGGACCATTATGATAAGCATGGCAAGTTACTCTCTGACAGTGAATAGTATTGTCTAGTCAGAACCATGTGCATTTGTTTACAAACAGATAGGCTTCAGCGAAAGTGAGGAAACCATCTTGTGGTTGAATTCTAATTTCATCTTTTCCACTTTCTGACCACAAACAGGCTTCCTCATTTGCAGACTTCTGCTTCTGATAGCAATATGAAACTATATGAATGTATTGCAGGTTTTACATTAGCTTGCATAAGCCAACACATACTGAACCTATTACCAAACAACGCCTATCTTGAAGTCTACTTTGCAACCACTGTTTGTGAAAGACTTTGTGCACGTTTAGGGTGTAGCTATAATTGCAGTGGTATAGTCAAAAGGTTGATTGTTGCTGTGGACATGTGGTGTATATAACACTTAAACACTATAGGCCTTCAGCCCTGAAATAAGTTGTCGAGTTAATTGTTAGTCAACTCAGTTCAGAATGTCCATGTTCATTTTGACTTTGGCTACTTTTAGCCAAGATTGCTCAGATGCAAAAGGGCCATGTATGCATGTACAATAATCAGACTCGGACAGGGCATCTGACTGACAGTGTATACATGTCATAGTCTAAATATATATTTCGCCGCTATCTACAGCGAGTCGATATAAGGATCTAGTTCCAGGTTCCACTGTTCACAGCTTCAGAGATATCGGATCACTCCTCTATCTAGCTGACAAGACAAGACAACATACGTTGCATAAGATGTATGGTTTATTTAAACGACCGCTACAGACAAGCAAAGCCGCGTCGATTCAACACAGTACTAGTAGAGCAAGTTCAAAAGGAGTGTGAAGTCAGGCAGGAGTGCACACGCCACACACACACACACACACACACACACACACACAGAGCTGTTAGCGAGCTAGCTGTTCTGCTCTCACTCACACACATACACGAGTGAGTCTCACTAGCAACAGTTAAACACACACACACTCACACACACACACACACACACACACACACACACACACACACACACACACACACACACACACACACACACAAGGACATTTTAATGATTTCTCTCGGTTAATGAATGACGACAAAAGATCACAAGACTGCATCTCCCAGCGGACAGCTAAGATACTCACTGATCCGGAAATGTTCGATGGTCTTTGGCCTTAACACATAAAAAATGATCGCGTTTGTTTTATTTCGTTAGCAATAAAAAAGTACTGGCCTCTGTAAAAATACCACACTGCAAAATGGCGAGGATGGAACAGCGATCACGTGACCCAGTTTGGGTCAGGTGACCGAAATGGAACGTTTGTGGTGGAAGATTTATTTGAATCAGGTTTAGAATAGAATGCAATCAGTGCATACTACTGCTGCCATGCTGATAATAATAATAATAATAATAATAATAATAATAATTATTATTATTATTATTTGTATTATTATTATTATTATTATTATTATTAATTATTATTATTGTTGTCAGTGGTGGAAAATGTACTCACATGTTTTACTTAAGTGCAATGTAAAGTATACTATGTTACAAAAAGTCCGGAATAAAAATGTACAAGTTTTCAACCCTTTCGAAAATAGCAGATCTACAAGCTCACAATGCATGGCATCGCAAAGCACTTGTGCTTGTAGATCTGTCCCACATAGCCAATAAATACTAAGCCAACATCAGTTTGTCAATAATACTGTAAAATCTGAAACTCTGAGGATATATTTAAATGTTTACATAATATCAATAATAATATTATTAATAATATTACTTATGGAAAAGTAGTGAATGTTGGTAGCTAGGAGAAACTATGTTTTCATTTTCATTCATGTAAACGTTTAGAAAAACGTATTGGATTTTAGAATCAGACAGTAAATCAAAAGGGCAATGTCTCCTCCTAGTGGTTGTATGCTGTTTTACAGGTTTCTTTTTAAAAATCTTTTGTTGACTAAATCTGATCACCTGCCTGCATGGAGTGGAATGGTGGCCTGGGGACATGGGGTGTGTGTGTGTCCTTCCTCCTTTGTGTTTGTTCATCTCAGGAAGTACTTTTTGTGTTTACTGTACATTTGCTTATCCTTTTGATTTATGTTAAGCTCCCTTCGGGATGGAGTGTTAGGTTTAAGTTGTAGTTTCTCCTTTGTTATTGGTTAGGTTTTGGTTAGGCAAAGTTATTGTTTTGTTTGTCTCCTTTTTCTTTCTGGGAACACCCCACCACTGTAAGTTACACCGCTCTGCTCTAATATCTTACTCTACTGTCTACTAGTTATCGCTATTATAAATGATTGCCAATATACTTGAAAGTCGATTAACTTCCATCATGTATTTATTGAGCCATTTGTATTAAGAACAACACTTTTACCTCTGTAACGTTTATACCTGAAGTGCAAGTAAAATATTTCTTTCAACTTTACAGTGAGGTTTCCTTTCCATTTTATGTTATGCGTACCCTTTACCCCTAGACCAGTGGTTCCCAAACTGTGGTGCATGCACCCCCTGCGCAACATGAAAAGACTAATGGTGGTGCTATGGTTTTATAATTTATATATTAACATATTATGCCAATATATGGCAAGTATACGCAGAATATAGCCTATGCTGCATATATATGCAATATTCAGGTTTATATACAGTATATGCATATATGTGGATAAATAGGAAATATATGTCTCTATATATAGCTTATGCAATTCGTATTTCCATGTGGGGGGGTGCGTCAGCTAGGTCGGGAGGTAACGGGGTGCATGGCCAAAAAGAGTTGGGAACCGCTGCCCTAGACTAATTGGTGTGTAACAAACGGGCTGCTGTAGCTTCCTGGCACCTCTCCTCTTCAACGTATACACCAACGACCAGCCCCTACCAGGAGGATGCTGCAGGTTCATTCTATGCAGATGACCTAGCCATGACAACGCAGCAGCATACCTTCTCAGAAGTGGAGTCAACCCTGGAACAAGGACTGACAGATTATGTTCACATACTATCTGGAAAATCACCTGCGTCCAAACCCCGGGAAGACCCAAATCTGCAGCTTCCACCTAAAATACAAGGAGGCTAAACGGGAGCTCAGGCTTGAGAACCACCAGCACCCAGTCTACCTAGGAGCAACCTTAGACCGTACCCTCAGCTACAAGGAGCGCATCCAGAAGACGAGAGCCAAGGTGTCCACCAGGAACAACCTCCTGCGCCAACTAACCAACTCAAAGTGGGGAGCTCACACAAGCATGCTGCGTACAACGGCACTAGCCCTGTGCTTTTCCACCGCCATATATGCCTCCCCAGCATGGTATAAATCAAGTCACACACACAAACTAGACTAGACCCTATCCTCAACAAGACCTGCAGGATAATGACTGGGTGCATCAAAACAACCCCCATACCCCGCCCATATGGGCTCTGCTCCAGTAGCTCGGCTCCACAATGTACTGGAGATTACCATGGGCGAGCCAAATGCCGCTGCACTCGCCTGCGCCAACCACTGGAAAGACGTGATATAGAGGATGGCCGGACAGGCTTTACATGCCCATTAACCACATGCACCCTAGGAAATGAAGGAGGAGACAAAGTATAGACCTGGTCAATGAAATATATGGAGTTTAAGTGGTTAAACATGTATCATACACAAAACAAATTAAAAGCATACAGTAGCTAGGATACACCTGATACATTATTGTCTCCACCAGGCCGAAGGCATGGGGAGAGAGTATCCGTCCGTCTGTTACCAGCTATTCTCTGGCACCGTTAACCCAGTCGGCGCCCAATTTTGCACGCACACTCCCTGGATGACAATGATGAACCTCTGTCCCAAATTCTCTGCCTGTTATAGTGCCACCAGGAGGCATTTTTAGATATTACTCCTCCAGATTCTGTCAAAAAAATCCCGCAATCGTTACACACTACAGTATCTCTATAGTCATGTGTTCAAGACAGATCTGTCCAATATTTCATATTCCATCCTAATTGGCTAACATTGGCTTTCAAAGTTTGCAGGATTGGCCCGGTTTGAACAAAAAGCCTCAAATCATGAACGCAGCATGCAATTTACATGCAATCTTTCACAGACTTTCCTACTAGGCTGAGGAATATATCCCTACCATTTTCACATTGGCCTGTTGTAGCGCCACCAACAGGTGGAGTTTTGCAAAACAAACATGATTTGAGTCATTTTGTTCCAAAATGACTCAAATCATCCAATTGCCATCCAAGGCATGAGAAGAAATGGCACCCTTTTCACATTGGCCTATTATAGCGCCACCAGGAGGCCACAACCTGACCTGCCCTGGTGGAGACCTGTGCCCCGAGGGGCACTTTATCTCGTTCAATGTGCTACTTTGTCTATGCAAACCAAGCTCAATGTCAAGTACCTACATATGAGTGCAACATATGATGAATAAATATGACTTCACTGCTTCTACTGTTAGAATGTGTTTCACCTCAGCATACAGAAGTTGCTGTGGAACATGCAACTGCATCCTTCATAGTGATTGAAAGCCTTAGCTGTCTCTGGAGTCATTCCACAATCTCCCGAGTGTTCAATTACAGGTCGCGATTTTCTGAGAATAGAAAGCATGTTGTTGGCTTTTAAAATGGACTGTCATTATTATGGGCTACTATGACTCTGTCAGATTTAACATGAGGCAGAGACAAAGATTTATCGTATAGAGGTGCATAATTATAGTTGTTTTGTTCTATAATATTATCAAATACCCCATATGCTTTGGTGGGAGAGTTAACCTATATATTTTGTCTTCTTTTTTTGGACTTTATGAATTTATGAATGCATCTACAGTAAATGACAGAGAAAAAAATGTAAAGCTGAACAAGGCAATGGTTAAAAAAGAATAAATGCAAAAACCGGCACGCACACACGCACGCACGCACACATGCACGCACGCACGCACACACACACACACACACACACACACACACACACACACACACACACACACACACACACACACACACACACACACACACACACACACACACGCGTGCGCGCAGAGTAATTCGGGTACGATTGGAGTAAAACAACAATGTGGTAAAGTGACATATTTCACAGTTCCATATCTCCATTCATGTGATTTTTATGAACTCTAATCTCCCCCACCTCCCTCCCATTACCCCTGTTGCCTCTCCGTCAAAGGAACACGGAGGCCGGTCTCTAATCTGAAGTGACAGCCCATATACTTTCACTCACACATTACACGCTCGCCTCAGGCAAAGCAAAGGGAGCCCTGCTCTTTTGAAAATGTTGGAACCAGGTTATTTCTATTGAAGTATTAAAGTAATACTTCAGTTTAAGCTATTATTATTTCAGTTTTCCAGGTTTCTTTTCCCACCTGCAGGGTGCAGTGGGCTTTGATGGAATGTCAACTGGGAGAAAGGAGGACAGTTTCTTGAAAAAGGAGAATAAGGCCTTTTTACATTCAAAGTGACAGATTGCTGTAATTTGTTGCTTACACGTGTTGTTTGTGTTTTGATATAAACTATGCATACCGTCGCAAGAGAGAGAGAGAGAGATAGTGAGTTAGAGTTAGTGTTGATTTTGACAGAATTATTTTATTTAGTTTTTGTCAAAGATCTACTAAATCTAAATCTACAGTTGATTTAGTTGACTAAAATGTATTTTGGCAGGACTTGATGGCTTCGTCGTAATGGCTGATTAAAAAAAGGTACTCGAGGAAGAAATGTCGCTATATATGTCGACACAATGATCAACACTGGTGTGCGTGCATGCATATTAACCATGCAACGTAAGTTACGGAACCATACTCTGTTTACCAGGGTCCCCCAGGGCTCAATACTTGGCCTCCTCCTTTTTTCCCCTCTACACCGAAATATCTTATTCAAATAAACTACAAACTCACAATATCCATCTTAATCATATGCTGTTCATCTTCATTTCCCTCTCATTACTATCACTTACTCTACAGCCCATCAAAACCCTATTGAAGAACAACAGTTTTTCCTACACATTCTTGTTCGTTCTCATTGTTTTTGGTTACCTTTGTTTGTTTCACCTCACTTCCACTTATGTAGTGTAATCCTATAACACACCACAGGGTGGCAGTAGTGACATGCAGGTCAGTGGAGAAGTGGCAACAAGGAGCAGAAAGGGAGTAAAGGTGGGGTATGGCGCTGACCTTTGACAAGCCGTCATCTATCACCTCCATCCAGGAGAGAGAGAGAGATAGAGAGAGAGAGAGGGAGAGGGAGAGAGAGAGAGGGAGAGGGAGAGAGAGAGAGAGAGAGAGAGAGAGAGAGAGGTGGACAAGCAGTATTTGCTCGCTCTCTCTCTCATGTTATGTGAGGCACAAGCTAGAGGCAAAAGGAGAGAGAGAAGGCAAGAGCACTAGGTGAGAGAGAGAGAGAGAGAGTGTGTGTGTGTGCGTGTGTGTGCATGTGCGTGTGCGTGTGTGTGTGTGTGTGTGTGCGTGAGCGTGTGCGTGCGTGCGTGTAGGGGGAAAAAAAAGACCATATTGTTTTTGTGGCAAATTGATGCGATCCATCTGACCATGTGACTCCTACAACACAGTCCCCGAGTGACCAGCACCACGGCACACCGAAGGCGGCTGGAATTGCATTGTGGGTCTTTAGGCAATAAGGGACGATGTATGTCCTCCATTTTGCCACGGGAGTGAGCAAACAAAACGACAGCCCGTGGTTATATGTTTCACACTCCTTCTTCCCTAAAATATATCCCCCCTCTCTCTCCCCATGCAGGAACACATGTGTGTGAGAGGGGTCGTCGTGCCGCGCGGCTCAGCCGGGGTGGGCTTTTTCCAGGTCATTTTCTTTAGAGTTGTTGGTTTATTGTGCTTGCTGATCCGATTTCCCCTCCTGTGTGATTTCTCTTTCCTATGCCGGAGCTGCCCTGGCCAATCTCTCAGCCACGCTTCACCTGTAAAGGAACAGTGCAACCGCTGCGCCCCACCAACAACACAGCATAACCCATTCTGACCTGAGATCAGATTCAAAAAAATGTCAGTCGTTCTTCGATTTTTCTAAAATAGCAGACCTACAAGCTCGTAGCGCGCCACTCGGTGGCGCGCTATGAGCTTGTAGATCTGCTATTTTTCAATAGCTAAAGCATAACATGATGCCAACACCAAAATGGGTTTCCCGTTCAGAATGGGATAATAATGGTTTCACTTGAGGAATGGGAAATAATATGTCTTCCTGATCTATCTGGGGCACAATATCAGAAATATGAATCATGTTATTATAGGAGAATTGGTATAGCGCCCTAGAGTGTACTGAAGCTCCCACAGAACCTGTAGCCTACCGTTTCAGTGTTTCTCTGTGAAAGGAACGGTCGGCTTCGTTTGTTTGGGAAGCCAAGATTCTGATGCGACGACACTGCATGCACTCACGCATGCACAAACGCACAAAATATACCTGAAAACCCAATGTGACAAAATATTAGAGCGTGAATCTACCTTTTTGTGTCTCCATTACTATGTAGTACTGTAGAGTAATATGATTTCATAACTGTAAATTGTTGTATTAATTATGCATGTAGGATATGATTATCAAGTAAGAACTGTGCGTGGATAATTATCCTACAGTATATGCCTCACAATGCACTTTGGCCTTTGAACGAAACACAAAGATTAGAAAGGCTATTAAAGAGTATGTGTGTGTGTGTGTGTGTGTGTGTGTGTGTGTGTGTGTGTGTGTGTGTGTGTGTGTGTGTGTGTCTCTCTCGCTCTCTCTGTGTGTGTGTGTGTGTGTGTGTGTGTGTGTGTGTGTGTGTGTGTGTGTGTGTGTGTCCTGAGCATGACGTTAAACTGCTCCGTTGTTGTAACTACCACCGTTAATGTACTGGGTGCAGATTTAAGATGCATTTGCCTCTGTGGACTGTGTGCTTCAACACCATCGCAAGCTTGCAGCATACTACAAGGCACTGCTGGAGTATAGAGCGTCGCAGTCCCGCCCCCTTGCATGACGACGCCAGGCCCAGGAAATAGTTCCCAATGCATTTGTCCCATAGACATTTCAAAACGTATTTATTTAAAGACAATATAAGCGTCGTACAAAGCCAAATCATGACAACAAACACAATATTTTGGACCCAACAAAAAAGTGTTGTAACCTGCCGTTTTCTTCTTCTTTCTAATTATTTGTTCAGCCCGAAAAATTTTGTTTGTTGTCATGAACAGTGGGTGGATTTTGGGCCCATGGGATCAGCCACGCTACAGAGAACGATATGACACCAGGAGGCAATGCAGGAGTGGACTGGGAAACTGTTTCCTCTGGTGGTCCAGACTGGGACATACCCGCAGACTGGTTGTTGGAGGGGGTTTCGAACTTAGGAGGCCTACACTACTTGTTCCCATGGAATGCATGGGTGACATGACATGCTTTTGTTGTATCGTGACTGAGGACATATGCCTTGATTTTGTAGATGTAACTTTGCTGCACCTGAACTATTTATGTCCTGCGTGCGTGCGTGCGGGCGTGCGTGTGTGTGCGTGCGTGTGTGCATGCGTGCGTGCGTGTGTGTCCACACACAGGATGAGTGGGCAGGAGCATATATACAGCACTAACTCAACAGTACCTCAGCAGTTCAATAAGTCAATCCAAAGTTCCCGTCCCAATCTTTGGCTCCGATCCGGCGATCCCTCTCCTTCAGCAGCTTGGCCAATAAAAACAATACAGTGTTGTCAAGAGGAGGCGCTACCCGCTACCATTAAAACAACAGGACAGAAGAAACATGCAGTCTACGCTCAGAGAAAATGAACTGAACAGAAGCTCATTGCTATTTCCTCTTTCACCCATGCCTTGAATTTGAAGTTTGGAGTGGAGTCGACATTACCATTCGGCCGAATGGTAATGTCGCTAAAGAACCGCCTTCTCTCAACCAGTGAAATTAATTACTTATTGATCAGCAGAGTAGGTGAGTGAAATGAGGGGAATTAATAAATAAGTGAACAGATAGCACAGTTTCTAGCCTTAGGTGGGCTAGTTATTCACATTTCCAAACATCATGGTTGGCAGATCCCATTATTTTTATGTTTCATTACTACCAATGAGGGCCTTACTAGATTGTGGCTAGGCTTACAGTCATGAGCGGGTTGTTTTAGAAATAAAGAATGGCATTGGTGCCCCAAAATAAAATAACGTAAAACTGAGAGGTCAGTTTCTAGAATTAAGTTATTTAAAGTTGTGTGAATTTAAGTATTTAACATGTTAGTGTTTCATGAACTGAAAAACAGGGAAGGTTGGACCGATGGAGGGGGGACTACTGTTCAACAAATTATTTAAAAAGTTTAATACTCAAATTCAGGGCTATGGTGCATGTACTGTATCTGCTTGTCATGTCCATAGGGCAGCAGTCATCGCAATGCTGGCTTGTGGTGGACATTTTTGTCAAAATTAAATTTTTGCCACGGACATAAGGAGCGAACAGTAATGATTACCAGAAACACATAGAGCTATAGCCCTCAATAACAGGTCTGTAACTCTGACAGTGTACACATGTGTACACATACATTAACAGTCAGAGTTATACTGTAGTGGTCTTAGAGTTATAGTAAAACCACTAGTATAGGCCTCCTAATGTGCCTTATTGTCATAGTAAGTATTCTGAAGAAAACCTGGAATCTTGACATTCAGTAATCAAAATGTATGATCGAAATAAGGACAATATAAGGGTGTTTAAAAAATCTAAGAAATTCCACGGACACATAATGAACAAATAATATTGTTTCACTTTTGTTCACTTATTTGTGTTGAAATACGGTATTATGTATGCCTGTATACTGGGTGATGAAAGGTCCAACCTGCACTGTTGTGTGGAAAGTTATGTACTAATTGGAATCTTCCCCAAAACTTGCTAAGTACATATCATTAGTACAGGATGGACCAGCTAATAAACAATTATTTATAGCAAATTATTGCCTAATGTATCAAATTAACAACATGCAGCAGTTGAGATTTATATTCCACGCTAGCCACATTTATTACGTTTACTTAAGGTATTCAGCCACGCACATTTTCGTATAACACATCTTTTTTATAGATCTAGCTTTATTGCCAAATATGTGAGATTAACAGTGTGCTGTGTGTTTTTGTTCGGTTGATTTATGGGCACCATAAAGTCATGTTTATTGGGCTGGTGCAAATAATTAAATGGTGGAGTTTTTAAGTGCAATATTCACCTAATGTAAAGAAATAACGCGCATAAATACTGCCCCGTAAAGATGGAGTTATCTCCAAAGTCAAGGAGTCAAAATATTTAGATCTATAAATCTGTCCTTTACATCTCTCTGCTAACAGGGGTGGACGGCCTGGCGAGCTCCCTTTTGTATCAGCCAGACTGAGATGAATGTTGTCTCCAGATTCCTCTCTTGTTTTTCATCGCCTCTAATTGCCTTTTTACCCTCTAGTATGGATAGTTTAGGACAAAGAGGAGTAAAACTTCTGAACAGCAAACTATTCACTGCAGAGTCCGGAACGCACTCACTCAGTCACAGGGACAGCCACACATCCATGCATTGCATGCAATGTGAAACATACAGTAAAGACACACACACACACACACACACACACACACACGTGTGTGTGCATGTGCACGTACTGTACTGTACACGGTGCATGTGTACACACATATTTCCATGGACCCCTATACTAGGTCAAAAGCAAAGACTGAGAGAGTCAGATTGATCTCTTAGATATTGGTCGTAATCTTAAAATTCCTCTGTGTTTGGTAATAAGACACTTTATCATCACATAGGGTGACAGGGGCATTAGTCTTCACCTGCCAGTGGGAAAGGATGCACTGTTTGATCACCATAACAACCAGCTTATTGATTATGACAATATATGGTTGTTCCGAGGGTAAGAGTGATTGTGCTCGAGGAGAGGAGAGGAGATGAGAGGAGAGGAGAGAGAAGAGGCAGAGAGTGGAGGGACAAGGGGAAAGGAAAATATCTCAGATCTCTGATGGATATAAAAGAAGAAGGCAAGGGAGAGGGGGTAGCAGAGATCTGCATTTTCTGACTTGTTTGAATATACACAACATTGATGTCTAGTGCAGACCCGTTACATTTGAGGAAATCTTACCGATTACTAAATATTACAAATTACCTGTGTACCCAATGGATCTAATGTAGTTATTATCATTGGTTAAATATGTACAGTATATCTTACAGGGGTAAGACAGAAATCCAACAGACAACCTACAGTATATCCGTATTAATCTTTAGCCATTGTCATGCATTTTAGCCTGGTTGTCATTTCAGATTATTATTATTATTATTTTGTAATGTAATTTCATCATTATAAGTGAAACTGATAAAATCTGACTTCTCCACAAAGGCCTATACAGTTATTTTAAATGTAGGCCTACTGCTATAATGTTGAGCAAATTTGCTAATGTAATGAAAATGCAAGTAGCAAAGTTGTCAGTCGATATTAGTTGAAGCTGGCTGGAGTGATGGATATTATTTCAAGAGCACGATGCCCTGGTTTGCTGCTTATCATCATCATCATCATCATCATCATCACACCATTATACAAGATGGGGTGCTGTATTCATAGCAGACACATCTGGCACAGACAGCACCAGAGGTTCCTTCTTAGAGTGTTTAGCCAAGGAGACAGCTTCAATAAAGTTCATTTTGACCTTCGCCTTGCTCATACAAACAAAACTGGAAAAGGTTGCTGGAGGGTTTATAGGCATCACTGGAAATGAGACAGCTAACCGTTGGTTGATGACTTGCAATGGACATGCAATCTTGGCAGAAGATACCAGATCATTGTTTGCATTGACACATGAGGTTGACGACGACACCCACAAAGACCAAGAGTCAAAAGAGATCATACTGATGTCATTCAACTTGTTGAACAGTTCCATCGATGTGTCTTCCAACAGGAGATGTGTATGATCTAGTGTCTGTTGCCTCAGAAGATATATACTGAAGGGCCTTGGAAATACTGCAGAGTCTGGCAAGCAAATGATCACTGAATTTGAACCGACTGGAAACCGGAAACTATAGACTTCCACAACAGCCTCACCAAGAGAAAACCATAAACCTTCTCAAGCCCCTACAGTGCAAATGAGAGGTCAACATGGATGAGTTTCTACAAATTAAACTGTGTGCAGTTCCCCTGCCACTTGCCACAACTGATTCAACGCTCAGACCGACAAAGCTGAGTTAGCTGCCATACTACAAGAAGATTCAAAGGAGACAGAGCTCAGTTCTTCCAATGTGAGAACAAGTGATGCCTGGACTCTCCACATCATGAGGGCCCACTGGATTGGAAACAGTCACTATAGTGACCCAACCCCAGCTACCCTCACCAATCAAATAAGAGATATGCAGGGAAATGGTCACATGCACACAACGG
This sequence comes from Protomyctophum parallelum, assembly GCF_964188405.1. Lineage (NCBI taxonomy): Eukaryota > Metazoa > Chordata > Actinopteri > Myctophiformes > Myctophidae > Protomyctophum > Protomyctophum parallelum. The sequence goes on from NC_139699.1 coordinate 7,930,346, forward strand.
AGGACACAGAATCAAACTTAGATACATTTTATATATGGTCCACATCAACATATTGTGCGGCTGTGTCTACACTCATGTGTTACAAAACTGTACAGCACACAGATGCTTACACATGTGTCTGTCTGTGCCCACACACACCTGAGCTATATGTCCTAATAGGATAATGAATTCAGTGCGCATGGAGCCCGCATTATGGTCTGTGTTGGTGTGTGCGTGGTGGGCTGTGGTGGGGGTTAATACAACATGATAAATATTTGATTTCTGCTGGGGCCCCGTCTCCCACCTACAGAATGGGAAATGGCTGTAATGCGATTCAGAACAGATTGTCCTCTGGGAAAGCTGTGTGTGTGTGTGTGTGTGTGTGTGTGTGTGTGTGTGTGTGTGTGTGTGTGCGTGCGTGCGTGTGCGCGGTGTATAAAGGCTGTGTGTATGGCCAGGGGAAATAAAGGAACAAATCGCCTTACAAATCACCATGGTACCACAGCGTGCCATGGACCCCTGCTCGCCTATCACCACCGTGCAATGACCCTGGCTGCCGTGTTCACGTTGACACGGTCTCTGATGTGACGTAGCAGCGTTCAGGGGTCACATAAGTGGAGCTCAATGCCGCGGCACACACACCACTCCCACTGCATCAAATGAATTGAAGCGCTATTTCACATTATTATATACCCTGAGCTGTGAGTGAGTATATCAAAAGGAGATGAGACGTTTGTAATAAAGCTAACCAACATAGTACAATGAAACGTTTTTGTCATGGTGGGATTTCAGGTGTAACTCACAGGGCCGAAATTGAGGAATTTAATTAAAAAGTGAACTGTAGAATAACATACTGTATGTAACATACTGTATGTAACATACTGTATGCATTATATTCATAGTTGTGGTATATCAGAGGTTCAATATTGTTCATACAGCTACAGTATATAGCTGTTATTTCAGGCAGTGATATTTGTGTGCTTCAAGCATCCTCTACAGTGTAACGCTCTAAAAACATATGAATATTTAGAGATATATGGACAGTAAAATGCAATTTAAAAGCCCTATTTTATACTTGATTGTATGATGGTGTTGCACGGGGGGGGGGGGGGGTGAGCCAACCTGCAGTGCAAGCTCAAGATCAACATCTGCAAGATCTTGTAGATGATATTTGCAAAAATGTGCACATCTTTTGCAATTTTGGATTTGTATTTTCTGCATGTTTTGGCTCAATTGGGGAAGAAAGAATCCATTCATCAAATTAGCACTCAATAATTTTAGTGTGTGATTTCTACATATAAAAGCTCTATTGTGAAACTCTACAGAAGTCACTGAAAAGCTTTGTGCTCTGTTCAGGTAGGCCTGAGTCTTCAGGTAGGCCTGAGTCTTCAGGTAGGCCTGAGCCAGAATATCATATTGTCTCTGATTTCTGAACCCCCCCCCCCCACACACACACACACACCAACAATCGTGTTGTGAGGAGGAAAAAAAGGTCCCTCAAACCCAATTCAGCAGGGAGGGCCGGGTCCGTCTGATATATTTATAGACAAGTGTACCACACAATCAAGAAGCATTTTGTCCTCAAGTGGCGGAAATATGGTTTCAGCAATACTGGGTGGCATGGGAGTGAGGCTGGTGATTGATTATAGCCAGTGAGAACTCTTGTTGCTAATTTCATCATCGCTGAAAAATGACAAGAACAGACAGGCACGCACGCACGCAAGCACGCACGCACGCAACACACACACACACATGCACACACACACACACACACACACACACACACACACACACACACACACACACACACACACACACACACACACACACACACACACACACACACACACACAACCCCACCACATGTCTTTTCTTTTCCTGTTGTGCGATTGTCAGGGCAAATTAATGCAATTAACTTGGCCTTGGGCGGAAAGCGAGGATTTTGAGTTTGTCACACTGAAATTCTGTTATCTTGTGATGAAAAAAAAAAAAAGACGGGGGGAAAAAATACGTGGAAAAAAGAGAAAAAAGAAAACGCAATCCAGTTGCTACAGCTATGACTATTTTCCCTTATTTCACAGGATATATTCCTCTTTGTTGTATGTATGGGTGTGTGAGAGAGAGAGCGTGCGTGTGTGTGTGTGTGTGTGTGTGTGTGTGTGTGTGTGTGTGTGTGTGTGTGTGTGTGTGTGTGACTGTGTGTGTGTGTGTGTGTGTGTGTGTGAGTGAGTATGTGTGTATACAGCGGTCTGCTGTCATCACTTCCCTTCTGGTTTGCGATGAGATGAAGACACTGGCGTCAGCCCCAGTGATATCACTGTTAATGTGTCCTAATGAGTCAGGCAGACTGATACTCATGTTGGCTGCCTTGTGCTTTATGCACGCAGGCCAACACCACACACACACACACACACACACACACACACACACACACACACACACACAGACACACACAGACACGCGCGCGCTTATGCACGAGTGAGCACCCACAGTATAGTACATGCACCAGTGTTGATTTTGGCGACTAATGTTGACAATTTTGTCAATAAATAAAAAACTATAGACTCAAATGTTAGGGAGAGACTATAGTGAGATCCAGTAGAACTATACAAGACAAGTTATGTTTGGATGCGCTCTGAAATCTATTTTCAGAGTGCAGCCATGTATAAAATCAGCCAATACGACGCCATCAAGGCCCATTTTAGTCGATTAAATCAACTCTTAGATTCAGTCGGCTTATGATATTCAGTCGACTAAAACTACAATAACACAAAAACATTTCAGGTGTTGTCAAAATATCAAATTACACACACACACACACACACACACACACACACACACACACACACACACAATTCTCATACGGCCATGTATCCGGTGGCAATACCAACCTTAACCTTGACTGTTATTACAGCATGACACTTGTTAAAGGGATATCTGTACCTGCATTCTCATAATTGTCCTTGTAAATGCCAATATGTGACATTTACCAGGGACCGTGTGCTCAATATTCACTTGGCGATTTATACGTGTGATATACGATACGCATAGATTATAAGATGGAGATGGAGTGAACATTTTATAACTGCTTGGGTGAAACTAGCATCACACGCATGCTCTCATACACAAAACACACGCACACACATGTGCACGCACGCACGCACGCACGCACGCACGCGCGCACACACACAAACACACGCACGCACGCGCGCACACACACACACACACACACACACACACACACACACACACACACACACACACACACACACACACACACACATTGAGATGCAAACTAATGTCATCCGTGACCTTAGACATGCTGAGCTGACCCTATTAGTGTTGTTTACGGTATGTTTAAGACCAGTAAACAGAGCTGTAAACACTCCATTAGGCCTCCGAAAAACACACCTCACTACCCACATTGGCCTTTAAATCAGTGTGTGTGTGTGTGTGTGTGTGTGTGTGTGTGTGTGTGTGTGTGTGTGTGTGTTTTGTTATGGTAGATATGAAATGTGGTTGTGCTTGTGTGCATGTTAAGTAATGCAGTTGTTTAACAATAATTTAACTCTTGAGAGCGAAAAATGAAACCAAATGGACCGCAAGGGTCCATTTTACACTCGCAAGAGTTAAAGAGGGTCTACATGGTTAGCAACATCATTAGCTGGGGACCACCTGGAACCCCCTCAAGGACCACTGGTCGTCCCCAGACGAACATACACATATAAAATGTGTGTTTTTTTGCATGTTTTTCCTCCATCTTTTTTTTTTTGGGTGCATAAAACCAGACATTTCTCCCACCAATCCAGGCCATCTCTGGCTGCTGACCAGTGACTTCATACGGTGAAGATTTACTACTTGTAATAACGTCTTCAGACGACGGCACCGGGCACCACCGCTTGTTTGCTTGCTTATTTATTTATTTATTTATTTTAACTGGCACTCACTCACTGGAAATGTGAAATATACATTTGATTTTTTTTCTTCCCGACCGTGCCGTGAAATGCAGGGACGGAGCTATGTGTCTGTGCGGAGGTCACTGAGGTCAGGGCTTTTTTATGTTTGTGGACTCTTAGCTGACAACTTTGAATGAGTGGTCCAATAATGTGCCGTATGATACAGGGCACCTACGTTCAGACATGAAGAGAGACAGTGTTTTCAATCTGACCGCACCCTCCTGACCGCGCACTTAATATCTGCTCACGGAATTATACGCAAACATAAACAGTATCTGTACTGTGTATATTGGAGGCGAAACGGAAGCCTATAGCATGGTGAAGTCTCATCGAGATAATAAATATGTAATCCTCCATGAGCCGCATGGAGAGTCAGAGAATAACGTTCATTTATCCCAACTGCAATTAGGCTGCTAAATGTGCCTGTAATGTAATTTAATATTAATATAACGGTACAGCGTGTTGTTGCTGCATGTGTAAGAACTTCATGTCGTGCGCCAAGTCTTTGTTTGGCATCGACATCATGTTTCTTTTCTGTTTGACATACAGAACTGCCCGCCATTGGTAATGCAGTAGATTGTCAGTGCATTGTCAGAACATTGTCAGTGAGAAAGGGGGGCATTTTCAGGTGTTATATATTCTATTCAGATTCCCTGAGCAGCTGGAAGTGTCAAGGAGTGACCCTTCTTTTCAGTAGCGAAGCAGTACAATTAGCAAGGCTAATCAGTGAATAAAACACTTTCATTTTGAGAAAACCTTCAGGAACAGATCAGGAAACCGTGTGAAGAGGTGGAATGGCACATCTCTATCGACTGGCTCCCCGGAGTTCACAACAGTGTTGATATTGACGGAGATTTTTGATTTAGTTTTAGTCATAATCTTTTGACTAAAATGTAATTTAGATTTAGTCATGTGAGCTTTTAGATCTGCTATTTTTTAGTGCAACCAAACAAACGTATCTCTTCTCTACTATAATCCCTCCTTAACAGTCTAGTTTCCATTTGTTGACGAAATGTCAGTATATTTTGTCAAAGTTTTAGTCACCATGGCGTTTTCATCAGCGAAAAAAAGGTATTCCACGAACATTCTTCGTCATAGTCAACAAAATCAACTCTGCTATACTGCTTCTTTAAAACCTTATCATGCCGAGCAAATTTCACCTGTGAGGCTAGACAAATTAATTGAAATGGAATAACATCTTTAATCATTTATATCGATAGGAGCATAAATAATTTCTGGATTTCGCTACCACATACAAATACCATAAGCAATTATGCAAGTCCCAAAAATCCATTTTTGTCCGTCCTGTCTCTATATGTGCGTGCAGCAGAGAGGTCCATGCAGGTGTAAAATGTGTGTGAATGTGAAAGCATACCCAAGAGACAAAAGCATAGAGGCTGAGCTGAATGTCACGCAGGTAATAACACAGACGAATTGGCCAGAACCAAATCAGTCCAGAGAATCGCTAATTAGAGCTGGGGTTATTGCTGACTGGAAGAATAGAGAGAGGGGGGGGGGGGGGGGGAGAGAGAGAGAGAGAGAGAGAGAGAGAGAGAGAGAGAGAGAGAGAGAGAGAGGGAAGACAGAAGGGAGAGGGAGGAAGAAAGACAGAGACAGAAAGACAGATCGGCGAGAGCAAGATATTTCTTTTTTTTTTAATTCAATCTTTATCTTTAATAGTAATGTTTAATTTGTCATGAGGAAGGTGGTGTTTCGTAAAGGCCAGCCAAAGCTCATGTTTAATTGGGGTGAACGAGGAGGCTGGTGACTATGAAAGGAGGGCTGGGGGTGGGGTGCAGAAAGGGAGGGAGGCGTTGGGGGGTGGTTGGGGGAGGAAGAGGACGAAGAGGAGCAGGGCCGGATTAACACCTCTGAGGGCCCCTGGGCACTGAAGCTCGAAGGCCCCCCCCCCCCCTTCACCCACGTGCAACATTTTTGCTGTTTTTTGGAGCCGTTTTGGGGCGGTTTTTTGCCGTTATATTGGCCTATTTCCGGTCGCCTACCCCCCCCCCCCCAGAGTGACAGCCAATCTAGCGCATTGTTGCTGCTTTACACACACAATTTCAGCTGCCCTTCTCACCAACAAATGCAACAATAAAACACTAATCTTTTTAGACACCATTTATTTCATTCGGATTAGCAGGGACATTTTCTGTGAATTGTTTGAGGGGCCCCTGGTGCCCAAGGGCCCCTGGGCACGTGCCCAAAGTGACCATATGGTAGATCCGGCCCTGACGAGGAGGGTATAATGGTGGGCGCTGCGAGGCTTGATTTTCATGTAGCCATGGAATAAGGCAGCATTGCTCTCATATGCACTCACGGCATGCTATCAAATGAAACGGATGTTGTATAACGTCACAGAGTAGAAACAGATGCCGTAACGCTGCAGGACGGAGATGAGCATTGAGCAAAGCGGAGCACTGCTGCCAAGGTCAATACAGTAGTACATCAATTACAGAAGATACAGTATATATAGGTGACTTGACGTGCAAACATCACAAAAAATGTGAAATAATGACTAGTTTAAAAAAAATATGGATTTGATGCACAATACCGTGTGGTGGTGGTTGATGGTGGTGATGGTGGTGGGTGGGTGCAGGGGGGGGGGGGGGTTAGCCCCTCCTCCAATTGTATACTGTACCATGTCATTGGAATCACAGTTAATTTCTGTCATGGAATAGAAATAGGCCTGGCCTGTGTTCCCAAACAAGTAGGACGTAAACATGTCCACACTCATTTGCGTTCATGTTGTTCAACCCATGGCCTTGATGTTACACATGGGGGAGGATTCACGGGACAGCTTTACACGGGGGAGAAAAAAGACGCTCATATGTGGAGCCGATAAAATCTTTGTCCATCATGAGTGCATGTCAGTGCGAGTGTGTATGACTGAATGCACATGCACTGCATGCGTTTGTGTGTGATATAGGATGAGCGGGGGGGGGGGGTGGGCGTGTTGACAGCCTTAGGCTACAGTTTTAAATGTATGGCAGAGACGGAGTGCTCACCCCTGGTCACAGCAAATTGGTGTGTGTGTGTGTGCGTGTGCGTGTGCGTGTGCGTGTGCGTGTGCGTGTGCGTGTGTGTGTGTGTGTGTGTGTGTGTGTGTGTGTGTGTGTGTGCGTGTGTGTGCGTGTGTGTGTGTGTGTGCGTGCGCGTTGCTACATATCATACATATGCCAGGCTCACTGATGTGCCTGTCTATCTGAATGGCACCTGGCCTGCAGGCACCCTTTTCTTCACCCTGACATACATGGGACAACTCTCCCTACAGGCTATAATGACACGGACCGTAACGATCGGTGTGTTCAGGTACAATCACATTTCAAAGCATTGAAGGCCTTTATAATGTGCTGGCATAATATGATGCATGTACACTACAGTTATTAGCACAGTGTTTCATGTATTGTTGTTGCATTCAAGGTGGTGTTTTTGTTTCGCATCTCTGAAGTTGGAACAGAACTCCGGTAGCATCCGAAGTAGCCTACGTTGAGATGATTGCCTCCATCTCTCCTCCCCACCGTCCCTCCATTCCTTCCAGTAAACATTTGTTGTTGGTTTGTTGGAAGATTGAGTTAGGCGCCTGACTTAGTGTTATGCCCAGTAGCAGGTGGCCAAGATATCTATATATTGTAGATATCTGCATGCTATGTACAGCATGCAACTAAGTATGAATCAGGCTTTATTGTGATTGTAACGAAGGTCTTCAAAAAGTGCCACTTCCCCATACATCCTATAGATGGTGCTGTTATCCACGGCTGTGAGCACTCAACTCGAGGCACTGCTCCCTCTCTCTCCTCCTCTGTGCTGAAGGTGAAATCTCACTCCTCCATCTCCTTCCATTACCTCTGATTGCCGCGTATCTTACGCCCCGGCCACTAAACTTGTCTGGTGACAGTGAATCTCTTTTCTTCACTCAATAACGAACGTATAAAATACGCCGCTCCTCTGTGTATGACAAACCTAATTTATGAACGTACAGCTCTCCAGTGCGGATATTTGTGACCTTTTCAGCCAGGAATGTAAACTGACGTTTTCTTCTCCACTGTGAAGGAGATAAAAGACGGATAGATGTATGTATGTATGCAGGGGAAAGAGGACCTCGAGACAGATGAAATTATCTTCTTTTTTCCTCCCACCTCTTTACTTTTCTCTTCTCTCTTGACACCAACTGCCATTTTGCTGAGGTGACTGGCACACATGGCGATAATTAGACAGACAGACAGACAGACACTGTAGATAGATAGATAGATAGATAGATAGATAGATAGATAGATAGATAGATAGATAGATAGATAGATAGATAGATAGATAGATAGATAGATCCCTACAATACAGCACCACGCCATCTGCCTCTCAGAACCAGCCACCACTAAACACCCAGAGCTCATTTCTATGCAGCGTGCGGCGCCTGGTCACCATTACCTGGTGTCCAGCGCCATGGATAAGAGGCCCTTGCATATTCATAAGACCAGATAAGGGCCAGCCATCCAACTCCCTTTAATTGAGAATGATGGAGAGGGAAGACGGAGGGATGGAGGGACGGAAGGGGCAGAGGGGAGGGGAACACGGAACGATAACCCGGCGCTTGCCTTGATGCATTAATTGAGGGAATTAGAGGGCGGGATGGATGGAGTGGTGGAGCAGAGTGGTGGGAAGGAAGGCGTACCACGGAAATGCCAGCCGTGCCAATAAATCACTCCCCGCGGTGATTGACTCTGCAAATGTAGTCTCGAAAGGCCGGAGAAGTTACAGGGAATCAATCAAAGCCCTTCCGAAACTTTTACAACCCACTCGACTTGAATCGGCCCGCGGCGGAAAAGGTTGCGGTCGTAAAGCAAGGCGGCACGGGCGTGACCTCCTCCTCGAGGCATTTTGGCGCGGCACAGACCTCCCAGAAACAGACTCACGTCACCGTGGAAGGGGTGAGATGGAACCGTGCGAAGCACGGGAACATTTTTTAAATGTTTTTTGGAACTGTGGTGGGCTATAAGCGACGCTGTCCGTGGCCGAAACTTCACAAAGCCTTCAGCCTTGCAAACCGTAACCCGCAACAGTCAAGATAATAATGGGATTCGAAAATGTCAGTTTTTTGTCTGACAGATTCAGCCGCGGCTCGAACTTTCACGGTTCACGCGCGGACAGAGATCCAGTTCCTGCACGTCCACGACGGAAGGCGAGAGCAATGAATGCTACACCTGGTACTATTATGGGATGTCGGGTTGCTAGGGGAGCCGAGTCTCTTTGACCTGCTTTACTGGAGGTGGCCTCCATGTCTGAGGCTGTGTCTGCATCACTGTGTGCTCTGCCCTGCTTTATAAGGCTGTCTGACCACGGATTTGTGAGTGTGCATGCGTGCGTGCATGCTTGCGTGCGTGCGTGCATGTGTGCGTGTGCAGTGGTGTAAAGTAACCAAGCAGCAAGCACATTTACTTAAGTACTGTACTTAAGTAGGCCTACAATTTGGTGGTATTTGTACTTTACTTGAGTATTTGCAATTTCCAATACTTTTTCTACTCCAGTAAATACATCTCAAAGGCAAATATTGTACTATTTCTCCACTACATTTATTTGAAAACGTTAGTTGCTATAGTTACTTTATAGATTTTGATTATTATTACAAAATATCAATTAACCACTTTAACCGCTCTATATACATTTCGACCATTTGAAAATAGCCGATCTACAAGCTTGGATGTAACGCATTGTGAGCTTGTAGATCTGCGATTTTCAAAAGATGTTTTATACATTTGATACAACTTGAAATGGGACATTCTGCATAATGAGTATACTTTTGGTACTTTGAGTACATTTTGATGCCAATGCTTTTGTACTTTCACTCAAGTAGGCCGACACTTGGACTTGTAACAGAGTATTTATATGTATATTGCAGTATTGATACTTTTTTTAAATGTGACTTTTTCCACGTGTGTCAGTGCGTGTGACGTGCACCGTGTACGTGTCAGTGCGTGTGACGTGCACCGTGTGTGTCAGTGCATGTGTGTGACATGCACCATGTGTGTGTGTGTGTGTGTGTGTGCACATGCATGAACATGCATGCAGGTGTAGGTCTGTGTGGACATTTGACTCTGTACATCCTCTATAGCAACACAACGTCAGTGCATGCATGGGAGTCTTCTTCTGTCTGGGTTACTGTGTGGTTCTGCAAGACCACATCTGTGTGTGTGTGTGTGTGTGTGTGTGTGTGTGTGTATGTGTGTTGTGCGTGCTTGCGTGTGTACGTGCATGCGTGTGTGTGCGTGTGTGAGTGTGTGTGTGTGTGCGTGTGTGAGTGTGTGTTGGAGATGCCATTGTTTTGCCTCTGGAGGTTTCATTAAGGCCCGGTGTCCAGAGGTAAAAAGTCATTCATCTCTGCTGTTGTGATGTGGCAGCTCTGGGCTTTGTCCTCACAACACTATACTGGATTCTCTCTCTCTCTCTCTCTCTCTCTCTCTCTCTCTCTCTCTCCCCCTGCTCTCTCTGTGTGCTCTCCATCTTCTTATCTTTACCTTCTTTACTTTCATTTTTCTCACACACCCCATCCCTCGCTTTCTGTGCTCTCTGTCTCTCTTTCACCTCCTCTTTATCTGTCTCCCGCATCCGCCTATCTCTCTCTACAGTTCCATCCCTCTCTTCAGCCACTCTCTCTCAGGCGGAGAGAGAGAGAGCGTATATACGATGGGGTGGAGAGGAGAGGAGAGGACTTTGTGATGTGTTTGATGTCTCTCCGGCGGACCAGGCCTGTCTAATGAATCCTCAGCTGCTCTGTCCACCACATCAGCTCCTCTCCTCTCTATGTACATTAATTAGAGCTGTCAAAACTTTACCCCCCCCCCCTCTCTCTGTCCTTCTCTCTCTTGCTCCCCTCCCTTTTATTTCTTTAATATTTTGTTCCTTCAAGTTTGCCTGAATGGGATACGGTTAATTAAAAAGATATCAGATCGGGGGAGGCCCCCTGAGCACTACAAGCCGTCAGAGCCTGCGCCCCTGTGTGTGGACTGTCAGGAGACATGTCCGTACCCTCACCCTCCCCCGTTTATTACCAACAGTGGCTCCAAACTCTGATCCCTATTGTCCGACCGCGCTAAGGGCAGCGAGCGCATTGAAGTTCTGAGGCGTTGGGAGTGTAGGGGCGGGAGGGGTCTGGGGGCGAAAAGAAAAGAAGAAATTTCCCTTTTTTGATTTAATTGTGTCTTAGTATTACACGTCTCTGAAAGGGATGTGAGAGGCTCTGACGAGCACTTCAGAAGGTCTGCTGTTTTAAGTGGCGTATCTTTAGTGACAGAGCAAAGCCAACTGGCTGCTCCCTTTTCTGCACAATCCACCTCTTAAAGTGCGGCTCTCTGCTGGTGACATGAGTCTGTGTGTGTGTGTGTGTGTGTGTGTGTGTGTGTGTGTGTGTGTGTGTGTGTGTGTGTGTGTGTGTTGCATCTGGGTGCATTTGTGCGTGCACACGTGTGTTTCTACATGTGAGTGTGTGGGTCACATGTATGTCGGCATGTGCCTTTAGGTTTCACTTCTGAATGTCATTATAACAAAATAGGTCACTGGATGTGAAATGGAACAGGGTGAATGAAACGGCACATCCATCCAGTTTTTACATGGTAAAGACTTAGGAAGAAAAGGAATGTTTTTACATGGTAAAGACTTAGGAAGAAAAGGAATGTTTTTACATGGTAAAGACTTAGGAAGAACAGTTTTTACATGGTAAAGACTTAGGAAGAAAAGGAATGTTTTTACATGGTAAAGACTTAGGAAGAACAGTTTTTACATGGTAAAGACTTAGGAAGAAAAGGAATGTTTTTACATGGTAAAGACTTAGGAAGAAAAGGAATGTTTTTACATGGTAAAGACTTAGGAAGAAAAGGAATGTTTTTACATGGTAAAGACTTTTAAAAAGAAAAGGAATGTCAGAAAGAAAGTGACACATGGCTTCATACTTTTTGTTTTCCTCTCTCTCTCTCTCTCTCTGTGCGTGCGTGCGCGTGTGTGTGTGTGCGTGCGTGCATGCGTGCGTGCGTTCGAGCGAGAGAGAGAGAGGGGGAGAGAGAGAGAGAGACAAAGAGAGAGAGAGAGATCCATCATTGCCATCAATAACATATAGACATCCATCAATTTCAACACTGGCTCTCAACATGATAGTCACTACACAACGAGTGCACACACACACACGCACACACACACACACACACACACACACACACACACGCACACACACACACACACACACACACACACACACACACACACACACACACACACACACACGCACACACACACACACACGCACACACACACACACACACACACACACACACACACACGCACACACACACACACACACACACACACGCACACACACACTTTCTCTATCCGTCTCCTTCTGTTTCCTTCATTCCAGTAATGTGGAATTAAACATATTTGGCGTTATAAGACATCTGACGGAGAGCAGTGATCAGGAGTGGTGCTGACGACAGCCCCTCCCCCCTCCTCCCCGTCGACACGAGGAAGACCAGATGAGACCGGTCCGGGATACATAGACCAGTGGTTCTGGGATACATAGACCAGTGGTTCTGGGATACATAGACCAGTGGTTCTGGGATACATAGACCAGTGGTTCTGGGATACATAGACCAGTGGTTCTGGGATACATAGACCAGTGGTTCTGGGATACATAGACCAGTGGTTCTGGGATACATATAGACCAGTGGTTCTGGGATACATAGACCAGGGGTTCTGGGATACATAGACCAGTGGTTCTGGGATACATAGACCAGGGGTTCTGGGATACATAGACCAGGGGTTCTGGGATACATAGACCAGTGGTTCTGGGATACATAGACCAGTGGTTCTGGGATACATAGACCAGTGGTTCTGGGATACATAGACCAGTGGTTCTGGGATACATAGACCAGTGGTTCTGGGATACATAGACCAGTGGTTCTGGGATACATAGACCAGGGGTTCTGGGATACATAGACCAGTGGTTCTGGGATACATAGACCAGGGGTTCTGGGATACATAGACCAGTGGTTCTGGGATACATAGACCAGTGGTTCTGGGATACATAGACCAGTGGTTCTGGGATACATAGACCAGTGGTTCTGGGATACATATACCAGGGGTTCTGGGATACATAGACCAGTGGTTCTGGGATACATAGACCAGGGGTTCTGGGATACATAGACCAGTGGTTCTGGGATACATAGACCAGGGGTTCTGGGATACATAGACCAGTGGTTCTGGGATACATAGACCAGTGGTTCTGGGATACATAGACCAGTGGTTCTGGGATACATAGACCAGTGGTTCTGGGATACATAGACCAGTGGTTCTGGGATACATAGACCAGTGGTTCTGGGATACATAGACCAGGGGTTCTGGGATACAAACTTCTTCATGTCAAGGACCCCCACATCGACACTAATTAGCCCGCGGACCCCCATTTGAAAACATATAACATGGGACTGTAGCAGTGATTCTCAACCCGTTTAATTTCAAGGACCCCCAGTTTGACATGCATTAGTCTACGGACCCTATTTAATGGCATGTCTATGAGTCTATCTCTCGGAACCCCACTTTATATTGTAAAATCAATTAATTTAACTCTGAGAGTGTACAAATGCAACGGGTCCATTTGGTTCCATTTGTACACTCTCAGAGTTACAGACCCATAAGGGTCGACTTGGTATAACTATCATTTAGCTGGGGACCCCATGGAACTCCCTAAAGGACCCCTGGGGGTCCCCGGACCACACTTTGGGAACCACTGACATAGACACATGAGGCGCAACCACCATGCATCGCACACAATGCCATGTCCACATGGGTGAAAAACCCTAATTAGTTGTGTGCAGTGAATTCAGAATTGATGGTGGTTATTCCGTTTGTTGTAATTCTTCATTTGGTTTTCAAGGGCTACCCGGCTACTCTGTTCCTCAGCCGTCCCTTTGGTCTGAGCTGAGGACATGCAGCGTCAGGAAAATGTTGCGTGTGTGTATTTTTGAGGGTCGCTTGCCCCTCCTATATACAGGTTTAATGTTTGTTTTTAGTTCAATGTTTGTTTTAAAAACGCCATTGACAATGAAGGGAAAATTTACGCCATCTTGCCCCTAACACAAACATTAAATGCCATTAACAATAAAGACAATTTAATGTTTGTGTTGGCACCGTTTGTTTTACATCACCATTACATCACCTAATCAACATGAGTTAGACTTTAATATATTAGCTCCCCTCACTTCACACGGGTGTGATTTTTCTATGTGTATATGTGTGTGTAAATATATTGCAGGCGCATGAATGGTAACATGTTTAGCAGGTATATTAATCAGATGCAGAGGGACCGTGCAATGCACACAATGACATTTGTGTTTGTCTGTATATTACACCCGCTTTGAGCCATTATACACAGCTCAAAATATAACATACATACAGACAGGACCACTTGAACAAGGTCTCTGTTATGTTTACCGATATTCCAAGTCCACGCGTTTGGTTATTTTATTTGAACAAGTCTGTATGGTATACTATAGAGCAGCGATGCATCCACTGTTACCTCCTGACCTAGCTTACGCACCCCCCACATGGAAATAAAAATTGCATAAGCTATATATAATAATATATACACAGCATATATGCACAATATATGAACCTGGATATGGCATATATATGCAGCATAGGCTATATTCTGCACTTGCCATATATTGGCACAATATGTTAATATATTTATAATAAAACCATAGCACCACCATTAGCCTTTTCATGTTGCGCACCCCCTAGAAGGCGCTCGCTCACCACAAGGGGTGCACGCACCGCCGTTTGGGAACCACTGCTAGAGCATGCCTCACTTTTCATAATATACTGACGACATGGACCGAGGACCTGTGGATGTGATGCCATGTAGCAGCCCGGACCTCTAGTATTCTACAAGTTCATACAGTATGTAAACACATTAACAGCCATTCTGCTGAAGATAATTACAGGCTGCCATATATAAAACCAACTGCTGTATAATAAACTGTACTCCACAAATCCATATTGAACTATATGCCACAAGTCCATAATATTATCACAATTATTCATAAAAACCAAAGAAGAAGGGCTCCCTGACTAACCACGTGGCGTGTAGCCCCCATTTTATTGTCATTGGTGAGCTGGCGGTGGGGCGCCATACCGCGGTACCCCGGTAGGTATCACCATACCGCGGTACCCTGGTAAGTACCGCCCTCGGTAGTTACCGCCATACCGCGGTACCCCGGTAGGTACCGCCATACCGCGGTACCCCGGTAGGTACCACCATACCGCGGTACCCCGGTAGGTACCGCCATACCGTGGTACCCCGGTAGGTACCGCCCTCGGTAGTTCAGACACCGCACGTGCAGTCGCACGCCCCCCACATGCAATTCAAATGAGCTTTATGCACAACACGCAACGTCATTAAAATACAGCCAGTTTAAAAGTCCACAGCACATTAAAATGGATTCTTGCGTCCGTGGCTTAGATTGGGTTAAGCAGTTGCGATCAAAAGTTTACATACGTTTATAAAGGACATACTGTCATGATAGTCCTGACTTTCCAATAATTTGTTCAACTCTTATTTTTCTGTGATAGGTTGAGTGGAGCAAATACTTCTTTGTTGTACAAAAAAAGTTGTTTAATTTTTAGGATTTTATTAGGTGTTTTCAGAAAATGTGACCAGATCTGCTGGTTCAAAAGAATACATACAGCAATGCTAATATTTGGTTGCATGTCCCTTGGCCATTTTTACCCCAATTAGACGCTTTGGGTAGTCATCCACAAGCTTCTGGCTGAATCTTTGACCACTCCTCTTGACAGAATTGATGCAGTTCATTAAAATTTGTTGGCTTTCTGGCATGGACTTGTTTTTTCAGCACTGTCCACATGTTCTCGATGGGGTTTAGGTCAGGACTTTGGGCCATTCTAAAACCTTAATTCGAGCCTGATTTAGCCATTCCTTTACCACTTTTGACGTGTGTTTGGGGTCATTGTCTTGTTGGAACACCCATCTGCGCCCAAGACCCAAACTTATGGCTGATGATTTGAGGTTGTCCTGAAGAATTTTGAGGTAATCCTCCTTCTACATTATTCCATTTACTCTTTGTAAAGCACCAGTTCCATTGGCAGCGAAACAGGGCCAGAGCATAATACTACCAGCACCATGCTTGACAGTAGGTGTGGTGTTCTTGGGGTGAAAGGTCTCACCCTCTCGCCTCCAAACATATTGCTGGTCATTGTGGCCAAACAGCTACATTTTTGTTTCATCTGACCACAGAACTTTCCTCCAGAAGGCCTTGTCTTTGTCCATGTGATCAGCAGCAAACTTCAGTCGAGCCTTAAGGTGTCACTTCTGGAGCAAGGGCTTCCTTCTTTCACGGCAGCCTCTCAGCCCATGATGATGTAAAACACGCTTGACTGTGGACACTGACACCTGTGTTCCAGCAGCTTCTAACTCATTGCAGACTTCCTTTTTGGTGGTTCTCGGTTGACTCTTGACCATCCTGACCAATCTTCTCTCAGCAGCAGGTGACAGCTTGCGCTTTCTTCCTGATCGTGGCAGTGACACAACTGTACCATGCAGTTTATACTTACAAACAATTGTTTGCACAGTTGATCTTGGTACCTGTAGTTGACTTGAAATGGCTCCAAGTGACTTTCCTGACTTGTTTAAGTCTATTATTCGCTTTTTCAGATCCATGCTGAGCTCCTTTGACTTTCCCATTTTGTTGTTTGTGGGTTCTGGCCAAACGATCCCTAATTAAGGCTCAGAGAAGTGAACATTGATGTAGTCAATCAAAATCACTCACAAGAAGTTAAGAGGCCATGCCACAAAGCTAATTTGATTGACATAACTTTCGACATGACCATGGGACATAATATAATTGATGTATGTATATTAATGAACCAGCAGATTTGGTCACATTTTCAGAAAAACCCTTAAACATTCATAAAAATACAAATAAATTCAAGATTTTTTTGTATAACAAAGAAGTATTTGCTCCAATCAACATATCACAGAAAAGTGAGTTGAACATTTTTTTGGAAAGTCAGGACTATCATGACAGTATGTTCTTTACAAACGTATGTAAACTTTTGATCACAACTTGTATATTCCACAAGTTTAGCGGATATGTCATTATGAAGAAGCAAATAAAGCTTTGTAAAGGCATGGACTACACATTAAAGCCAGTGCCACTAGAAGCTATCACTCTCAGAAATGAAGGAAATTAATGAATTTGATTATGGCTTTGTCTAATAGCTTATGCCTCATAATTTCTTGTTTTTAATCACTACAGTAAGACCCCCGCAGCCCAAGGGCGGTGTTTTAATTCTTTTGTGTTGCCAACAAACGCAGAAAAACATATAATAATTGTTTTCCAGGGATGTAATAACAAGCAATAAAAAGCAACCAACCAGAATGCTACCAACATATTGAATCTCAGCGCTATTATTAGAACCTGCTTTTGTTCCCTTTTCCTTTTTTTCTCCTATTTCACCCAACCACTGACGATATTAAACGTTCTCCTTTGCTGATAAATATTTCAAATATCTGAGTTTATACTTGTAAAGAGGCTATTGCTGTCACATGAATAGAGAATGGCCTTTCATTTCACGGCTCATTATTATTTCTCACTCCTGGCCATTGACAGACAGGCACATAGAATATTTACCGTCTCTTGATGAGACATTTAGCAGATACACGCGAGACCACCTGCTTTCTAAACCCATCCACCCATTTCAGTTTGCACCCATTTTGCACGTGTGTGTATCTGTAGTATACAGTCTGTACTGTATGTGTGCCCATTGTGTGTGTGTGTGTGTGTGTGTGTCTGTGCATGTGTGCATATATGTGTGCGTGTGTGTGTGTGTGTGTGTGTGTGTGTGTGTGAGAGAGTGAGCGAAGAAGAGAATCGCAGTCTGACAGCCTGTTCACTGACACTCTATCTTGCAGCATGGCTTTAAATGTACCCACTCTCTCACTCTCTCTTTCCATCCCTCTCTCCTCTCACTCTCTGCTTTGCACTCTTGACTCCGCTGTTCATTTAAACACGAATAAGCACTTACTGTATGTTCAGATATATATGGTGCCGCTACAATGTTGTTCCTGTATAAGCTACTGACAACAGAAGCGCCGGAGAACTATTTATTGACTTGACTTCAAAAGCTGCGATCAAAGCTATGCCATGATGGGGAGTTGTTAACCCATGTAGGCTTTCAAGCACCAAACTGAATGTGTCCATATTTGTATATTATTTTTGTATTTTATTTTTTGGTTCGATGTAGGTAATGAGTATATGTGTATAATTGTGCCCTTTGTTCCACAACGTGTCTGAGCTGAGCTGTCTGTGTTTTTTATTTTTTTTCCTGTCTTGTCTTTGTCATAAAATGTAAAAATCACTACAAATATTATTGAAAAAAAAAAGAAAACTATGCCATGATGAGGTTCTGCAACGCTGCCGTTTCCCTGATTCATGCTCACAAACAGGCAACCATGTACTGTAGTTGCGTTTCTAAATTCACTCAGAGTCTCAGAGACTCTAAAATTAATCTTGTGACTATCTGAAAACAAATAAAAAAAAACACCCCTAGCCAGGCGTGGCCATGTAGACTAATATCACTGTGTAGATATTAGTCTGGAATCTCATGTGTGGAACCTGCATTTCTAAGAGCGGATTCAAGAAAATGCCTCTGGTGATAAACCCGCCCCATATCTACCTACTGGGCTCCTATTTGGTGCCCCACAACTTCGGGGGCAGGGAAATCCAATCACATCCGAGCCAGACCAATTTGCCAAAGGGTATTATTTATGTATCTATTGATTTTTTTGCGCTGGCAGATCTGTCTGGTTTCCTGGTTAGAAGTTCCACACATCAATTAGTATACAACATGGTAGCTGTTTTTCGTTTCTTTGGACAGACCGTGGTGCAGTTTCATCTGGAAATGTCTCTATGACAGCCATCGTCCTTCATAGTGTTTCAGCATTTTATGGCTGTGGTCAAATGTGTGCAGTGTGTGTGCAGTGTGTGTGTGTGTGTGTGTGTGTGTGTGTGTGTGTGTGTGTGTGTGTGTGTGTGTGTGTGTGTGTGTGTGTGTGTGTGTGTGTGTGTGTGCGTGCGTGCGTGCGTGCGTGTCAGAGAGAGAGCTGCTCTGGTAGCATGGTGATGTGATGTACGGTCTGTCCTGCTGCACAGTGCACTCTGCTGTACTGCAGGACTGACTGAATGCATGTAGATGTGCTGATGTGAGCCCTTATGCAATCATTTAAATCATCAGCACAGTTTACCATGTTTGAAAAGTGGCAGTGGCAGTGTTCATTGTCACATTAGAGGCAGAGAGAGAGAGAATTCAAGACATAGAGAGTGTCTCAGTGTGCGTGCGTGCGTGCCTGCGTGACACCCTAGCAGCCACACTTGGCTATCTGACAGGCCACTGTCTGATTATAAAGGCACT
>NC_139699.1:7957251-7979751 GCF_964188405.1 Protomyctophum parallelum
ATTTTCCACTGTGTTTCACTGGTGGGTGGACTGGCATTTTATACTTACGTAAAAAAGACTGCAATGTAGAAATATTCTGTTCCAAGTAAAAGTTGAGAATTCTACATTTACTTGAGTATAATTTCAGTAGAAGTAGAAAGTACTCATTATGCAGAATGTCTCATATAAAAAGTCAATAGTATTTTATCAATAGTACAAGCTCACAATGATGCATGGCATTGCGACACATTATGAGCTTGTACAGTAGATAGACTATTTTCAAAATATATAGAGAGCTGAAGTGGTTAATGTAGGCCTATGTTTAGTAATAATAATACAAATCTCACTAGTCGAGTTTTCAAATAATTGTAGTAATGTTGAGTAAAAGTACAATATTTGGATCTGAGATGTAGTGCAGTGCAGGAAATACTGTATACAAATAAAAAAAATATTACTGTAAGTAATAGTACTTAAATGTACTTTGTTACTTCCGACCACTTCCGTTTCTTTGTCTCCCGCCTCTCTCTCTCTCTCTCTCTCTCTCTGCCTTCCTCTGTCACATTATTTGTCTTTTCTCTCGATCTATCCATCAATATGTCTTCCCGTCTCCTGGCTGGCCCGCCAGTCACTCTATCTCTCTACCTGACTGTCACTCAGTTCCCGTATCATGTTTGTCAAGGTTTGCTGTCCATATATATTTCACAGTGAGGCTGATCTTCTGTGCTGAATCTATTCTTTCTTACACGTCCTCTTTAGTCCTTGTCTGTCTGTTTGACTCTCTGATGCCATACCCTAATTTATGCCATAATTTATAATATATAATTGTCTCCACCAGGCCGAAGGCATGGGGGGAGAGTATGTTTTGCACTCCGTCCGTCCGTCCGTCCGTCCGTCCGTGTGTCCGTCCGTCCGTGTGTGTGTGTGTGTGTCCGTGAGCAGCTAATCTCGGACACCATTAACCCGGTCGATGCCAAATTTTGCACACACACTTCCTGGATGCCAACAATGAACCTCTGCCCCAAACTTTCCAGAACGGCCTGTTATAGCGCCACCAGGAGGCCGCTTTGTGCAAAACAAGTTTTTGCACAGTACACCTACAGATTTTGTCCAAACATCACGCAAATTGGTACAGCCATTCAACGAAACCGGTCTTTCAGATTTCTCAGACTCCATCCTGATTTACTTTTGTTGCCCTTTTATCCAACCACCAGATGAAGGCAAGCTGCAATGTCCTACATTCCTATCCTGGTGGAGACCTGTTCTCAGGGGAGCACTATGGCGATGTTGCTTGGTGCACACTGTGGAACACGTCTCTACTGTATTACAACGTTACTTTAGCCAGCATGAGACACATACAATTAACTACTCACATATTATGCCACTTTAAATTTGGCTAAAATTGTGTGTTTAATCCACTTTAATCCAATGGTATCTCTCCTACATAGACTTCTATTGGTTTGTCCCTAATTGAAGGCTCCACATAGGGACAACCGGAAGTTTACGGAATGCATTGGAGTCTATGGGCTCACACGAATACATGAACCACGTGACCAGGCTGTTTTCTGTCCCCTCAATATCGCAACTCTTCTATTGGATGGCTCTGGTTACAACCAAAACGGACTCAATCTTCCCCTTTAAAATAAGAGCCATTTGTAATGATTAGTCAACACTAGTTTTATTTCTAAGTCTACTTACAGGAAGTAGATAGAGATTTGAAGTAGGCTACCACCAGAGCTAGTAAATGTTGGTACTGGCGGCAGTACGCAATGACGCTTCATTTCATTGGATCTGCAGCGCAACATTTATTTTGACATAAGAGAGAGAGAAAGGGATACTTCTGTGCATGCATGTGGTATTCCTGCATATAGATGTTTATTTGCTACATGAAAATTCACAGAATATTTTTTACATCTCTGCATGTGTTTTGTGTGACAGCTATTTATGACGAGTTATAATTAAGCGATAGGCTCTAAAAAACAGTAGCGTGGTTTGTGTGTGTTGTGTGTGTGTGTGTGTGTGTGTGTGTGTGGGGGGGGGTGGGGGGGGGGGGTGGGAGGAGAGAGAGAGAGAGAGAGAGAGAGAGAGGAAGATAAATGACCTGGCCAGTTGTAATATCTCCAGACCAGTGGGAGCTATATGTAACATTAGATGTGACTTCAGACAATTATTAATGTAGGACATATTCACTTCAGCAACATCTGGCAGCACAATACTTAGATGTGCTGCAGCCTTATATGATACTTTAAAGTGCTGCAGCCTTATCATACTTTACATTACAACACCAACATTAGAAGTGCTGCCGCCGTTAACCATGAACTATAACCATTAACTATAGCCATTAACTATAACTAACCCCTAAATGCCCAATCCTAAACCTAGCCAATAACCTGAATATTTTCCCAATTGTAAGGCTAACTCCCCAAACCTTGTGAGGACCAGGAATATTTTCCTCAATGTCTATTTCTCACATTCTGTCTGTCTGTCTGTCTGTCTGTCTGTCTGTCTGTCTGTCTGTCTGTCTGTCTGTCTGTCTGTCTGTCTGTCTGTCTGTCTGTCTGTCTGTCTGTCTGTCTGTCTGTCTGTCTGTCTGTCTGTCTGTCTGTCTGTTGTGCGTGCGTGTGTTCAGCGCGGTGGCAGGGCTGTGACAGTGTGACTGTCTCAGGAGAGCAGTGCGGATCAGCGGTTGAGCTAGCGAGGCCCTGAGTGTATTAGAGGTGGAATTACACGACAGCAGCCCCTTATCTCCTGGCTGCTGCCTGTCCAACACACCCCTGCTCCCTGGTTCTCCCCACGGCTTACCTCCCCATCCCACCGCTGTCTCTCTGACTTAGCGGGACCAAATGTACCTTCAAATAGGGATGAGCCTTATTTGGTAGAACTGAAGAGAGAGACGTATCCCTTATTGAATGGTATAAGGGCCACACTTTGTTTATGTTTGGTCATTGTTGTTACCACTTAAACACCACATACTGACTGACTGACTGACTGGCTGACTGACTGGCTGGCTGACTGACTGACTGACTGACTGGGAGTGTTGGGGGTAACTGCGTTACAAATAACAGCGTTATATAACGGGAATACTTTTTTGGGTAACAGAGTAACCTTTAGTTGAGTTAGGTTTGATCGCCTGCACTGTTTAAGGAAACTGGCTAAGTTCAGTGTCGACAAGACTCTGATGAAACTTTTTTACAGTGCCTACTGTACATCGAGTCTGTCATTTCCTTCTCGATCATATGTTGGTATGGCAATCTTTGTATCTTTGTATCAGAGAGAAGAACACCCTTGGGAAAATTGTAAAAGTGGCCTCTAAGGTAATTGGCTCACAGCCTAGAACATATTTTTAACAGACAGTAGCTCAACAAAGCTCTGTCTATTTGTTCTGATTCTGCACACCCACTAAATGTAGAATACGAACTCCTTCCATCTGGCCTTCGCTTGCCGGGCTGCCGGCCCGTCGTGCCACTAAAAACAGGTACAAATATTCCTTTGTCCCCGTATCCATTTATACATGGACTGAATGCTGCTGCGGGAAGGCCATGTTAGATAATCAGGCCTTATAAGCACTTTATTGGTTCCGTCTTCTGTATGTACTGTACTGTATGTACTGTACTGTATGTACACTTTCTATGTCAATGTGCACTTTATTGCATAGCACTTTAATGTCATGTGCACCTATTGTACTTTTTCTGGTATATGATGCTGAAACCAATTTGCCCTTCGAGGACTTTAAATAAACTTGAACCTTGAACCTTGTTAGTTTGCAATTACAGCAATCCGTTACCTAGTTACCTTTTCCAAAAACGATGGCGATACTAGTTATATTTAAGACCTCTATATCTCCCTGTTTTTTCTGTTGCCACAAAGGGAAAAGAATCCATCTGGCACATTTTGCGCACATTTTTCTTGCGCACATTTTTCTCTCTGTCAACGGAGAAGTGAAAGGCTGCAAGCAACACTGTCGCATTGTTACACGAAAATCAGTGACCCATTATGCTTTGCAGTTTGTGGTGATAGCGTAATGATTCTAATGTACCAGATTCTATAGGTTATCACTTTTGGTATCACACACACACACAGCTCTTGTTTACATTCCGCTGTCAACAAGTGTGCTGACAAGGACAAAGATTGAGAGAAGACAAGGCTGTGGATTTAGTATTCACACTATTTTTGGATTTATTGGGGAAAGGAGGAGACCAACGTCAATGCAGCAGCTCCACTGGTAGGCTGCAGGTTTTGGGGCTTTTTTTCTCGACAGAGAGTTTTAATTGTCGGTAACGCAAAATAACTAATTACCGACTTAGTGTGCCTGAGCCGGCGACCTAGCTAAATTATTAGAGCATACTCTGGGCTAGATCTGTGCAAAGTTTGGCGCTTTTTTAGACGAATATGCGCAGAATATCCCTATGCTCCTCAACTAAGATACAGGTGTATAGTTCATGGATATTTTTTACTGATTCTCTGTTCATCTGTATTGTAGAGTGCAAATTGCCTTGCTCCAGCCCCGCATCGCTAACCACGGCCAGTAAAAAAAGGTGTCAGGCTAGAGTGTAGACAGTATACAGTAGCGGGCGCCCCCTACCAGGGACCAGGACATTATTCCCCGTTCATTTTCCTCATTGACATTTCAAAACGTATTTATTTAAAGACCTTTTAAGCCTCGTACAAAGCCAACTCGAGTTGTGACAAATCATGACAAAAAACGTAAAAATTTGGGCCGAACAAATAATTAGAAAGAAGAAGATGGCAGGTTACAACACTTTTTTTGTTGTTTTTCTTCTTTGTAATTATTAGTTCGGCCCAAAATGTGTTTGTTGTCATGGTTGGCTTTTTCCATGGCGTAATCGTCTGTCTGTCTGTCTGTCTGTCTGTCTGTCTGTCTTTCTTCTGGGATGCCTGCCTGCCTGTCTGCCAGAGGCACTCATGGAAGCAGTAGCACTACATAGCTATAGGATAAGACAAAACTGTTTGCACCTGGCTTGACAATAAACGGGAGCACATCAACACACACACACACACACGCACGCATGCACACACACAGTAATATATAGTTTATCGCACAAACACACTTGTATACACGTCTATCTCTCTCTCTCTCTCACACACACACACACACACACACGCACATGCACAGACAGAGTCACAGAGCTCCTATCAGTCATTCATCCCACTAGAGTGCTTAGCGTTTCACCTCGCGGTAGTTGGCAGATGGTGATGCTATGGGCAATCACACTGCTTTATGAGACAGAGAGAGAGAGAGAGAGAGAGAGAGAGAGAGAGAGAGAGAGAGAGAGAGAGAGAGAGAGAGAAGAAATGGGGAAAGAGAATGCGCTACAGAGAACGAGAGGAAATGGCAAGGAGAAAAGCCAAAAAGAATCAGAAGGGAAATGAACCAGGCACGGGGGAGAGAGAGAGAGAGAGAGAGAGAGAGATCACTCTGTTTATCTATCAATCCTCACACCCTGCAGCAGCCGCGATGGCTTCCTGTGCACACTGTGAAATCCTGAGTGTTGGTTTACAGCCACAGACGGATTCATTAATGCTGAGCATGGTACGGTGGGTGTGCCAGGCAGAGACGCAAAGGTGTGGGGATGTAAATGGTAAATGGTGCATTTATATAGTGCCTTTATCCAAGGCGCTTTACAGAGATTGTGCATTACATTCACCCATACACACGCACATTCATACACCGATGGCAGCGGAAACCATGCAAGGCACCAACTAGCACATCGGGAGCAATTAGGGGTTCAGTGTCTTGCTCAAGGACACTTCGACCGTAACTCTGGGGGAGGCCGGGTTCGAACTGGCAATCTTACGGTTACCATCCAGGCACTCTACCCCTGAGCCACCGCCGCCCTACTGATGTCTACTGATTTGGACGTTCCGTTAAGGTTGTCACAATTATCATAATCGGCCTAATGGTTTCCATGTTGAAAAATGTTCGTACATTAAAAATAGCTGAAAGAGCTGATCTCCAAGCTGATCTTCGTGATGCGTTGTAAGCTTTACATCAGCTATAAGATTAAGGAATATGTCAGGCTAAGTGAAAAATACAAATAAATTACTATTTGTCATATCTGCCATGATTACGAGGCGAACAGATATTTTTTTTAATCATATATTCTAATGTTAAGTGCCAAAAAACACAATTAAATCTTTAATCGCAATTATTAGTGTGACAATTAATCTTTAACTTAAATGTACAGTAGTTATGTGTCGTGACAGCCCTACTGATTTAAATGTCCTGTTGTAGAACAGAAGGGCCAGGGAATTCATTATATGTAGACCAGACAGAGAAGTAAGCCATGTCACACGCACGTCCACGCACGCACGGTGAGCGCACGCACGCACGCACGCACCTGTACCTGTACCTGTCTGCTTGTGCGTTTTGCGTACGAGTGCGCCTGTACGTGTCGTTGGAGTGTATTTCTGTGCATAGTTTGTTGTTATTTCGTGACAGCGGCGACAGATGAGAGCCAGAGAGCGTCCTGAGGGTCTTCTTTAGCAGCTGGCATACTTTCCACTGCCGCGAGACAATAGAGAGAGACGCTTCTCTTTCTGCCTAGAAACACAAGTCTGGAACCTGGCCCAGATCCTTGGCACCGTCTGATTGGCTCAGGTGGAGATTTGATTTCCTATTTATTTTCCTCACTTTTTTTCATCCTGCAGGTGCAAAGTATTTTATTCCTTTGTCATCGATTAGCTTCTAATCAAGAGCCACGTACCGTACGCACTGATGAGGAGACCAGAGCCACGTACCGTACGCACTGATGAGGAGACCAGAGCCACGTACCGTACGCACTGATGAGGAGACCAGAGCCACGTACCGTACGCACTGATGAGGAGACCAGAGCCACGTACCGTACGCACTGATGAGGAGACCAGAGCCACGTACCGTACGCACTGATGAGGAGACCAGGAGCCACGTACCGTACGCACTGATGAGGAGACCAGAGCCACGTACCGTACGCACTGATGAGGAGACCAGAGCCACGTACCGTACGCACTGATGAGGAGACCAGAGCCACGTACCGTATACGCACTGATGAGGAGACCAGAGCCACGTACCGTATACGCACTGATGAGGAGACCAGAGCCACGTACCGTACGCACTGATGAGGAGACCAGAGCCACGTACCGTATACGCACTGATGAGGAGACCAGAGCCACGTACCGTACGCACTGATGAGGAGACCAGAGCCACGTACCGTACGCACTGATGAGGAGACCAGAGCCACGTACCGTATACGCACTGATGAGGAGACCAGAGCCACGTACCGTATACGCACTGATGAGGAGACCAGAGCCACGTACCGTACGCACTGATGAGGAGACCAGAGCCACGTACCGTACGCACTGATGAGGAGACCAGGAGCCACGTACCGTACGCACTGATGAGGAGACCAGCGCCACGTACCGTACGCACTGATGAGGAGACCAGAGCCACGTACCGTACGCACTGATGAGGAGACCAGAGCCACGTACCGTACGCACTGATGAGGAGACCAGAGCCACGTACCGTACGCACTGATGAGGAGACCAGAGCCACGTACCGTACGCACTGATGAGGAGACCAGAGCCACGTACCGTACGCACTGATGAGGAGACCAGAGCCACGTACCGTACGCACTGATGAGGAGACCAGAGCCACGTACCGTACGCACTGATGAGGAGACCAGCGTGTCTGCATCTCGGCGATAGAGTGATTCATTCATTCAGCAATAATGATCACATTATGATATTGTGTCAATAGAAGTGAATTATAGGATAATGTTTTAATAAAGCCAATACTTATTACTCAACCAGTTACAAATGAAGTAAAATAAAGAATCAAATTGACTTTAGCCATGTTAGTATTCAGAGATCACAGGAGGAAGCACAAATGGCCGCTCCCAGCCCAGGCGGCTGGCGTAGCCGTCTTGGCACCTATAGGCTCTGCAAGGCAGTCCAGACCCCGACGACCCTTGCTGCGTGTCACCCCCCAATCTATCTCCCCTATTTCTGTCAGTCTATACTATGAAGCATAAAACATATTTTACCTATTACATTTAAAGCTGCATTTTCAACGGTATTATCTCACTGAGATTTAAACTTTGAAAACACTGCAGATCCACTGCTCCAGTCTTAGAAGTCTTTGTTGTTGTGATTTACCATTATGTCTCTATTTCCTAAGCGTATCACAATGAGCGTTATTCAATAGCTACAGTAGTCTCTGTATCAATGGCATCTTTGGGCGCTCAGGGTCACTGATGATGTGAGCCATCTCTGACATGATGAATGTGTTTTTCTCTCTCTCTGCTCACACCTTCTCAAAGAGAAAACATAATAACAAAAGTTTCCTGCCCAAGTATGAAGAAAAAAAGTTTCTCCTTTTCTTCCTTTCTTCTATTTCGTTCTGCCTTCCATTCTTTCTCTCCTCTCAGGTAGCCAGAGGAAGAGAGGTGATGGCGGTATGTCGTGGGGTGATTCAGGGGCGTCTGATTGCTATGCATTGTTTAGTTTCTTTCATTAATGCCGGGTGCCAGTCGAGGGCTACAGATGAACAATAGCAGGGGCCCCAGCCACGGATCAATAGCAGATTGCTGATAGCGCCCCGTCCATTCCCCCCAACAGATTACATGATAAATGGGCCGGTCCATACACACTGACAGGCCCCGGGCTAGGAGGGCCCAGGTAAGGCCCTGTGTCTGCTGGATACAACATCCAGTGTGTGTGCGTGCGTGCGTTGTGTGAGTGCGTGCGTGCGTGCGTTGTGTGCATAATATGAGTGAGTTTACGTGCCACTGTGGTTTCGTGCATGCATGTACTGTCACAGTCATCTGGGATCTACACGAATGTGTCTACATGTATGTGCAAGCACACATATATGTGCACGTGTGAAAGCATGCACATTATGTTGTGTTGGTTTGTGCGTGCGTGCGTGTGCGTGTGTTTTCGTTCCTGGCTGACAACAGCCCTGTCTGAGACGAGGCACCGAAACAATGACTCTCCCATAATAGACACAGAGAGAAGCCTAGCAGATATATAAGGGCCAAATTGGCAATTTACTGTAGCTACTGTACGACACCATGTCAGTAGGGCCTCAATCTAATAGGGGTTAAAAACCTTAACTGGAGCAAAGATCACAGCTTGCTTTGTTTTTGAACTGCAGCGCAAGTACAAAAAAAATGAGACAAATTGATCCTGTGTTTGCGCGAACGCTGTTTTGAATTAATCTCTCTGTGCTTTGGCAATAAAGCATCGCGGCAATACCACGCTTTCCCTTCATTTTAATGTAACAAACAAATGCTCAGGTGTTTTCCCCTTTAGCCACGTATTGCATTTGTCTCGCCATCGTGATTTGCGATGTTTTCTGCAAAAATAGATGGGGCTAAAAAACAAAGTGAAAGTTGCTATAATTCAAGGTCCTTTTGGTAAAGCAGAGAGCAGCGGCGGCTAGTTAATCTACTCATTGACACCTTGTCCTCTGGTGCGGCTGAAGGACGGTCCTTAGACTAATGACCACACATATGGCACGTCGCCCATTTAAAAGAGAAACAAACACCTCGTGGCCATAGATGAGTGTGTGTGTGTGTGTGTGTGTGTGTGTGTGTGTGTGTGTGTGTGCGTGCGTGCGTGCGTGCCTGCGTGCATGCGTGCGTGCGTGCATGGATTTAAAACAAATGTCTGCATGTGTTTTAAGTCCGTGCATGCATGTCGAGTAAAAGGTATAAACATGGAGGAGGAGAAGTATGTGCACGCACCCACGCACAGTTATGTTTGCCCCTTGCAGTCCCGTTTCACATCTTTGGGAACATAGTAGGTCACAGTCTTATTTATGCACTGTCGTTTCTATATACAAACCTATCAAAATGTACAAAGTTTGTTTTCATGTGCTTTGTCTTTGACTCTTAAAAACACTGCCTCCAGTGACCTCGCCTTAAAGCCCTTTTTCACTTCCACACGTTTTACATTTCTGGCATGGCTAGCTTTTTTCCCCCACACTCATGCACTCTGAGTGATTTCCTCTCACTGTGTGAGATGCTCTCTGACGTTTACCCCGGCCTGTATTTACTGTGCACAGATAACCTTGTCAAAGTGCAATATACCACTAATACACTGGCAAATAAAGTCATTCCAATTGTGATCTATCAAACGATCATCAAAATGGTGTGGTTCATTGTCGAAAAGCAAAAGAAGACGCCATAAAATAGCACTTTACATAATTACTAACAATAACTCAGAACCGAGACCAGGAACATTTAGGGAATGTGTTCAGCGAGGTAGACTGACTGACTGACTACAGGGATGTTCAAGAAACCTACTCACCGGAATAACACAAGCATTTGTGCTTTTAATCATTCCTGTTTGTTGTTGGATTTGATTCATTATTCATTCATCCGTCCGTCCGTCCGTCCGTCCGTCCGTCCGTACGTACGTACGTACGTCCGTCCGTGCGTCTGTTCATTCATAAAAAATCACACTTGTGTGAAGTGAGGGGTGCTCTTATCATCATACATCACATTCTGTGCTCAACCAATCAAATCATCACATTCCGTGCTACAAACACAAACATGGCTCATACACACAAACACACAAAGCTGTGCATAGCCATAGGAGGGGCTATAGCGGCCTTCAAAAATCATTACATCAAAACTATGTGATTTTGTGGTATAAGGCTTTAACAAGTGAAATGAAAGGGGGAAACTCAGTCTGTCTTTGCTGAGAGGTGATGTGTTAAAGATTAATGTTTCATAACGTCTAAATAACCACATATCGACAAGAATCTGACAGGACACAGTTCTCAGTCTACAATTTAGCTATGTCTATTTTCTTTATTTTTTAGAGGGAGCATTTCGAGGGAGCATTTGTACGATAGGCCTAAGTGGTTATTGTATATTGTTTTGTAAGGACAATTTACAGTAGACATTTCTCAGAAGCTGCTGTCTGAATGTCAGAGTATAAGGACTGTGAACATTTGTCAAGCGCCAACGTGGTACGTGGCCAAGGAATTAAGAGTAAAAAGAGAACGAGGATAAAAGTAACTACTGTAGGAGAACAACATGAATTAACCAAACAATTGTTCTCCATCTCTCTGCCTTTTATCCGCCTCCATCCTCTCTCTCTCTCTCTCTCTCTCTGACAGGTGGAAGGAGTTAAGCGGCGTGAGGCTGGTTTGTCAGGAAGCCATCACTGTCTCTGTACAGTGCACACGCGTCTCTGTCATGCTGTTGCAGGACTATTGACCCTGGCTAGCGGCTCGTCCCCCGGGCCAGCTCCCATCAGTCTGCCTCTCTCACCTCTCTGTCTCTCTTCCCCTCCTGACAGCTTCCAGCCACCCCCTCTCCCATATACAGACCACACAGTATCAGACATGATCCTTCTTTTTCTTTTTTAATGGGTGCTAGCCCCTCCAACGCCTTTGTGTCCAAGTCTATGGACTTTGTTTCTTTAGTGATGCCCCCCGTGACATCATGTGGCAGCCACGTCAATGGAGCTTTTATGTTTACTTTACCTCAGTATCATACTGTTCTCCCATAAGTATTGAGATAAAATAATTACAAATGAAATGTAAAAGCGAGGCACGTGCTGCATGGCTTTATACAATCTTTATACAATCTATGACAGTTCTTATCTTAGGGACATGTCAAGGGAACATGATGATGTGTGAAAATACTGGTTTCCTTTATTGGATGGAATACTGTCTATCGTTTGGAAGTGGCAAGTTCATTGGAACAGGCCTAAGAGGATTGGATTTAAGTTGAAAAGGAAGCCTGTGTTGACTGCACGCGTGTACGTGTACCGATTACTGAATGTGTGTAGGTGTATTTCTACTTATGAATGTTTATTTGTCCTTGCATAGCACGCACACAACCACGTGTCTGTCTTGTGTGCTTACACACGTGTGACAGCCTTCTAACGGTACGTACCAAACGGTGTCAAGTCCATTTGCAGCAATGATCTCAGGTGAGTTTAGCAGGGAGTGCTACGTTTGTCCGCTCCCCGGGGTGATTGTGCAGCTAGGATCACTGTCACATAGAAGACAGCCCCCGCATACGCCTTCAACACAACCCTTAGGACTGCTAATGCCTATACGCTAATATAAGGCACAGCTGTCTTTTTGCATTTCTTCTCATTACATTGTTGGCATGTTATAGGAATATGACGCACTGTAATGACGTTAGCTACATGAAGTCTTTGAGAAAATAGAATAATGTCAATATAAATCTAAAGGTCCACTGGTTGATTTGCATATTTTATGATTGTTCAATGGTTCAAGGTGTCAGTGGTAGATTTGTATTGACTGTGTGATGTCATACACAGAGGTTTGGGTTGTGTATAGTTACCTTACAATTATGTATATTATTTATATCTTTCCTGCACCTTCAACTGAACTACACATCCCAAACTCCCAGAGTCGAAGAATTCACATGCAGCACAAGTGGATTTCAGAAGCTGTAAAACAAAAATAAGGGACTCCCGCAGTGTCTTCAAATGCAGTGAAAAGGTTTATTAGGTTACCAGCAACGTTTTGATGAAGTTAGCCTGATGAAAGCCGTATAGTATAATGCTGAAACGTTGCTTGTTCCCTAATAAACTTTTTCACTGCATCTGAAGATGGTGTGCAGGAGTCCCTTCTTTTTCAGTACGTCTCCTACGCACCTGTCGCTTGTAGGTAGGTGTGCAGAAGCCTTGCTTTTTTTTATAGAAGCTGTAAAACAAAACGTGGCGTTTGTCTTTCTCCAATGCATTCAGCAACCATTTGTTTTTAGTGATTGACCACTAATATACTACTAGGCATCCTATGGAGCCTTCCAGCAGCTGTGGCAATGAAAGATTCTTCAATGCTGCAACAGCACTTTCTTTTCCTCACTGCCCAATTCACACTATAGCAGAGCTGTTCACACATTCACAGAATAGCTCTGTTACAGAGAGAGGCCAAATGGTGCTTGGAAGAATGTCAGCTGTACTATAGATAAAGCTTATTTAAGCATTTCTTAACATGTAGGCAAGGGGTTGAGGACCAAACATGGATAACAGGTGTTTCTTAGGTGGACCCCGTGATAAGAGTAGTTTGTATGGGTGTTTTAAGAAACCTGGCTCCCACAGCATCTCTATTCAAGCACTCCAGGGCTGGAAATCAGAATAAGACTTGCCTTTTCTTCCTTTGTGTCAGTCAGATTAATTCAACACTTCCCGCCGTGCAAAATATTCTGCTCTTTCTAAAGAGAGTGAGAGAGAGAGAGAGAGAGAGAAGTAAAGTGAGAGAGAAAAGTGAGAGAGCTCTTAGATCACTCGCACCATAGGTGGAAGCCTTTGATCAGCTTTCCTAAAATGAAAGGTGCTGCGCACACGCACACACACACACGCACACACACACACACACACACACACACACACACACACACACACACACACACACACACACACACACACACACACACACACACACACACACACACACACACACACACACACACACACACACACACACACACACACACACACACACACCACATCCTGCATAGAGTAAAAGAGGTTTGGAGAAACGTGCAAAGATCGGACTAAGTGGCATGAACCCTGGCAACAAGTGGCCAAGTAAGTGCCAAGAAAATCTAATTAACATACTTAGCATCTGTATGCTAACTGTATATTGATGAGCAGATAAAGACATCTGCACACTGTTTCATAGCTCCAAATAACTTACCTTTATTAACGGTGCAACCCTTTTGGGTCTTCAGCAGGCAAATAGGATCATGGACAGCCCCCATGTGGGAATGATGAAGAAAGAATGAAGGAAAGGAACACAGAGAAGCAGAAGAACGCGTGTGGTGTATGCAAACCACATGGCCACATAAGCATATGGATGTCAGTGCAAAACCTATTGTAAATCACAGAGGATGGTTATATATCTATTTCCTACCGATTTGAATGAATAATAACTTGAAGAATAAAGTTGAATATATATCAAGAGTGGTAACATGGCGTTAGTGAAGACAGAGATCATCAATTAGATTTGGAGGTTGAGGCGGAGGGGAGAGACTCAGGGAAGCTCTCCCATATATTATTGGAGCATATTTATTAGAACACTTCTCCTTGTTCATTTTGTATGGGGTCTTCCAGAGGCGCCCATTACTTATACCCAGATTCTATTGCATAGGGATCTCTCTGTGTGTGTGTGTGTGTGTGTGTGTGTGTGTGTGTGTGTGTGTGTGTGTGTGTGTGTGTGTGTGTGTGTGTGTGTGTGTGTGTGTGTGTGTGTGTGTGTGCGTGTGTGTGTGTGTGTGTGTGTGTGTGTGTGTGTTGTGTGAGAGAGAGTTCACACACTCAATATGCTGCCCGCAGATGAGTTCTGTTTTGCTCCTAGATTAAACATGGGGGTACTCCCAGGTCAGTTACTGATGACACACACTCAGCCATCCCTCACTATGTACACACGAATACATACACTGACACACACACACACACACACACACACACACACACACACACACACACACACACACACACACACACACACACACACACACACACACACACACACACGGAAAGAGAGCAATCGCCAATCCCCCGATGCAACTATTCATAAATATCAAAACGGGGAAGTGGGGCTTGTTGCTATCATCATATCCCCGATAGCATGCAGTGGTAATACATTTTAAAAATGGCACATGAGAAATGTGCTCGTGACAGTGATGAAACAAGATAGGAGTGATGATAGGAAAGCCCCTGTGACTGCCGAGTCGCTCGTTGCATTGTAATCGCACTTTTCCCAAAGTAGGGACTAAATGCCACTAACTTTTGCGATGGTATCGAAAGCACTTCAACCCTCGCGACTTTGGCAACAGCCAGGTTGGAAATTGAAACGGTTTCTCTGTCTTGTTCATTTTGTCTGTGTTGGCTTTTGTACTAGGCCTATGCTGCTCTGCCTGTGGCCATTCCATACCTGTGGTGGACAGTAACCAAGTACTTGAGTACAGTATTCGTACATTTTATGAGTATCTGTACATGCAGCGTACTTGACTTTCACTCCACTACATTTCAAATATTGTACTTCTGGCCCCACAACATTTGTACAGTAGGAAGAGAATCAGTACATAGTGAATTAACCACTTGTTTTGAATTAACCAATTTCAAATAGTGAAAATGGAGTGATCGAGGAGGACAATAAACTCAAAAGCAATGAATGGCCAAAACAGCCGATCTACAAGCGCAGTAGGCCTGCTACTCATGATGACCCATGTTTGGTTTGAAGCAGACAAACAGCCGATATACAAGCGCAGTAGGCCTACTCATGACCCATGTTTGGTTTGAAGCAGACAAACAGCCGATCTACAAGCGCAGTAGGCCTACTCATGACCCATGTTTGGTTTGAAGCAGAACAAACAAGCTGGTCGAAAGATCGCAGGTGTATTTAAACTGTGGTGAATACAACAATGATTGGCTGTGGTGAGTGGAGGCAGGTGTAGTGAATACGGGTGATTGTGAATGGGGAGTGGCTAATGAGTGAGGGCAAGTGTGGGGTAGATACATAGAGTAATAGAGACAACATCAAGGAAGTATGGGTAGGCAGATGACCTGGCCATCATGCTATGATGACCGACCTGGAAGGCAATGGAAGATGGTCTCAACCAGGGTGCCGTGTCATTAGTCAGAAGGTTCATTGTTCCGAAATTACTATCCCTATCTCTAACCCTAACCTAAACCTAACCGCAAGCACGGGAGCAAACCTAAACCTAACCGCAAGCACGGGAGCAGTGCATGTTCGGACTAACGGGACTTCGGATCTATGGGCAGTTTCCTCAACCAGGACATGGACATCTTGGCTTCCTACCATAGACTGTAAAAAATATGGACAAAGCGTTCCCCGGGTCTAACATGGACGTAAAATGAAGCCTGTAAGTCCTTGAACTGTAAGTCGCCATCTTTGTAGATCCGTTTGGGCCCAGCTGGCCATTGGCTGGCTCCGTTTGGGCCCAGCTGGCCATTGGCTGGCCCAGACAACGAGGCGGGACTTCCCCCCTTCTTCTTCGTTGGTTTTTATTTTGACTGAACGGGGGGTGGCTCCCGATCATAAACTGTAACGGTAGCCACGTCCCTCAGAACATACGCGACTTTATGGTCATTTCTTTAATAAATGGGACCATAATTTTCCAAAAAGAATATTATGACATGAGAAATGAGACTTTAAACTAGTGACTGGAAGCAGAAAGTATTCATGACCATGTTTATTAAGGTAATACAGTCTAGGTGAAGTTGGGCCCAAATACATGGACTTCTATGGGGCTATGGGTTTTTTTGGGGCCAATGACAGCGCCACAACAGGCCATTATATGAACTTTCAGGAAGTCCCGATTTCCTTAGTGGCTTCACAGAATATCTGTCTGACTGCCCCCTGCTTCCTACCTCCTTAGGTGGGACTGCCCCTTGCTTCCTACCTCCTTAGGTGGGACTGCCCCCTGCCTCTTACCTCCTTAGGTGGGACTGCCCCCAGCTTCCTACCTCCTTAGGTGGGACTGCCCCCAGCTTCCTACCTCCTTAGGTGGGACTGCCCCCAGCTTCCTACCTCCTTAGGTGGGACTGCCCCCAGCTTCCTACCTCCTTAGGTGGCGCTGTCTGACTGCCCCCTGCTTCCTACCTCCTTAGGTGGCGCTGTCTGACTGCCCCCTGCTTCCTACCTCCTTAGGTGGCGCTGTCTGACTGCCCCCTGCTTCCTACCTCCTTAGGTCCTGCTTCCTACCTCCTTAGGTGGCGCCTGCAGCTCAGCACAGGCAAGACAGTGTCGGCGGCATACTACCTCAACAACAGGGAGGCTAAGAGGGAAATCAATGTGTTTGTTGACAGCAAGCGCCTCTTCACATCAGAGCTGCCCAGCCCATAATTACCTTTAAATCTCTGCTTAAAACGTATCTATTCTCCTTAGCCTTTAGTGTCACTTGAGGTAGCCCTGCTCCCCTAATTTGCGCAAATGTCTGCTTTGTTGTTTGTGCTTTTTGGATTGATTCTTTTCCTATACTTCAAATGCCTGCTTAAGTTTGAATGTTTTGATGTTTGTTTATATTGCACTGTTTGCTCTCTTGTTTTCTTTTAACCTGTACAGCACTTTGGTTGACCTGGTCATGATAAATGTGCTGTATAAATAAAGTTGAGTTGAGTTGAGTTGAGTTGAGTGTCAAAGTGTCCTTGAGCAAGACACTGAACGCCTAATTGCTCCTGATGTGCTGGTTGGTGCCTTGCATGGTTTCCGCCGCCATCGTTGTATGAATGTGAATGGGTGAATGTAAGGCACAATCTCTGTAAAGCGCCTTGGATAAAGGCGCTATATAAATGCACCATTTATCATTTATAAAAGGATAGAGACCGAACCGGAGCGACAGCGATAAGCCTGTGATAAGCAGAGGGTGGTCTGAACCTGAACCTACGTTGAACACAACTATACATTATATCTTTAACTTATAATAACCAACTAACTAATAACAATAACAATTGTTTTTCTGGACAGTCTTTGAACTTTTTTAGGGGGGCTTGACAATGCAGGTCCTGTGTATAGATGATTCTTTTTGTAATTGTTTTGTAATTCAATTAATCTTGCCAGGCAACGGAAACGCATTTGTGTTGACGGCAATTCTTAATTTTTGTGAGTGTGCCGTTTTTCTGCAACTGAAAGAAAGTGATGTCTATGGCCAAATTATTATAGCCAGAGCTATAGGCATCTGTATGGCAATACAATCGAATGTACCTAATGCAATTTGTCCATTTGGAAATCAAAATATCGTTGCAGTCTATTGTGTTGCGGCGGTGGCTCTGTCCATTATTTGCACATTTTGCTAAAAATATGTTGTTAGTTTGTATTGCTTAGTGTGCTTTCCTCTCCATATGCTCCAGACCTTGACAGAGAGAGGGACATGGCGACTTTTAGTTGTAGCAGGAGATTTAGGTGGCTGACTGATTGGCTTATTACACGTGTGTGTGTGTGTGTGTGTGTGTGTGTGTGTGTGTGTGTGTGTGTGTGTGTGTGTGCGTGCGTGCGTGCGTGCGTTTATGATTGTGTGCGTTGTGTGTCTGTGTGTGTGTGTGACAGATTTGGTGGCGTCTTAGCCACCCGGGTCACTCAGAGTATTACATGTGGCCTGCAGGGGCAATGGAGAGAGAAAATGGGCTATTAGAGAGAGGGAGAAAGAGACAGACAGACAAAAAGAGAGAGACATAGAACATTGAGCGACTTACAAATAGGGTTGTCACAACATTAAATAATTGTCTAACCACAATTATTTCGTCACAATCGTCTTAAGCATAAGCTTGTAGATCAGCTATTTCCACTATTTGCTAATTTTTTATGCCTATAGGTAGGCAGGCAGGCAGGCAGGCAGGCAGACAGACATCCTAGAGGCTATGTGACAGTGGATACCAGCTTGATAATGATGATGTGTGTCTGTACAATGACCTCCAAGCCCACAGCTAAGCCTTGCAATGTTCAATATTGCATTAAATAATACATTCTACCCACAGCAAATAATATCGCCCCTAGGCCATCGTAAAAAGGCAGCCTCACATCACATTGACAAAGAGTTGATTCCTACACATAAGAAGTATTCATCTTTGCCAGGCAGAAATAAATAAATAAATGACGAGAGACAGACAGAGAGAGAGAGAGAGAGAGAGAGAGAGAGAGAGAGAGAGAGAGAGAGAGAGAGAGAGAGCGAGAGACTGACTTCTTTAGCATGAAGCCACATTTGCTTGATGATAAAACAGCGTTCATATGAATCTTAGCAGAGTCACAGTAAATGATTACAACTGCATGCATTATCATTTATCATCTGTATTACACAGGTGTGAGAGATGATGATAACTCTCACTTCAATCAAACATGCTGCGGGTTGTAGAGAGAGAGAGTGTGTGTGTGTGTGTGTGTGTGTGTGTGTGTGTGTGTGGGGGGGGGGGGGGGTGTGTGTGTGTGTGTGTGTGTGTGTGTGTGTGAGTAGAAGTAAAAGTACAGTACTTAAGTAAATGTACTTAGTGACTTTACATCACTGACTGTAAGCGCAGGCTGTGGATGAAGCATGTGTGGCCGACCACACAAGCACACTCAGCTTAACATCAGGAAAATTACACGGCTCTCCCACCCAGGTGATGACAATAATCCTACTGATTATATGACATTAATCGTAATAAAAGTGCAAATCATATAAAGCAAACAAATGCTAAAATCCTCAGTCATACTGACGTGTTGACATGGTTACTTTGGCATGGTGCATCCTGAATAACTTCATTAGATTCATGAGCATGTTTTGAGACACGTTTATATTTTAATAGCAGCTGCGTATTTGTGATGAAGACTGTAATTGACTTCCAAAAGGAGTCTTGGGGAGTCTTGTCAATTTCCAGTTCAAGGCACACATATGTATTTTGGAATGCCGAATCCGCCGAACAACACAGCTTACCATTATAATTAGGGAACGCGTACACATTGTTACATTTTATGTTTTTTTCCCCACCGTCAAGAATGAAGAAGAATGGTGAAGAATAGTACAGGAAAATTGCAACAACCACCGATTGCTGCCAAGTATTCTAAACTTCTAATTACCATAGACTTTGAGACACACATCCGAGATTCTGCGGGGTCAAACAAAGAATCACGTGACGTTTGATTGATTGATTGATTGATTGATTGAAATATTTATTAACAGTTTGCAGAATTACAGTACATTTCAAGCACAAACTCAATACAAAGACTTAACTGTGAGTGGACGACCCAATTAAGCATTACACTTGTTTACAAGAGGGTCCACCTTGTTCAATTCATCAAAACATTTAGAGACGTACAAATAGACACTTCTATATAGTCAAAGAACAGAACAGAAATTCATCATAAAGGAGGTAAAAAGGGAAAAGAAACATATACAGTGAGGGGAAAAAGTGGTGGGCGGTGGGAGGGGGTTTCAGATTTTACGGGGGCCAGTTTCGTATTGCAGCCATCCGTAGGTGCCCTTTGAGAGCGATACTATATTGTCTACATTTTATGAAATTATACTATTTGTAGTCTAACACACCATTTCATCAGCTGCATTATTACTAAGGCTGTCACGATTTGAAACATGGATAGATAGATAGATAGATAGATAGATAGATAGATAGATAGTAATCCCTGAGGGGAAATTTAAGTGTTACAACAGCAACAGGCCTAGTCACGATGCATATATATGTATATATATATATATATATATATATATATATATATATATATATATATATGTATATATATATACTGTATATGTATATATATATATATATATATATATACATATATATAGTCATAATTGTCCTAATCGTCCTAAACGTTTCCATCTACCAAATGCAATGATCGTGACAGACAGTCTAGGGTGAGCATGGGTTTGAGTAGATGGTGCGCTAACCCTAACCTCAGTAAAACTATACCTTAACCTAACCTTAACCCTAACCTTAACCTCAATAAAACTATAAAACTAGTGGCTGGGGGCGTTTCCAAGGACCCGGAAGAACGACGGAATCCGCTGAAGATACCATGTGAGCGTCTTAAGGCCGTTTCAGAACTGAAGCGACTAACACAACTTCATTTTTAAGAGAGTATTTTGGACGTGCAGAGAAGTTGAGGGGCATTGACGCAAGCATGCTCGTTTGTGCACGTGCCCTCATGAGCAGACGCGTCGTCTGACCCTTAAAGGGGAATTCCGCCAAAAACTGATGTTTCATATTCTGATGTTATTCTATCTGACTAGTACAATTTATATTTTTCATATTGGTCATTGTTGTCCACTCACTCGAGTCCCCCCGAGTCCCACCGCAGCTTAGATCGCTAAGTGAATCGATTTATCGTCTATTAATTCTGCTCAGAAATGCATTTTTTTCCACAGCTATATGTCCCACATCATCTCTGCATGCAGTCCACAAAGCTGAGCAGGACGGGAAGTCTTGCGATATTAAAGATGGAGTTCCGTGATTTTTGTACTTTTTCTGTTTTGCACGTGTTTATGGAGTTAACATTACTCTAATAGACCCCCAGGTGTGGTTATAATATCTTCCCTGTGTATTTTTGGTTTCTTCCTGAAAGCTGAAAGCCTTTGAGTCAAAAGGCCCAATGGAAATAACACCATTTTAATGACATCATAACCCTAACCCCTCCCACATTATCATACAACAACAGCTGTGGCGAGGCTTAAGTTCAGGTGCGTGGTGCTAAGGTGAACACCATGTATACTTAATGAACTGGAGGGTGCGGCCACATAAAAACATCATTTTAACACTTTCTGTACACTTTTTTGAAAGAAATCTTCGTATAATCATAATACCTGATGATCATGTTTTAGGGAGGGGGGGGGGGGGGGGGGAAATCACGGCACTCCATCTTTAAGTCGTGTTGCTGATGGTGTGAAATGGACCCATACTGCACCACTGGAGTTAGTTATTAGTTATTAGTTATTAGTAATTAGTTATTCAATGAACATGCAGTGATCGCAGGCTGCTGTCATACAACTTGGAAGCTCCCGCTTAATGTGAATGTGTTTAACTGTATGAATGTGGTTGTATGGATGATTTGCAAGGTGCACAGTAAACCTCCGATGGCTGTGTTGGCTACATGTATAGGTTTACATGGAAAGTACATATCACAAATCTGAAAAGCGATGGAAATACAGAAATCAGCATCACAAATAAAACCTAAAACATGCACTTTATATTCACACAGCTATTGAAATACAGTAGGTGTGGTCGAGCTCTTTGCTGTACATTATCTCATTGTGAGTGAGTAGGAGTTTGTGTGTGTGGGGGGGGTGTGCGTGTATATCCTAATGGAAATATGTATTCGGTCCATGTAAACACACTCATGCGCAAGTGTGTCTGTGTGTGAGTGTGTGCATGCGCGTATGTACGTGCGTGCGACGTGCGTGCATGCATGCATGCGTGCCTGTCAGACTTAGACACCGGTGTGTCTTCATCACCCATATGCTTTTTGCGAAAGGTGTGAGGAGCACATAGCGATTCGTCCGAATCGTCCTCACCTCCGCCGTACTGACAGGAAGCCAAAGAACAATGCATTTCATAAATATTTATATGCACTTCTTGATTTGGTATTCTATATCTGTGGGAGGAGGATGAGGATGAGGAGGAGGATCAGGGGGGAGTCACACGTTTCAATCTCTCTACAGGACATTGCTCTCATCCTCTGAGACCCGGATCGAGCCCCAACACTGCTCAGGGCAGCACTTAGAATGGGATATCTCCCCCTTGACTGGAACACAATAATACAAGAATGATGGTCGAATGGATGGCGACTTGATAACACTCGTGGGCCGAGGTGTATTCAGAGGCATCGGAATGCACATTGTGTGAATATCAAATGATGATCCGTACAGGTGAACTGCCTGACGCAATTAGACAATTTGACATCCGATAATGTTCTGTGGCATTTTGTATACACACATTCTGAGCAAATGTGTTGTTGAAATCTATATGACCGTAATCCTCATGCTATGTAAGGGTAAAAAAGAGGAGCAACTCTTCCTCAGGTGA
>NC_139699.1:7987251-7999751 GCF_964188405.1 Protomyctophum parallelum
ATAAAATAAAATAAAATAAAATAAAATAAAATAAAATAAAATAAAATAAAATAAAATAAAATAAAATAAAATAAAATAAAATAAAATAAAACGTGACACCTTATGAGGTTGTAGTTATGTTATAATGTAAAGAATGTTATAAACTAAAGAATATTTTGTTCTTGATGGATACTTTTAATAGATTTCCGCTAAAAAGCATTATTTTATACTTTGGTTATTCAAAAATAGCAGATATACAAGCTCATATAGCGCGTCACTTTGTCCCGCGCTATGAGCTTGAAGATCTGGTATTTTAGAAAAATTATGAAACAAATCTCTGAATATGCCTATATAGCTGCTGCATGACGAGGCAGTCTCTGCAGAAGCCAGATCTGGCTTGGCAGCATCACAGGCCCCATACAGTACATATCATATGACACCGTTCCTTGTTTTCACAGGTTCAACAGCTCGCATGTCGTACAGCGAAGCAATTAGTACGGTACGCTCATATTAATTAACAAAGAGTGTTATCACTTTATTAATCCACATTATGGAGGAGGAGGAGGAGGGGATGGTGTCGGCACAGGGTCTTCCACAGGGCCGTCATTTGGGCATCATCGGGGGTTGGCAATTGCCACCGCCTATACGGTATACCTAGTCTTCACATTTAACATTGTCCCTTGTTTTTTACAGATTCATCTGATTTCACCGCGTGTGAAATCCTATTTGTTTCACTCATTTATGAACCACTTTCAACACGGCATCCCAAAATGTCATTTTGACAAACATTCTTCTCTTTTCGCCCACAAACGAATAGCGAAAATAGTTCATCTGCAAGCTCTCAACGCGTCGTAGATCCACTATTCTTGCTATTTTAACGTTTATTTTTTCTTATTTCTTCTTTTTTTGCCACTCCCTATTTCTTTCTGAAATTATGCCTCTGGTCCTCCACATTCAGTGGTATACATAACAGAGAGATGCAGGCTGGGAAAACGTTTTTTGTGTTTTCCAACCCTTTTTTCATATCAAGGTCCATTATTCCTTCGGCATTTTGAGCCACGCAAGTTGCAACACCTTTTGATGAGATTTAGCCTCTCCCAAAAAGTAAAGAATATTTTGTTATCATTGGTCGGATAAGTTTTTGTCCAACATTCTCTGCTAGTATAGGCCTATGTGGTACCTAGGAGAGACTATAGGCAAACGATCAAAATAACAAAATCTACATTCTCTAATTGTGTAAACTTCTTGTAAATTAAGTAATGCACATTTTTAACAAGGTTTCATTTTACACTTTCAATTGTTAAAGCTCTATAGGGGTCCGTCATTTGATTATCAACTCTCCATCATTTAGCTGCTGGGGCCCATCTGGTCCACGGACGACTGCTTGAGAACCACTGGTTACACTCATCATTGTCAATGTAAATAATGTTTACAGAATAAAGACAAAAACAAGTGTTGTGACTCAGTGTGTGTGTGTGTGTGTGTGCGCGTGCGTGTGGGCACGCGTGTGTTGTGACTCAGTGTGTGTGTGTGTGTGTGTGTGTGTGTGTGGCGAGAGGGGGGAGGGGGGGTACAGGTGCCACGGTGGTGTGAAGGCGTGCTAAACGATGTGATAGTGGAGGAATTAATTACAAGCACGGCACTAATTAGAAGCAATAATTTGTGTGATTAGCGGGGCGCTTAGGAACGGAAGACACATGCATACGCCGCCCGCATAGAGGCTCTCTCTTTCTGTTTCGGAGCTTGTTGTGCTCGCTCGCACGCACGTGCAGATGTGTGTATGTGTACATGTGTGTGCGTGTACGCAGAGATGTACATGGATGTGTTATTGTGTACAGACAGTGCAACACTTTATTTCATGTGTACATGTACAGGCACAAACACGTACAGAAAATGTGAGAAAAATCTACAGTAGGCCTATAGGGCAATAATCATTATAACATACTGATCGTGATATGACGCTAGATATCAGATTTTTGGATAACACTGACACGTTTCGGCAGTAGCCTTCTTCAGAGCAGACTCTGGGAGGGTGTGGTGACAGTGAGTTAGGGTATGTGTGGTGAGTTGGGTATGTGTGGTGACAGGGAGTTGGGTATGTGTGGTGACAGTGAGTTGGGTATGTGTGGTGACAGTGAGTTGGGTATGTGTGGTGACAGTGAGTTGGGTATGTGTGGTGACAGTGAGTTGGGTATGTGTGGTGACAGGGAGTTGGGTATGTGTGGTGAGTTGAGTATGTGTGGTGACAGTGAGTTGGGTATGTGTGGTGACAGTGAGTTGGGTATGTGTGGTGACAGGGAGTTGGGTATGTGTGGTGAGTTGAGTATGTGTGGTGACAGGGAGTTGGGTATGTGTGGTGACAGGGAGTTGGGTATGTGTGGTGAGTTGGGTATGTGTGGTGACAGTGAGTTGGGTATGTGTGGTGACAGTGAGTTGGGTATGTGTGGTGAGTTGGGTATGTGTGGTGACAGTGAGTTGGGTATGTGTGGTGACAGTGAGTTGGGTATGTGTG
The DNA here is from genome assembly GCF_964188405.1 of Protomyctophum parallelum. NCBI lineage: Eukaryota > Metazoa > Chordata > Actinopteri > Myctophiformes > Myctophidae > Protomyctophum > Protomyctophum parallelum. The sequence goes on from NC_139699.1 coordinate 7,989,743, forward strand.
GTGACAGTGAGTTGGGTATGTGTGGTGACAGTGAGTTGGGTATGTGTGGTGACAGTGAGTTGGGTATGTGTGGTGACAGGGAGTTGGGTATGTGTGGTGAGTTGAGTATGTGTGGTGACAGTGAGTTGGGTATGTGTGGTGACAGTGAGTTGGGTATGTGTGGTGACAGGGAGTTGGGTATGTGTGGTGAGTTGAGTATGTGTGGTGACAGGGAGTTGGGTATGTGTGGTGACAGGGAGTTGGGTATGTGTGGTGAGTTGGGTATGTGTGGTGACAGTGAGTTGGGTATGTGTGGTGACAGTGAGTTGGGTATGTGTGGTGACAGTGAGTTGGGTATGTGTGGTGACAGTGAGTTGGGTATGTGTGGTGACAGGGAGTTGGGTATGTGTGGTGAGTTGGGTATGTGTGGTGACAGTGAGTTGGGTATGTGTGGTGACAGTGAGTTGGGTATGTGTGGTGACAGTGAGTTGGGTATGTGTGGTGACAGTGAGTTGGGTATGTGTGGTGACAGTGAGTTGGGTATGTGTGATGACAGTGAGTTGGGTATGTGTGGTGACAGTGAGTTGGGTATGTGTGGTGACAGGGAGTTGGGTATGTGTGGTGAGTTGGGTATGTGTGGTGACAGTGAGTTGGGTATGTGTGGTGACAGGGAGTTGGGTATGTGTGGTGACAGTGAGTTGGGTATGTGTGGTGAGTTGGGTATGTGTGGTGACAGTGAGTTGGGTATGTGTGGTGAGTTGGGTATGTGTGGTGACAGTGAGTTGGGTATGTGTGGTGACAGTGAGTTGGGTATGTGTGGTGACAGTGAGTTGGGTATGTGTGGGGACAGGGAGTTGGGTATGTGTGGTGACAGTGAGTTGGGTATGTGTGGTGAGTTGGGTATGTGTGGTGACAGTGAGTTGGGTATGTGTGGGGACAGGGAGTTGGGTATGTGTGGTGACAGTGAGTTGGGTATGTGTGGTGAGTTGGGTATGTGTGGTGACAGGGAGTTGGGTATGTGTGGTGACAGTGAGTTGGGTATGTGTGGTGAGTTGGGTATGTGTGGTGACAGGGAGTTGGGTATGTGTGGTGACAGTGAGTTGGGTATGTGTGGTGAGTTGGGTATGTGTGGTGACAGTGAGTTGGGTATGTGTGGTGACAGTGAGTTGGGTATGTGTGGTGAGTTGGGTATGTGTGGGGACAGGGAGTTGGATATGTGTGGTGAGTTGGGTATGTGTGGTGACTGTGAACTGGGTGGGTCCTCACAAACAGATATCTCGCTACTGATGAGGCGTGTCCTAAAGGTTTCATTAGAAAATGCTGATAGAAGCACAAGCTAATTAACAACACACGCTTTGAAGGGGTGGGGAAGGTGGTGGGGACGGGGACGGGGGTTGCCTCTTCCTTTCATTCTAGAAAACCTCAAAGCGTGAGTGGGGGTGGGTGACTTTATGCACACACAAACGCACGCACGCATGCACGCACACACAGCACGTCTAAATACAGAAATACAGTGCTAATTTTAATTCTCATTATCAGCTTCCATTGTTCAGTGTCCAATTATAATTTTTCTTTGCCAACTCGCATTATAATTTTGTTCAAATGTTTGGTGAAACAGGTGGAAATACTAATGTATATTGCATTCACACAATACACAAATATATGTTATCAAAGTGTATACAGTAAAATGCTTCATTGGAATTCTCTGTGTGTGTGTGTGTGTGTGTGTGTGTGTGTGTGTGTGTGTGTGTGTGTGTGTGTGTGTGTGTGTGTGTGCGTGCATACATGTGTGCGTGCATGCAGGTTTACATTTGTACCAGAGTCAATGTAACGCTATGATTTTACAGTGTACACTGTATACGTTCATTCCTTTCCTCTGTTAATTCAGTGTTCAATGTAGATTTTGTGTAAGCCTTGTATTGCACGTGTCTAAACACATTTATGTGTTAAGTTGAGTTGATAGCAGTTCTATTACCATACAGATTATCCATTGTGAGCTTTCATCGGCCTCAAAAAAGAAAGAAGAACAAAATAATAATAATTAGCATCCAGTATGAAAGAAAAATAATACAGAAGGCAGGAAAATGGAATGGAACAAAATTTGTTCAGTCGTTAAAAATGTTGATATATGTTTAAATGCTTTTAAAAGGCTGATTCACACAATCTTTGCCATGAATGCGGGACCTCGTTTTTCTCTCCACAACCCGCCTTTGCCAGAACGAGGGAATTAAAAATAATATTTTTATATATATATATATATATTGTTTTTGAGTGGTGCAACCACTCCTACATCCAGCAACATCCGTGTACCTGTGTGTGTGTGTACCTGTATGTGTACCTGTATGTATGTATGTATGTATAAGTGAGCATGAGTATGTTACATATTTATACCAGTAGGGGGCACCAGAGATACAGAGAAGAAATTGGACATCCGTGTACCTGTGTGTGTGTGTGTGTGTGTGTGTGTGTACCTGTATGTATGTATAAGTGAGCATGAGTATGTTACATATTTATACCAGTAGGGGGCACCAGAGATACAGAGAAGAAATTGGAACGATACAGAGAAGAAATTGGAACGATACAGAGAAGAAATTGGAACGATACAGAGAAGAAATTGGACGATACAAATTGGAATGATACAGAGAACCAATAGACGGGAGTTGCACCACTCGGTTCACACTGGTGTGATTTTTTACTGACATGTTAGACTAGCCTAGCTAATGATGATGCTACCGCCAGGTGTTGCTTCTCCTCCATGAACATCAACAACAACGGCTGCATGGGGAAAACACTTAGAGTATATATGAATAGAGACGGCACCCGGAGGAAACCCTGAGGCCAAATGGACATAGTGGCCGAATGAAGGTATTGCAGCGTGGGCCCAAACACATGAACGCGCTGGTCCGTTGACTATCATTGTGCACGTTCATGATGACAAGTGAACGCCGTTTCGTGAGCGTGAGCGTGAGCGCACAGGAACGCGTGCAATGATAGTCAACGGCAGCGTCTTTGGGCCCAATCCATCCCAGAATGCACTCTGTTCCTACTCGGAAGTAGGAGTGAAATCGCCTCATGCGCTTTAGAGTAACTTAATGCAAGTGGATGGGAGGAGAACTCGGGTGCCGTCTCTATTCATATATACTCTAAGGGAAAACACGCCATGGTTAGTCAGGGGGCCCTTCTTCTTTGGTTTTTCACACCTTTTTCTGGCACTGGCGCCACTTTTTCCCCTAGAGGGCAAGCATGGATTGTGTTAAATGTTACTAGAAACGGTAACCGCATTGTATTTTCCCTGTAACAATTGTCCTAACCCAGTGTACAGATTCCAACACGGCCATACTGTACTGTACATACAGTATTATTGCGACCATAGGTCGCAGATTACTATGAAAACTGTCGCTCCATCACGCCACCATATATGGCCGTAAGACCATCACGCCTCGTGATACGCTCCATATATGGTCATCTCCATATGTGAAGATCACGACACTGACCTCATCAAACCCTGGATATCCATACATGGAGAAGACTGGACAAACCCTGTACACTCAAGACACGGCCCCCGCTGCCACCCTTAGATCTCCAAATATGGAGAATACCAGTTCTGACATTCCATATGTTGATCTGACCCCCCCAAGCCAAAGCACCAGCACTCGCCCAGCAGTCTGCCGTCACCCTGCAGGCAGATGCGTACAAGCGACTCTGGCCCTCAGGGCGTCTTACTGGTATATACTATATAAAGCCTTGTCTTGCACATCACGCCGAGGATGAACGAGCTACAAGCCCACCATGTGTCACGCTGTGGCGTGTTGTGGGCATGTAGATCACCCATCCTCCCATCCTCTGCATGAGGGTGTGATACTTTTGGTGCGAGGCACCATATATATCGTGATATATATATATATCGTGATGGATATCGTAGCAGACTTATCGTGATAATATTGTAGGATATTCGTATCATGAGCTATATTCATATCGATGCATGCCTAATTGCCTGTAGGCTTCAATATGTAGGCTATATGTATCTCTGACTGAGCAATATAAGTTGCCATAGTATTTGCACCGCTATATGCAATCTTGACTCCCATTAGCTGACAGTGATCCGATTGATTTTCTCATCGTTAATCTTTTCACAGCATGTTCCCAGATGAGATGTTGAGCGAGCGATAGCTGTTTTAACCATTTAAACCCATATACTCCCCCAGGGCTCTATACTTGGCCCTCTCCTGTTTGCTGCACGCTAGCATGAATACATGTAATTTAGATAGCATGTTATGTAGACAGATGCCAGGTCATTATTGATCATATGGCATTCTAAAGCATTCTATAGTGTTCATGGTTTCAATGTACGGATATTCTATTGTTAGACGGATGTTAGGTTCTTGGTTTACGTACATGATCCTACATGACTATTTATATGCATTTGATGTATTGCCTTGTGTTGTTCTTGCTTATTGTAAATCACTCTGGACTAAGAGTGTCTTATTGTAAATCACTCTGGATTAAGAGTGTCTTATTGTAAATCACTCTGGATTAAGAGTGTCTTATTGTAAATCACTCTGGACTAAGAGTGTCTTATTGTAAATCACTCTGGACTAAGAGTGTCTTATTGTAAATCACTCTGGACTAAGAGTGTCTTATTGTAAATCACTCTGGATTAAGAGTGTCTTATTGTAAATCACTCTGGACTAAGAGTGTCTTATTGTAAATCACTCTGGACTAAGAGTGTCTTATTGTAAATCACTCTGGACTAAGAGTGTCTTATTGTAAATCACTCTGGACTAAGAGTGTCTTATTGTAAATCACTCTGGACTAAGAGTGTCTTATTGTAAATCACTCTGGACTAAGAGCGTCTTATTGTAAATCATTCTGGACTAAGAGTGTCTTATTGTAAATCACTCTGGACTAAGAGTGTCTTATTGTAAATCACTCTGGACTAAGAGCGTCTTATTGTAAATCACTCTGGACTAAGAGTGTCTTGTTGTAAATCACTCTGGACTAAGAGTGTCTTATTGTAAATCACTCTGGACTAAGAGTGTCTTATTGTAAATCACTCTGGACTAAGAGTGTCTTATTGTAAATCACTCTGGACTATGAGTGTCTGCTAAATGCCTACATTGTAAATTGTATAGCTTGAATATCTTTTCTGAAAATAGCAGATCTACAAGCTCAACGCATCGTTGAATGTTGTCCCCGCATGCAGAACGCCAGGGTTCACATGGTTAAAACATGGATATCACAGCGGCTAATTTCCCATTCCGTCTGATGAATTAGGGCCCAGGCCCCTCCAGTGCTCAAAGGGAGTCCACTCCATATGAATTATTACCAAATATAATTCCAGCTATTAGTTCCCTTTCCGGAACATATCTGAACATGGGGTGCAGAAAAAAATTTGTTGAAATTAGAAATTAATACCACTGGATATCATGGCAGGGTTTTTGAGACTGGGGGGATTCATTTCCATGTTCTTTTCTATTTTCTTTCTTTCTTTCTCGCTCGCTTTTTTTTTTGTATTCCGACAGAGTCACTGACACATTTATGTGTTAAGTTGGGGCTCAAGCAGTTCTATTACCATACAGATTATCCATTGTGAGCTTTCATCTGCCTCAAAAAATGAAAAAAGGAGAGAAAAAAAAAGAAGAATTAGCATTCAGTAGAAAAAGAGAATACAGAAGGCAGGAAAATGGAATGGAATAAAAGGGATTAACTGTATCCGGCCTCCCTCAGTCTATATGTCTAATCTTTAGCCGGGGTCAATGTTTTTTTTATGAAAATTGATTTATTTGAGCTCAACTCACATGTTCTCCTTATGCAGCTCGACTGGCCTCCTCTGTCTGAGTCCAGTTAGTTAAAATGCTGGCTGCTTATCTGCATAAATGGCATAAACTGTATGGTTCCAAAAGAAAGTTTCATCCCGTGACACCATGCAAAATAGATGTTTGTCCGGAACCCAAACTACCGTATAGTAAAAATAGCCGATCTACAAGCTCACACCGCGGCGCGAAGTCAGCTTGTAGATCGGCTTTTTCCACTGCTTCTTAAACATTTATTTTATAATATATGGAATTTCTTAGACTTTTCGTTTCTTCATGAATTTTGTTTATAATTCATGATTTATTTTCCTTTCATGGGAATGTTTTTAGATTTAAATAATAATAATGAATAACAAAAAGGCACCCATAAAAAAACAGTTTTTTTTAAATATTCGTCATGTTTTTTAAACTCAGGATACACGGTTTACACGGTTTTTCATAATAAATAGTTGTAGATGATTATTTTAGCTATATGGTGTGTCTTGATATTTTGTAAATTGCGAGGCGAGAATGTATTGTTGTGCCTTGCAGTTTCAGGCACAAATAGTACGAATTAGTATGAAAACCGCACTGTCCTCCAATACAAACACCAACTGCTCTGTAGTCAAGAACGTCTTCAGTCCTTCAGTCCACTCTGCTTCCTCCGTCCTTAGAGTCCTCTATGTTTTTAGTCCTCCCGGCCCTCTCCGTTGAATGTTGACTCTTCTTGCCCCCCTTCCCTCCCTCCCTCCCTCTCTCCATTGTATTATCTCATTTCATTCTCTCTAACTGTTTCTCTCTCTCTCTCTCTCTCTCTCTGGCACACTGACTGGCCTCGCTGTGGAGAAGTCAGAAGGGAGGTGCGCGTCTGAAAGTTCAGCCAAATGTTATCAACGGGAGGGGGGTGGTGGGTTAAGAAACCCCCCTCTTCTCCTGTCCATACCCCTGTCTTTAAGGGGAGGGGGGGTGGTGGGTTACGTATCCGAGAAGGAGAACCCCCCCCCCCCCCCCCTGTCTTTTCATCTCTCCTGGGCTCCCCAGCTCACTCCCTCCCTCTCGGCGCAGTAAACACCCCCCCCCATAAAAAAAAAGACCTTGCCCCGCCCCTTGACTGCCTGCCTTTAAGCTGCCGGCCAATAAGGCCTGAGCGAAGCGGGGCCCCCGATAGCATCGCCCTATCAGAGAGAGTCCCGTGGCACGGCAGAGTCCAGGGGGCTGTCTTTGAAACCCAAACACCTGTACTCTGTCATTCCTTTGATTGTTATCCTTCAGCTCTCCTCCGCTTCCCTCCCCCCTCCTCCCCCTCCTCCCCCTCGCTCTCCATCATTCACCTCGTTTTGATCCGCCTGCCTGTCAGAATGGCTCTGCCAAGATGTCTGTAGCCCAGAGGGGTGTGTGTGTGTGTGTGTGTGTGTGTGTGTGTGTGTGTGTGTGTGTGTGTGTGTGTGTGTGTGTGTGTGCACGTGTATTTTGACAAAGTGAGGAGGGAGGCGATTTATAAACTGAGGGAGAGAGAGAGAGAGAGTACGCCTCTTCAAAAGTTTGGCATGGTTTGAAAGGAAGGCAGAGAGAGAGACAGAGAGATAGAGAGAGAGAGAGAGAGACAGAGAGATAGAGAGAGAGAGAGAGACAGAGAGAGAGAGAGAGACCCAGAGCGAGAGCTGCATGTCACCGCGGCCCCTGTCACTCCTCCTTTCGCCTCCTCTCTCTCCCTCTCTCTTTATCTCTCTTTTTCTCATGTTGCAGAAGTCATGGGGGAGGAAACGCAGCAACGAGTAGAGGAAAGACGAGAAGAGGGTGTGCGTACGTGCGTGCGTGCGTGAGTGCTTGCGTGTGTGCGTGCGTGCGTGCGTGCGCGTGCAACAGAGAAGGATAATAGGATGAAGAGGTAGAGGAGAAAGGGGCTTTCTCAGAATCGTTGGAAGGGGTTCCAGGAATCCGTTGTCCTTATCGCTCATCGTTGAACCCAAGACGTCATTACTAGCCCTGTTAGGGTCACATACTCCACCCTCACACATCCTGACATTGACATTATTTTGAAAGGTTTTGCATACAATTCACCAGTGTTCCTTATTATGAAATGCAAATGTGTGTGTGTGTGTGTGTGTGTGTGTGTGTGTGTGTGTGTGTGTGTGTGAGAGAGATAAATTTAGATATAAAGATTAGTCGTTACATTGAATAAAATTTACAGTGGCCGTTGCGGTATACCAAGATGGCCAGTCAACCCACTTCTTTTAATGAGATGACATCACAAAATCAATACCAAAATACCACGCCACCTGTGAAGCTGAGCAAAACAGCCACTTTAAAACGAGGCCAACATTGGCATAGCTTATCTCCTCTTTTTCATCCTTCCTTTTGGCCTCTATACTCAAAGCACTATGCGGGCACCATGCAGCATTCCCGTTGTGCGATAATCCCCTTTTCACCCAAAGCTTTTGGAAGACATCAGCGGCGGCAGCGCGCCCAGTCCTGCCTTATATCCATCATCCGGGCGATGACATAACTCGATTGGATGGTATATAGAAAAAGGAGCGGCCTGGCGTTGATGCGGACGATTGAAACAAACAGGCGAGAACACGAGCCGCTGCATGTCTGTGTGACAGAGAAAACAACAGGGCTGTCTTGGGATCATGGCAGGGGGGGGGGGGGGGGGGGTGGATCTTTGGGACAATCGCCGGGGGGCTTAGAATATGGTGTTCAACATCAATCACTGTGCTTGAGAGAACCAGCAGTGGGTTGTGTAGTCATAGATATTATAGGCAGAGATCGTGGGGAGGGGTGGGTGGGTTGGGAGGGGATGTAATGAGTGCTGAACGGTTGTTACACTTGTTAACATAGTGTGAATGAAGAGAGATGATGAGCTAAGAATCTCGTTTAATTTTGGCAATGTTGCATGAAAAATCAGGCCTAGACTGTGTTGGCCTCCGTCCATGTTTATCGCCAGTCATGTCTGCAATCTTTTTGGGGGCGGTGCCTATAACCGCTCCAATGAATGTGTCTGTCCCTATGTATGTATGTCTGTTTGAGTACGGACAGCTGCAATACAGCTGGGTGACCTAAAGTGGCACGGTTGAGAACACGCACGCACGCACGCACTCACGCACTCACGCACAGACACACTCTCTCTTTCTGCACCGCTTAGTTCACACAGGACAGGTGTGATTTATTAATTCATTTTCTTCATAGAAACATGAAAGGCCTTGTTGTCCTTTGGGGTATTTACATGCGCGGTACATGAAACACATGGAACAAGTAAGGGTTCCATAAAGAGCTGTCATACAAGGGGTCGAGGATAACATGTCTACATGAGACAGCTTTCCATTAGCCTTGGCGCTGGCCGGACACATAACGTGGATTCACTCACACCTGCTCCCCAGAGGAAGCGTGAGTCAATCAGTCGGACCAATGCCAGGCTACCTTCGCGGAAGGAATGCTATAGAAACTCATGTCACGTCAGGTGTCAACTAGCCTTCAACATTCTGCAATTCCACAAGATCGTCTATAGGACACTACAAGTTCCCAAACGTGTCATGACTCATTTGTGGATCGCGGACACATTTTTGATTTTTAATTAAAATTCATGACAAATCTCTTCATGAAGAAATTAAATAAAAATCGAAGAAATGAGAAAACAAATGTGACGTGAAGCGAGTCATTGTGCGCTCGTAGAGCTTCTTTTTAAGTGGTGCAACCACTTCTACAATCAGGAATGTCCGTATGTATGTATCATGTATCCGTCAAGAGCACGAGTGGTGTGCGCATGCGTGAAATTGGAAAGAGAGAAGTATGTGACATGGCTGCCACCTGCTGGACGCAAATCCAACTACTGACTGTCTAGGTTCATTGATATCTATAATAAAGCTAATCTGACGAGCAGAGAGAGAGAGAGAGAGAGAGAGAGAGAGAGAGAGAGAGAGAGAGAGAGAGGAGGGGGGGGGAGAGGGGAGTTGCACCACTTGGTTCACACAGGTGTGATTTTTTAACTCTAGTTTGGGTCACTCACTGTTCTGTTCACTGTGTTATTAGGGGGAAAAGACACATTTAAGTTTCAGAGTCAGAGTCTCTCAAAGACCACCTCAAAGCATGGAAAAAAAGGAGGTTGGTTTAGCCTAATTCTGTCTGTCTGTATTACTGTAGGCCTAAGAAGCAAAGCAACACGAGAACGGACATCATGCAACTTCCTCTCTCTGCGGGGGGGGGGGGGAAACAACAACATGCTTACAGCCTACTGTATA
>NC_139699.1:8004751-8009751 GCF_964188405.1 Protomyctophum parallelum
CTGGACTCTCTGGAGCACGGAAGCTGTGATCATGAGCAAACGATAAGGCGGAAGTGAAGCCTCCTCCCGACTTCTGCTTCATCTTTACAGTCGCGCAAATGTATCCTAATATAAATCAAAATAATCTAAGCATATACTGTATAGCTTGCTGCTCAGCAGAAATGGATATTAAAATATTTGTAAATATATTTGAAAATGTATTTCCGTGAACGGAAATGCCAGCTTCCTTGATCGGATGTCTTGAGGTGTAGTTCCAGACTCTAGCATTTGGAGATAAAAGTACAATATTTGGATCCGAGATGTATAGTGGAGTAGAAGTAAAAATATTGGAAATTGGAAATACTGCGGTAAAGTGTAAATACCTCAAAAAAGTACAGTACGTAAGTAAATTCACTCATTCCACCACTGGATGTTATTTGGGACCAAAGATTCAACTCTTCTCTTTTATTTTATTTTTTATTTTATTAATTTTTTTGTCCTGCCACAAATGCCTGAGGAGCATCATGATGATGATGATGATGATGATGATGATGATGATGATGGGGCGAGAATGCAGGGGAATGGGGTGAGAGTGCATGCCGAGCGGGGGATGGTATGGGGGGGGAGGGGCGTAGAGTAAACAGGCAGTAATTAAGAGCAGAATATCCGCTATCATTGCAGTTTTCATCCCGCAAAGGACCACTTCAGAGGGTCTATTCTCTTCTCTCTCTCTCTCTCTCTCTCTCTCTCTCTCTCTCTCTCTCTCTCTCTCATCTCTCTCTCTCTCTCTCCTCTCTCTCTCTCTCTCTCTCTCTCTCTCTCTCTCTCTCTCTCTCTCTCTCTCTCTCTCTCTCTCTCTCTCTCCTCTCTCTCTCTCTCTCTCTCTCTCTCTCTCTCTCTCTCTCTCTCTCTCTCTCTCTCTCTCTCTCTCTCTCTCTAATTTCCCCACAAGTCAGCTGATCCGCTCCGCCACGGCAAAGCAGAACAGAGTCATGGCGTGTGCACGCTCGTGCACGTGAGTGTGTCTGTGCATTGCCACGAGGCCCTGGGCATCTTTAACGCCAATTAAGAGGGGGACACTGATACGGACCCCGACCGCGCGCTACAGCGAGACACTGACGGAGAGGAGCAGAGCGATGGAGTCACTGCGACACTCCCACGGGGAGGAGCCGGCGAGGGAGAGGTAGGAACGCACACGCACGCACACACGCACGCACGCAGAGTGCACGCACAGTGCACAGTATTTAAGTGTAGAAATGAGAGCGGAGGATTTTTACTGTGACTGGGCCCATACTAAAGGTCCCCAAAGGAAACACTGAACTGTTTGTGTTAATGCCCCGCAACCACATGACCTACAACTTAAAGGACAACTTTAGTTTTTTTTCATCCAAGGTTCATGTTTTAGGTTGTTATTAGAGAAAGTAAAAGATGAGATGATATTTTTCATTTACTGCTTTCTTTCGTTTTAGGGATTTTAGCTCTTTTTGACTGGGGGGCGGGGGGCATTCAAGCATGGGGCTAAATATGTACTTTTTTTTTTTACAACATTTTATGGTGATTTATTTTTGTATTATTTACTATAGTCCTAATAAATCCCAGGAAATTACATCTGGCCACAGAAGATCACAGGATCTACTGAATGTGAAGCTAGCCTACTGGGGGAAGGCTTATACTGTGTGTATAGGCTCAATATGTCAGTTTGACACATTCAGTAGATCCTGTGATCTTTTGTGGTCAGATGCAATTTCTTGGGGTTTATTAGGACTATAGTAAATAATAAAAAAAATGATCGCCATAATATTTTGTAAAAAAATACATATTTAGCCCCATGCTCGTATGCCCCCCTGTCAAAAACTGCTAAAATCCCCAAAACAAAAGAAAGCAGCAAATGAAAGAAAATGAACACTCACCTTTTAGTTTCTCTAATAACTACCTAAAACATGAACCTGTCCTTTAAATTAAAGATCTGTTCTCCCATAACATATACGGCCAGTTTTAAATCTACGATTGCAGACCTACCCACAAGTGTCTGCAACTGCTTTTTAAACTGTATCACACGATATAGGGAAACATTTCCGTTTTGTGCGTTTAATCATTGATGTGAATCTTGATGTGAAAATGAAAGTATATCTTGACAACATTGCCAATGAGGGAAACCTCAATGTCTTTCGGGAACAAATACATGTTTGAATGAAGAATGAATGAAATGTCGACAGTACACACCACCGTGACGTTGTTTTGGCGATCTCTTTCGTTCAAGGCTGAAGAATAAGAGTCTTTTGAATGAATAATTGCTCATGTCTTGTTTAGACTGAAAGTCCAAATAAAAGCAGATAAAGTGCTCCTCGGAGCACAGGTCTCTGCCAGGTCAGGTAGGTCATTCGGAATTCAGTCATAGAGGCGAGTACAATCTGTAGAAGTGGAGGGATTAATGCTGATGAAGTTATTACACAGACACAATATGCTGATTTGTGCGAGTGTAGAATATAGTTTTCTGTTTGCGGTATGATTGTATTGGCATTTTGTTCAAAGGGAATGACTCCTGCACACGTTGAATGCCAATCTCAGCCAAATGGCTGGAATGTGAAGAAATCAGATGTGCCTTTATAATGGTGTGATGCTTGGCCAAAATTGGTAGGATACAAAAATATGTGTTTTGCAAAAAAATTGGGGCAGATGTTCTGCTCTGTGTTCCAGGGAGTGTGTGCACTGTTTCACACCGATCGCTACTCACGCACGCATGCATGCATGCACGCACCATGCAAGTCACAAGCAGGTTTTAATTAAGCAATATTACACGAGAGGGTGTTGTTTAACGTGATTATTGCCACGACAGGGATGCGGTCAGGAACGAGACGAAGTCGAGTTCCGCAAGCATCACTGAAGTGGCAATAATCACGTTAAACAACACCCTCAAGTGTAATATTGCAATTCTACAACAGTTACCCTTAAAACAAAGAAAATCGCTGAAAAATATATTTTTTTAATGACAGATGTAGTCACTACGACCACAAATGTCCAAAGAAACTAGCTAGCCTAGCCACCGAGTTTGCTAGCGCTCTGGGAAAACAGAGCGGCTGAATTCTTTGTTTTGATTAGGTGGTGAACAGTAGTGGTTTGATCAACGGCTAGAAACCGTTTCAACCAATCAGATTGCTTCCTCTTAACGACCTGTTGTAGAATTATACATACCTAATGCAACACCTGCAACCAAAAATCCACACTGCCAGAACTTTCGAGATGTGCATGCGACAAATGGTCCAACCAAATGGACCATTTGGTTGCATGTGGGTCCATAAGGTTACATTTGTACACTCTCTGTATTTTGCGTGTCTTAAGTACCAGGTCTTATTCCCTAACTTGAGTAAACTAAAGACCTGGAGGCGTGGTCAATGCTCTTTGGCCACTCAGAAAAGCCAAATGCCATTGATCACGCCTCCAGGTCTTTAGTTTACTCAAGTTAGGGAATAAGACCTGGTACTTAAGACACGCAAAATACAGCCCTCAGAGTTAAATGAACAGTGAGGATTTGTACTGTGTAGCAGAGCAGCAGTACAGGCTGTGTAGTAAAGCAGTGGTTTAACAGTATTCTGTGTAACAGCAGCAGTACAGGCTGTGTAGTAAAGCAGTGGTTTAACAGTATTCTGTGTAACAGCAGTACAGGCTGTGTAGTAAAGCAGTGGTTTAACAGTATTCTGTGTAACAGCAGTACAGGCTGTGTAGTAAAGCAGTGGTTAAACAGTATTCTGTGTAACAGCAGTATACAGGCTGTGTAGTAAAGCAGTGGTTTAACAGTATTCTGTGTAACAGCAGTATACAGGCTGTGTAGTAAAGCAGTGGTTTAACAGTATTCTGTGTAACAGCAGTACAGGCTGTGTAGTAAAGCAGTGGTTTAACAGTATTCTGTGTAACAGCAGTATACAGGCTGTGTAGTAAAGCAGTGGTTTAACAGTATTCTGTGTAACAGCAGTACAGGCTGTGTAGTGAAGCAGTGGTTTAACAGTATTCTGTGTAACAGCAGTACAGGCTGTGTAGTAAAGCAGTGGTTTAACAGTATTCTGTGTAACAGCAGTATACAGGCTGTGTAGTAAAGCAGTGGTTTAACAGTATTCTGTGTAACAGCAGTATACAGGCTGTGTAGTAAAGCAGTGGTTTAACAGTATTCTGTGTAACAGCAGTATACAGGCTGTGTAGTAAAGCAGTGGTTTAACAGTTTTGATTGATTGATTGAAATATTTATTAACAGTTTGTAGAATTTACAGTACATTTTAAGCACAAACTCAATACAAAGACTGTCAACTGTGAGTGGACGACCCAATTAAGCATTACACTTGTTTACAACAGGGTCCACATTGTTCAATTCATCAAAACATTTAAAGACATACAACCATTTAGAGACATACAAATAGACATTTCTATGTAGCTAAAGAACAGAACAGGAATTCATCATATGGGAAGCAAAAAAGGGAAAATATACAAGCACTGGGAAAATATACAATATACAATATACAGTGAGGGAAATGGGGTGGGGGGGATTCAGATTTTACAGAGGCCAGTTTCGAATTGCAGCCATCCGTAGGTGCCCTTTGAGAGCGGTTTTGAAGGAGTCAAGGGATTCACATGTCTTAATGACTGTTGGTAGGGCGTTCCACATTTTGGTGGCATAGGAGCGAAAAGAATTTAGTCCCTTGTTTGTGCCGAATCTGGGTTGTACATGGTTTGTTGCACTCCCTCTGGTGTTGTGGGTGTGGACTTCGTTTACATTAAGGAAGTATTTAGACAGGTACATGGGTATCTTGGTGGTGTATCGAATCTTGTGGACCAGACCCATTGCAAGATGCTGTACTCTGTCGACGACCCTAAGCCATCCCAGCCTGTCAAAGTGGGCAGGGGTGAGGTGGGTTCGGGGGGTGAGGCCAAGTAGGAGCCTGACCAGTTTGTTTTGGGAGGTCTGGAGCCTTGTTTTAAGGGCCTTTGAGGTGCTGTGGTACCAAGAGGTGGATGCATAGTCAAAGAAACCT
>NC_139699.1:8014751-8024751 GCF_964188405.1 Protomyctophum parallelum
GCAGAGATTCTCAACCCGTTTAATTTCAAGAACCCCCAGTTTCAAATAAATAACGGTAGTGGGTCGCACACACCAAGACTTCAGTTCAAAATATTTATTTCATTTTTGAACAGGGACAAACGTTTCGGATATCCAGCCTTCATCTCTCTCTCTCTCTCTCTCTCTCTCTCTCTTTCTATCTGTTTCATTCTCAGTCATACAGCAACACAATCACACCTATATAGTTATAGCTGTTGAGGGGTTCCCTCAACACACACACACACACACACACACACACACACACACACACACACACACACACACACACAAGCACACACACAAGCACACACACACACACACACACACACATACACAAACTTGATATCAGGAAATTCTCCGCAATGCAAAAGGAAAAATAGATGAGACAAGATGAGAGGACAGGAGGCAGTGGGAGAGGAGAGGAGAGGAGAGGAGAGGAGAGGAGAGGAGAGGAGAGGAGAGGAGAGGAGAGGAGAGGAGAGGAGAGGAGAGGAGAGGAGAGGAGAGGAGAGGAGAGGAGAGGAGAGGAGAGGAGAGGAGAGGAGAGGAGAGGAGAGGAGAGGAGAGGAGAGGAGAGGAGAGGGCAAAAGGAAAAGGAGAGCAAAGGGAAGGAGAGGAGAGGAAATGAGAGGAGAGGGGTGGAACAAACGGCGGTGTGCGGCAGGCAGAGGCATATGTCACATCCTATCAGGTGACAGGACGAGTGAGAGATACAGTATTGCTTCTGCCGTGTTAGGAAACCACATACACGCCGCGCCCGCTCACTCACGCACACACACACACACACACACACACACACACACACACACACACACACACACACACACACACGCGTGTGCGCATTGGGCTCAGCCAGGCTTATCACACCCCTCCACGGCTGCGCGGCCTCTGTGCCGCGCAGCCGTCGCTGTCTGCCGAGGCCTGGATCATTTTGGACAGTATCATTAAATGCCATGTCATTACCGGTTATGGAGTGGTGCTCTCACTCGCTGCCTCTCTCCTGGGATGGGGCAGGCCATCCTGATGGGTACGGAGAAGAAGTGCGTACGTGTGCACATGCGTGTGTGTGTGTGTGTGTGTGTGTGTGTGTGCGTGCGTTAGGTGTGCTTCTGTGTCTTCGAGTATGCTACCATATGTGAGTGTCTGTAACATGTCTTAGCATTCGAACATGCATGCAATGGTGTGTGCACATAAGTGTGTATGTGTGCAGGGGGGCTGACCACGATGGGGGGGGGGGGGGGGGGTGTCAGCAGTACAAACGGGATAGATGGGGGTAAGAGACGGAATTGGCATTAAATTTCCGCCGCGATGCGAGGATTGACTTTGACTGGAGCACGAGGGGGCTGTTAGCTTATCTTTAAGGCCGTGTTTGTCACAGCGTTGAGGGCAGCTCCGCTAGACAGGCCCGGCTCACTGAGAGAGAGAGAGAGAGAGAGAGAGAGAGAGAGAGAGAGAGAGAGGAGCTGAGCGTAGGCTGAACGATATGGATAGGTGAAGGCTCCCGGTGGGACTCACCGCCTGGGCCGGTGAGCGCCAGAGAGGAGAGGAGAGCGGCTAAATTGAAGGTTTATTTATCCAATTCGCTGTCAAGGTCGGCATGTCGGCGAGCTGTCCTGTGTGTGTTCACAAAATGCCAAAAACCAGACGAATTGTTAAAAAAAAGGAGGGGGGGTGGAAGCGGAATCAATGACCTTTGCGGTTGCATCAGGCTTCAAGCTGCCAGTAGCTCTTAAGGCTGTCCTTACCGGCCATTATGGTTGCCTTTTAAAAACAAGGCAGCGCGGAGAGGAGCTGTCTGGCTGGAGTGGTCCAACATTGACACAAACACAGACACCAGCTGCATGCTGCAGTGCATGCACACAAATGGAATCTCACACAATATAGGCTATACTCTCACACACACTGCACAAACGCGCGCACACATACGAACACACGCATGCACACTTGCTCGCTCGCACAAAAGTGTGCGTGCGCCTCAGAAACTGCAACGAAGGTATACGCTTTACTTGAGTAAAAGTATAAGTAGCCACACAAACTCCTGTAATTATATGTGCTACTGTACATTGTAGTCCAGAGTGTTGATTTAACTCTGAACCAAATGGACAAGGAAGGGGTTTGTAGAGTCTGAGATACATTTACTGTACACTGAGGATCTTACCGAGCACTAACAGCCATAAGCACGAAGTGAGCAATGTACAGTCAGGACGCATACATAGTTTTCTATGATACTTATTGCCACTTACAAAAACAACAGACCTTGAGACCTTTAAGATGGGCCACATTATCTTCTCTTTCCAATTCCCATTGTCAAGGCAGAGACAGTCTGTTTCTGTAGATAATCCACCTGGAGGAGGTGGATGAAGTAAATTGTCAGTATAAAACGGAGCGGTCTCAGCGAGAAAGACAGACAAGTAAGGGTCGACCGTGCTGATTGGTGGATCTAGATCAGCATGAATTCCTTTTACGAAGTAAACCGAATAGGAAGAGAACTTGTGATGCGGGGCCTTAATCAGTTTATTTTCTTTTTTTCTCCAGTCTGTCTCTGCCCATGTTGATGGTGAGTTGCTATAGCGCGCTATCCTTTAGAGGGACCCCCTCGTCAAAGTTTTGGAAGGCCCCTGTCAACATGAAAAGAACATGACCTTTAAGATCGTATCAGCATGTTTGCTGGTGCATACACGGCTGGGGGAAAGGGTTCAGTGGCCCGGCAGGAAAAAAGGAAAGAAATAAAATAAGAGGAGGGAGGAGAAAAGAAATAACGCAACGTCGGAGAATTTTAATTCACTCTGGGAGCAGTTTGTATTAAAGAGCAGCTTGTTGACATTAGAGCGAGTGAGCGAGTGAGTGAGTGAGTGAGTGAGTGCTTTCACTGACACAGAGGAAATTGACTTCTCTATGTATAATGTGTTTTTGTATTTTCCAGCATTGACATCGTACCAACAATGACAAATGAAGGGCTATGATCTTCAAATAACCTTTCAGATACTAAATATAACGCAAATGTCAACTTTTGCATACAGATAGAGTTGAATGGATTTAAAAGATATGCATCCTTGTCACAGTTTTCACAGTCCAAAGAAGCATATAGGAACTCAAGGATTCGCATGATGATGATGAGTGCATGATGTTTCCGGAAACTCATCACTTTTGTTTAATTCTAATGTTTAATTCTAGGAGTGTATTAGAGCAGCGATAGAGATCTCCCTCTCTTCCAGGTTTCCGCCAAACATTGTGTTTGTGTTGAACCATAGGCAACTGGGAGGATTCAAAGCCAATACTTTGTCTATGGTGGTGAATTTGACCTCTGCACCACCCGAGTGTCCAAGCTCTTCTGTGCATAGAAAAGCATACCGTTTTCACCCAGGATGTGGTATAAAAGTGTAAATCAAGGATAACATTAATTCCACTTATTAAATCAGTTTATGACAATGCTATTACCAATTGGACACAAGTAAAGATATTTTCATCCGGTATCAAGTTTTAATGTTGTGTTTAAACAATTGAAAACAGACGTTTACACCAGTTAAGCGGTGCATCTTTATCAATACATGGAGCGTGCTCCTCCTTATCAAAACTTGACTACTGTAACTTGCTCCTTATTGGCCACCCGGCATATGCCGCAGCTTCCTTGGTCTTCAACCAGCCAACATTTCCAGATAGGTGGGATGAGGGGGGATGTTCTATGTGAGTTAATGATGGAGGAGGGAGTGGCCTCTCTTTATAAAGGCTTCACGGCTGTCATACTAAGAGCTTTCCCTGCCAATGCAGCTTGCTGTTTAGGATTTTAATTTGTTATTAGGTTCCTGAATTGGGCAGCACCTAATTTACCCCCTTCTCAGCTCCGCCCATTGGCTTTACTGCCCGCAAAGAGTACAAAACACTGATGTTGTCCTACCAACCAAAGAGTTGACACCGACATATCTCCAAAGCCTGATCCAACCTGTTGTTAAATTAGTTAAATAGTGTTTCTCTAACCACAACAATAAAGATCTCTAAGCTGAGGCTTTCTTTCTGTGATTCTCTGATAGGGTCTATTCCGTCTTATGAAGAGCTGAAGTGCTTATTGTGTGTAGGTGTTCTGCACAGAAACTAGCGGCATCTACAAGCACACATGTCAGAGCATGCAGGCACATTGTGAGCTTGTAATGTAGATCGGCTATTTTCAGAGTGTGACACCGGTGCTCAGCTAAACACTGCAGGCATGATAGTGATGTGAAGGAGGTCATCAGTCACCTCCTACACACACACCGTCTACACAATTTGTATACACACACACACACACACACACGCACCAGGATTGATTTGCAGGGTGCTCCCTTGTACAAGTGACACTACAGAGGCTATAGTGTTCGAATGAACTCTTTTTCACAAACATGTCTTCTCAATCCCTGCCAAAGACGTGATGTTTTTTTAGCCCACCCAACCAATGACATGACAATGACAATGTTTCACCGTTCGATTCTGAAACCAGGAACTAGGAAACCAAGTGGTGGCAAAAACACAGCTCCCGTCCAGTCCCGCATTAGAGCAACGCCTCTATCTGCCTCCCTGTTTCCTTCCAGTTCTGTGGGGATTGGTGACGACTATTGCATTTTCAACAGAGCATAACAAAGGAACGCATGGAAGGTTTTACAAACCCACAACGAACGGTAACGTCATTATCAACGGTCGGGGGGGTGCGATCGTAGTGGAGATGAATATTCTGTAACTAAATCCAAAATATCTGGCAGTGGGTGGGAACTTAGGTATTTAATCTGTATTTAAATTGGTGACTTTGAGGATGAACCGGTGAACCTATAGGATCCTCCGCCGTGTTCTCGCAGGCACCCGCCCCTCTACACCAGAAATCATACAGGCTGGGCCAGGCTAAACAAACACTGACAATAAATGACAGACTGACAAGCCCACAGAAACAACAAAGAATGTATAGGCTACACCGGGAACTAACTGGGCAAAGGTGAACTCAAAGTACAATTAACACGGGGATAGGCTACAACTAAACAATTCACAGGTGAAGACGATAACAAATCATCATAAAGCGAGTGAGACAAGACAGGTAACAACAACAAGGGCAGACAGGAAGTGCTGGAACATTACTACAAAATAAAATATGCAAGAAAAACCAAAAATCAAAAAACCAATACAGCCTACAAAATTAGTGACTTCCTCCTGGGGGATCCCAAGACGTCTCAAGGCCAGTGAGTCGATGTGTTTCTTCCAACTGCGCCTTGGTCTGCCCCGGACGTCTGCCTCGAAGCACGTCCCAGTGGGACATGCTTCGAGGACCTCCCTAGGGAGACGCCCAAGAGGCATCCTAAACAGATGCCCGAACCACCTGAGCTGGCTCCCTTCCAGGCGAAGAAGCAGCGACACTACTTCGAGGCTCTCTCATGTGACTGAACTTCTCACCCTATCTCTAAGGGAGATGCCAGCCACCCGTCGAAGAAAACTCATTTCAGCCGCTTGTATTCGTGACCTTATTCTTTCGGTCATGACCCACACTTCATGACCATAGCCGGTGAGAGTAATTAGGGTGGAATATGAAATATCAGGGAAGATCGGGCAGATCCGGCTTGAACACATAACTATAGAGATAGTGTGTAACGATTTGCAGGATTTTTGGACAGAATCTGGAGGAGTAATATATAGAAAATGTTTTTCAAAAGTCGGCCTCCTGGTGGCGCTATAACAGGCCGTTCTGGAATATTTGGGACAGAGGTTCATCGTTGGCATCCAGGGAGTGTGTGTGCAAAATTAGGAGATTAGACTGACAACCATGTGGAGCCGTGACGGACAGACTGACCTACAGTCGCAATAATTTCATTATTAACTGTGTACTGCTTTCTAAGCTGCTGGTAAGTTTCATGCTCATAGTCTCATCCTGCTTTCTGAGAAATGCTGTCATGAAGGTAATAATAGGCCTATATACAGTACATTGACTGTATCTCTAAAACACCTTGCGGAGCATGAAGGTACTTATGAACATGGTCGTGATACAGCAAACTTAAACATGTATATGCGTATTTCACTTTCAAATCCCTCACGCATTAGAAGGACAACATCAGTCACTAGTAGAACCAAGGATGGGTGTCTTGAATGAATCTATCATGGTTAAAGTTTGAAGTTACAAACTTGTTTTAAAGTCAAATATCCCCTTTAAATTAAGTGCAATGGTGAATTCCTTTTAACGTCTTTGGATATCAACATTTTCCCCATCTCTTTTTAGTTGTATGTAGCCTATATTTCCCTCAAGCATACTATGATTACAATTTAGTATTTACAGTTATTTCCTCTCTGTCTTCCTTTCTCTCTCGCTTTCTCTCTCTCGCTCTATAAGATTCATAAAGGGATCAGGCCCTATCTACAGTAAAATTCTTCTAAGGACGAATATCCTGGAGCGGGCGATATCTGAAATATACCCTGGCCAGCGCATAATGTTTAAAAGACAATGAAATAAGAAAATGGGGAAAAGAAAAACACATAAATAAATGAATTGCATCTGTTTGCACGAGGCACAAATATATCCCAGAGAAATGCTGTGATTAACATCTGTGTCACGGTCTACCTCCTCCGCAAAGCCGACGGAAAGTAAAACGGCACGATACCGCACCGGTCGTATTGTGCTGGGTGTACCAGCCTCTTTTCTCCTGATAAAAACTGCCCGGCGTGCTGTTTCTTCATCAGCGGAGGGAAGCGAACACGCCACAGGGCACAGTTGGGCTGCACAGGGGAGGAATCAGCACAATGCAAAAATAATAATAACACAGAGCAGCTTCCATAGCCCACTACTTGCACATGCTCTGCGGGAACCTCTGGGACATTTCACGATGAAAGAAACACATAGTGTATCTTTATGACATTGTGAACCGAATGGCATCTGACGAGAAAGGGACTGGTTGTGATGAATTGACCTTCGCTAAGCTCCGGCTATACACCACTCTGCCAGACCAGAGCCTGGCAAGCTGCGCTGCTCACCCAAAAGAGATAGATATAGAAACCTAGATACCGCATTGGCCGCTGCAGTTCATTGGAGCAACTTTATTTATATAGCACCTTTCTATAGACAAGGTCACAAAGTGCTGTACAACAAATCTACACTAAAAAGCAAGGGAATCAAAACACAATTAAATTGAAAATCAACAATTTACAACATATGGGATAGATCAACAGGATGGAAATGTGACTCCCTGAGTCAAGGAAATAATGTGGAGGTTGCAAACATTTGTTCCGTTCACAACTTTAGTCCGACACATCTCCAAAAGAGGGCGAAAGCTCATAATAGCCGTCCCAACAGACGCCCCAGAGTCGGAGGAGGCATCTATGGTTGAGTGTACCAGAGTGGCTCAGAGCCAGTGGTGGTAAAAGTACTCACATGTTGTACTTACATGATAATACTGCAATGTGGGAAAGGAAAAGTCCAGAAAGTACAAAAGTATTGGATTCACAATATATAAAGTACCAAAAGTACCCATTATGTAGATTTCACAGGTTTAAAAAAATGTCACATATATACAAGCTTGTGATGCTCATTAAGAAACTTTAATCTTCATTCTGACCACTGTGTTTTTAACAGTTTGCCCAAAGATGTTTGTAACTTAACATATTTCAAGTGTGCATGGTCAATAGGCCTATAAATATTAATAGGCCTATTAATATTATGTATGAGTAAAATATTGTATTTTACTCATACAAAAAAGCCCCTTTTATATTCTCTCCTTAATGGGGCAGATGGGCTCAGGAGGTTTTGTATGTATAAATGTACGCTGTAATAATTCATGTTATGTATTACAGTATGTTGTATTAATGTGTTAATTGTTAAGATCATTATCCTAGACGGTCCTAGAATCTCCCCTGCTCTCTCTCTCATATAATATCACAGCTCCAATTAACCCTCAGGACTTTGCTGTACACATAAGCACATGGCAATCAAATGGTACAGTAATAGGTCCATTCAAACCTAATTGCAGAATAAATCACAAATCACACAGTATAAATCATCCTAAGAAGAGGATGGTTTCGTCCTCGGATTCGGGTTCTTGGAAACGCCCCCCAGCCACTGCGTTAGTTTTACTGAGGTTAGGTTTAGGTATAGTTTACTGAGGTTAGGTAAGGTTTAGGTATAGTTTTACTGAGGTTAAGGTTAGGGTTAGGGTTAGGTTTAGATATAGTTTTACTGAGGTTAAGGTTAGGGTTAGGGTTAGGTTTAGGTATAGTTTTACTGAGGTTAAGGTTAGGGTTAGGTTTAGGTATAGTTTACTGAGGTTAGGTAGGGTTTAGGTATAGTTTTACTGAGGTTAAGGTTAGGGTTAGGGTTAGGTTTAGGTATAGTTTTACTGAGGTTAAGGTTAGGGTTAGGGTTAGGGTTAGGTTTAGGTATAGTTTTACTGAGGTTAAGGTTAGGGTTAGGGTTAGGTTTAGGTATAGTTTACTGAGGTTAGGTAAGGTTTAGGTATAGTTTTACTGAGGTTAAGGTTAGGGTTAGGGTTAGGTTTAGGTATAGTTTTACTGAGGTTAAGGTTAGGGTTAGGGTTAGGTTTAGGTATAGTTTTACTGAGGTTAAGGTTAGGGTTAGGTTTAGGTATAGTTTTACTGAGGTTAAGGTTAGGGTTAGGTTTAGGTATAGTTTTACTGAGGTTAAGGTTAGGGTTAGGGTTAGGTTTAGGTATAGTTTTACTGAGGTTAAGGTTAGGGTTAGGTTTAGGTATAGTTTTACTGAGGTTAAGGTTAGGGTTAGGGTTAGGTTTAGGTATAGTTTTACTGAGGTTAAGGTTAGGGTTAGGGTTAGGTTTAGGTATAGTTTACTGAGGTTAGGTAAGGTTTAGGTATAGTTTTACTGAGGTTAAGGTTAGGGTTAGGTTTAGGTATAGTTTTACTGAGGTTAAGGTTAGGGTTAGGGTTAGGTTTAGGTATAGTTTTACTGAGGTTAAGGTTAGGGTTAGGTTTAGGTGTAGGGCAGGCTGTCAATCACAGCGACTGGCCAGTCACAGCGCACCCTCTACGTCACTCTGTACTCAACCAGAGGACGAAACCATGCTCGCCTCTCTCACTAGCTCCACACTGACCCCCAACGACCTCTAGGAATATGGTGCTCCCTCCGTGTTGGGACACACGGCTCACACATTTAACCCATTCTGACCTGAGATCAGATTCTAAAAATGTCTTCTACATCCTGACAGTATTCCATTCTGACCTGAGATCAGATTCTAAAAATGTCTTCTACATCCTGACAGTTTTCTGAAAAAGCTGTGTTTCTATGTCAGTCGTTCTTTGATTTTTCAAAAATAGCAGACCTACAATCTCGTAGCGCGCCACTCGGTGGCGTGCTATGAGCTTGTAGATCTGCTATTTTTCAATAGCTATAAAGCATATAACGTAATGCTAACACCAAAACGGGTTCCCGCCCAAAACCATGTATGTATAAGAAAGGAGAAACATACAGGCACACAAAGATATAGGTGCAGTAAGGTTATACATTCACAAAATCACACACATGAGCACATGCACATGCGCACGCCACACGCGCAGACACGCACACATGACACTGTTTCTTGGAGATGTCTTATCTATCGGTGTGTATGTGTACTCGTACTGTAGCAGACTAGCATCCATCTCCTGTCTTATGGTCTTATACAGCTCAGCTTTGAAACAGCTGTCCTCTTCAATCACTATAGTTTCACTCCAAAACAAATGGTTTCTGTGTGTGTGTGTGTGTGTGTGTATGTGCACAAGCACGATGGTGTATGCATGTGGGGTGTATAGCGGAAGCACACAATGTGTCTGCACGTGATGTCAACGGCGTGCATGTGTATGTGGGCGATCTGAAGTTTGATCTGGGTCCAAGGCCTGGAGATAAAACCTGGTGCTATTGGGTGCTGGCGGATTTTGGCTGTGTGTTAAAGGAATACAATGAGAGATGGATGGCCTGACAGGTCCTTGTGTGTCAACCTGCCACTCTGTAATGGGAACATCTATGGGCTCTGAG
>NC_139699.1:8029751-8034751 GCF_964188405.1 Protomyctophum parallelum
ATTTGCATTGTCCTATCCCTTTCTCGGAAGCTACACATTAATTCACCACACCAGAGAAAACCAACACAACGTGGGGATAATTCTTCATAGAATGTGACCTGCATTCCATCACACCAACTCTACTACGGCCCACTAATTAACCACTTGAACTCTACAGTACATACTGTTGACCGGCATCCCCCAGAGGTCTAATATCCCCTACTCCCCCCACCTAGTGCTACACCAGTGGTTTTCAACCATTTTCATATCAAGGACCATTATTTATTCGGCATTTGAGCCACAGACCACCATTTGATGAGATTTTGCCTCTCATAACCACATTTTTTTAATATTTTGTCGTTGGATACGATTTTCTCCACAATTCCATGGTGTAGTAGCCTATGTGATGTGGTACCATAGGAGAGATAACAGGCAAACGTTGATCAAAATATAAATTCTTCTACATTCTCTAATTGTGTAGACTGTAAATTTAATTAATTTTAATTTTAATTTAATTAAAAATTTAATAATTTGATGCAGTTGTTTAACAATAATTAAATATCTAATAATAAGGGTCCACTTGGTTACTCTCCATCATTAGCTGGGGGCCACCTGGAACCCCCTCAAAGGACCAGTGGTGGTCCCCGGACCACTGGTTGAGAACCACTGCTCTAAACCAAACGTCTTCGACAAAAGTGTTTTTGTTTTGTTGAATGTTCATCCATTTGGACACAAGGGTTCATGTGGTTAAAAACGATTCGTAGAATCATCACCAGTGTGATGATTTCCTGTGGCAGTAGCCTAGCCTCTTTGCCATCTCTTCTGCACGTCGTTTGCTGTCAGCCCGAAACATTGATGACGCCTAAATTGTATTAGCCTATTTTGTCATAAGCTGTTGATAGTTTTCACGCACTGTCATTATTAGCCAAAATATTTAAATAAAACATTCAAGCATAGCGAAATATATCACGATTTTCACTATGCTTGAATATATGCTTGAATGTATGCTTATATATATATATATATATATATATATATATATATATATATATATATCAAAAAGAGAAAAACCTTCCAAAGAAGGGACTGCACACTTCAGGGAACAGAGACGGACAACTTACTGCATCAACTTATTTATTAGCACGACGCGTTTTGCCGTGAGCTTCGTGTCAAATATATACAGTATAGGGACATTCATTATACCCCCCCGGGTGTGGCATCAATGATTCAATTAATTTTCACGTACAGTATATGTATATATATATATATATATATATATATATATATATATATATATATATATATATACACACACAATTACACACACATTCACACAGTATCAGCATTATGCAGTATACTGTGCATTGCCATGGTATGCTCTTCATGCCAATAGTACATTAGGCTCCCATGATATGCTCTGATGAGGCCCTTTCCACAGGCTAGTTAGCGTCGTTGCTGAGAGGAAAATGGGGCCGATCTCTTTCTCCTTGCCCCGTCCCTTCGCCTCTCTCCTTTCCTCTCCTGTCTCCCTCAGTCCTCAGGCCCTCCTCTACACCAACCACTCTGTTGCCAGATAATAGCCTGTTTGCCCATTTGCCAAATCAGACACTGTTTTGCCGGACTTGGGGGGGGGGGTAGAACAGTTCGGGGCAATTCCAATTCATCAGAGGCAGAGGTGTGTGTGTGTGTGTGTGTGTGTGTGTGTGTGTGTGTGTGTGCTCGCGCACGCTCCTGTTAATGTGTATGTTGGGGGAGACGAGGTCATCGGAGCGGTGGGATTGTGGGACATTAAATGAGAGTAGGTAGGTTTAGTCTGGCACACTGGCACTGGCTGGAGAAGGATATAGTAGAACATTATTTCTGTCTGGTCTAAGCACACAGCAGTACTCTGCATCCCCCCCCTCCTCTCTCTCTCTCTCTCTCTCTCTCTCTCTCTCTCTCTGTCTCTCTGCAGTATTCCCTAGCTACGGGTGGCCACCAGAGACCAGAGTGGGGCTGATTTATTCTCCCGCTCCCTCTCTCCTGTCCTCTGCCTGACTGCCTCCACAATGGAGAAATTTCCTCTCTCTCTCTCTCTCTCTCTCTCTCTCTCTCTCTCTCTCTCAAACAGCAACACTAAGCGAAGGCAGGGAGTTGTTGCAGGGGAATAGAATGGGAGACTAAAACATTACAACATCTAACTACCTAAGACACTGTGTCTGCTCTGCTCTGTACTGTTCTGACACACCAAATAATATACCAAACAGAACACTGACCCCACAAACCCCAACAATACCAAGCCCTGGCCATCATCACTCACTCCTCACCTCTCTGCTGTATCTGCACACAGTGCACGGTCATTGTAGGCTACAGGACACAGAGAGAGGGTAGACAGACTATACACTGACCGCACATGTCCTTTACAGGATAATTAAAAATCATGGACAAACACTATATTGACTTTTAACTTCTGTACACAAATTGTAATCCCAAAACTGAACACATCAGCCCAAAATCCAACCGGACAAAGGCCTCCAGGTTTGGACTTTACAGTATATGATTTCAGTGTAATTAGACTATTAGTTGTACCCAATGCTTAATGCGACACGTTGTGAGCTTGTAGATCTACAATGTTTTTTGGTTGAATGTTCGCTCCCAGAATATGGACGCTATGGTTCACGCAGGGACGTATCGTGGGCTGCGAGCCGGTTTGGGCTGCGTCACCGCGAGCCAGTATTGGGTTCAAAAAGGAAAGATCGATCCCAAACCCGTTTTTCAGACGGCGCCGCCGGTCAGAAATCCCCCCCCCCCCCAAGTCTATAGCCCTTCCTACGTCCCTGGGTTCATGCGGTTAGTGTACATGTACAAAAGTATAGACAACTGCCGTGTGACAGTTTCCTCTATGTACTGTAGACTCCCACATATTGTTAACCCTTTTACTGCTGCCATTTATTGAGAAATTAGGACCTAATTCATGCCAGCATTTTTTTAATTTGAGCTCTTATTTTGAAAAGCCACATTTTGCCTCAACCGGAAGTGAGCTTATCCCTGCCAGCTTTACGTTGCCAAGACAACCTTTGTTTACATAATCGAATCAATGCCGGTACATATAGCACTCCACAACGTCGGCTCTGTGCCGTCAAAGAAACGCTGTTTTGACCAAAAATGCCATCTGGGACAAGGAATAGGAGATACAGGCGATTGAAAGAAACGGATAGAATGGATTCTTATGGCGACCGCGATCTAATCTGAACGATCCAGTGCAGTGCTAACAAAACTGCTAGCTAACCGGCTAACGTGAGTAGCATTATGGCTCGATCGATCATATGCACTATAAAAGTATAATTGCCGAAGGGCTACGGCAATGGCAGCAAGGTGTATTATCAAATTGAGGCTTTGATTGCCGAAGGGCTTCGGCAATGGCAGGAAGACGGTTAATAAACTATTATTTGTGATTTCCACAAAATGACACGCCCTGTGATCATCCTGTGATCCACATCCTTTTACAGAATGCACAGTAAATTCCATCACCCAACAATAAACAGACATGGAAATGTTTTTTGTTTCTCTTCAATACAAATTGCATTATTTTACATTTAATCTAGGTAATCTTCACCATACATTGACTTCATATAGTCAATGTATAGAAAGCAATGCACCATCTCTAATTAGTGGTGTATAAGTGCCTGGTTTATTTTCAACTGATTGATTGATTGTAAAATATCCCTAGAATGGTCCCACCCACTCACTGAGTGGACTGCAGTCTGATAATCAGGCTAAAAGTATACCATGTATCTGGAAGGATCTTGCTGTATGGCAGCATAATATCTTGCAGAGCAGCGAGAGTGTACAATACAAGGACACTCGACACAAGCCTATAATTGTCACGTGATGTTGCCAGCTCGGTTCACCCAGCCGGAGGACCCTCTGACGGTGATGATGCCTTAGCCACATGTTTGGGCAATGTGCTACGGTGGCACGGTGACACTCGTTAGGCCAGCCGGTGTCGGCCTAATTGCCAGTGGGATGAAATGATCCTCGAGTGGCTGACAGGTGAGAAGCGGCTCAACCATGACCGCACAGAGATTTCTCCAGTGGCCAGTGCGTGCGCTATGGATGCATGGGGGTGATGGGTTTATAACTTACGTACGTGCACACTCATACGTATATGTGGACACATGTAAATGTGCACAACTGCAGCATACAGACACAAATAGAAATACAAACAACAACAACGACAGACACACTTTCTTATTGCACACACACCTCTGTGGACATTTCACTTTTTTATAAAATAATCATATAGAGGAATTGCATGCATGAAGGTATGGATGTGCATACTGTATATACACTATCTCTCTCTCTCTCACACACACACACACACACACACACACACACACACACACACACACACACACACACACACACACACACACACACACACACACACACACACACACACACACACACACACACACACACACACACACACACACACACACACGAATCGTGTAGTAGCTAATTAGCTTCCCCGAAGGCACTGGTTTTCAAATTCCAGGGATGGGTGCAGGGGTTCCAGGGGTCCCCAGCTAAATTAGTTAACATTGCATCAAAATCAGTTTAACTATACCCCGGCAAGCACGGTCAGGACCTGGACCTCCATTGGGGCCAGATCAAGTCAAACCAAGACTAGTCAGATCTGGCCCAGAATATCACCTGATTTCATTAACCAACATACTGTAAATTCTGCCCACTAAGATAGACGTCCCTGGATGAATTGAGAAAGAGTTCCGATCGAGGCCAGTTCAACTTAAGTCATATCATAATAGTCAGATCTGGCTCAGAATAAGCTATCTCTTATTAATTTAACTGGCGAAGACGTCCTGGAAATGACGTGAATCCCCATATGGGCTGGGATCTGGCCTATCGTCCTGAACGTCACCGGAGGAGTCGGAGCACGTCATCATAACGTCATTTGGCTTGCAGGGACTTGGACGATACAAGGTCACGATGGCATTGCGAGCTTTTAGACGTGCTATTTT
>NC_139699.1:8039751-8047251 GCF_964188405.1 Protomyctophum parallelum
AATGGGAACCGGGCGAGGGGGCGTGGTCACCATGGCTCTCGCCGCCATCAACTTCGCTCCTCGATGCCCAGCACCAAGGAGCCTCCGCTGCCCAGCACCAAGGAGCCTCCGCTGCCCAGCAACAAGGAGCCTCCGCTGCCCAGCACCAAGGAGCCTCCGCTGCCCAGCACCAAGGAGCCTCCGCTGCCCAGCACCAAGGAGCCTCCGCTGCCCAGCACCAAGGAGCCTCCGCTGCCCAGCACCAAGGAGCCTCCGCTGCCCAGCACCAAGGAGCCTCCGTTGCCCAGCACCAAGGAGCCTCCGCTGCCCAGCACCAAGGAGCCTCCGCTGCCCAGGCAGCGCCCTGGAGTCCTCGCCATCCAGTGTCCTGTGTGTGTCACTGCCCAGCGTTCACAAGGCTCCACTGCTGCCCAGCACTACAGTGACTCCGTCCCCAGTCCCACCAGATGCCTTGTTGGCCGTCTCTGCCACACGTCATCCTGCTTGAAACTCTGCCAGAAACATTGGTGGCTGCACCAGCTGACGACCTGCCAGAGCCCTCGCCAACGTCTACATTGACGAGCGGCCTGTGCCCTCTGCGCCCTTGCCAGCTGTCTCCACCGATGTCCCGTCTGTCTTCCTTGTGTCCACGTTGGCTGTCCATGCCGACGGCCCTCCTCCGTCCTCGTTGGCCGTCTCCTCCGACGTCCCACCTGCACCCACGTTGGCTGTCCCCGCCATTTTCCTGCCTATACCAGTAGACTAGTAGGCTATAGTAGTAGGCTGCTAGGCTACAGTTTCCAGCCTCGCTGTGGAGAATTAGACTGCAGGCTAGATATAGATATAAAATAATTAAATAAACC
Organism: Protomyctophum parallelum; assembly: GCF_964188405.1. NCBI lineage: Eukaryota > Metazoa > Chordata > Actinopteri > Myctophiformes > Myctophidae > Protomyctophum > Protomyctophum parallelum. Next base: position 8,040,594 of record NC_139699.1, read on the forward strand.
CTGTATGGTTTGGGTGTCAGATGACAAAATAACAAACTTGATACCCTAACTTGTCCATTCCACCGTGGGCCGTCAGAATTATGCTTCCATTGTAGTGCGTTGACTATCGTTTGCTTTGATTTGGGTGTCATCTGAAAAAATAACATAACCTTCAGCAACATTCCCAAACACATGCATGTTCTGCTCTCTATGCTGTCCTCAAACGAGCATGACAGCTAGTGTAATCAAAATAATAATGGTCAGATCGCATACAGACAGATTATTTATTTACTGCGGAGAGAACACATGTTTGTCTGATCACTGATGACTGTTTTTCCCGCTCTCCCTGGTTCCATAAGGATATGTCCACATCTCGTCAAGTACTGTAAGATGTAAACATTGAGAAGTGTTTTGACGTCAGGGGAGGGGAGGCGGCTATCAGATCAGAACACCCGAACATTTTCTAACGGCGAATAATAATAATACCACTGTTGATCCAGAGCCATAGAGTAGAAGAGTTGTGACAAGTCAAAGATAGGAGAGATGCAGTGTACTGCAGTGACAGTGTACACACCAGCATCATTGGCAGCCAAGTAGCCTAGCAACACATCCTACTAGCCAACATGTACAGTAGGCAGGAAGATGGCTCCCAAATAAGCCAAAATCCTACCGAACGTGTCACTACGCCCTCCCCCTATTATGGGTTCAGTGTCTTGCTCAAGGACACTTCGACACTAACTCTGAGGGAGCACGGGTTCGAACTGGCAACCTTCGCCGGTTGCCATTCAGCCACTCTACCCCTGAGCCACCGCCGCAAGACAAGATATTGTCCACAAAGTCCATGCTGTATTGATGTGGTACCAGGAGAGATAAGGCAACCCTTGATCAAAAATTCTACATTCTCTAATTGCGTAGTTCTTGTAAATTACAGTAAGTAATGTTTAACAATAATTTAGTAATGCAGATGTTTAACAATATTCTTTTAACTGCATGGGACCACCTGGAACACATCAAGGGCCACTGGTGGAGTGGTGGTTCCTGGACCACTGGTTGAGAATCACTGTTCTACAGAAACTCTGGCAGTGAAATCAGTGTTGATTTTGACAGCAGATTTTGATTTAGTTTTAGTCATAGTCTTTTGAATACAATTCCATTTAGTTTTAGTCACATTTTAGTAATCAGATTTTTTGTATGTTAGTGTTGTTTTAGTTGACTAAATGTTGCATGCTGAAAATAGGAAAATGCAATATTTCTAAGACATTGTTGTATCTTTTGTTATAAATTCCCTTTTTTATTATAATTCATTAAACTGATATGTTTACCGTACTGTAACACTCAGAATGTTTACTTTTTCCCTTTGTAAATCCATATTCACAAAGGGAGGGAGGGATGGAAGGAGACAAAGCCTCCACAGCCGTCTCCTGTTTGGTGATTATGTTTGTGTGTCACCTCTTCAGCTAGTGGCGTGTTTCAGACTGTAGTGTCAGGTACAGGAGTGGTAGGAGACATGCTTAACTTCATGATGGAACACAAACCTGAATAAGCTTTTAGCTCCCATGTAATGCAGTTCTAAACTCTGTGTGTGTGTGTGTGTGTGTGTGTGTGTGTGTGTGTGTGTGTGTGTGTGTGTGTGTGTGTGTGTGTGTGTGTGTGTGTGTGTGTGTGTGTGTGTGTGTGTGTGTGTGTGTGTGTGTGTGTGTGTGTGTGTGTGTGTGTGTGTGCTTCTGTCATGTTCTTCTACACACCCCTTCCTCCTCATACTGAGATGGGCGTTCACACCCTGGTAGATTCAATGGTGTTAACATGATTTAGCTGGCAGGATGTGCATCTGTATTGTTGTGTGTTTGTGTGTGTGTGTGTGTGTGTGTGTGTGTGTGTGTGTGTGTGTGTGTGTGTGTGTGAGAGAGAGAGAGAGAGAGAGAGAGAGAGAGAGAGAGAGAGCAGAATAGGACTCATGCCACTCCACATGGAAAGGTTTCACGGGTCACAATGGTTTATTTCCATAAATTATTGTGTTTGTTTTTGCAATGTGTTCCTTGCGATGCAGATGACAACTGGTGCATGGTGAGTTTGCATCGGCTATACTATCGAGAGTAGAGCGGCTAACTTAGCTCTGCCTCAGCGTCGCACAGCGTGGCACAATTAAGACTGAGCGCTTGCGGACTCCACAGCTTTAAACACATTACTCTTAAAGAATGCTAAACAAACCAGAGACATCTCTGACAGCGAAACATTATCCCCCCAGTTACAATTAATTACCCACACGTCTTCCCTGTGCATGTCATTTACATATCTTAACAAAGGCAAGGGGGATCCGCCGCCAGAGGCAGGAATACAGGTTAGTTTAGGAATGCTGGCGAGCATGCAGGGTATCGCTGCACGACACGCACAGCCATCTCACTGATAAAAAACAAATTAATGCAGATCATCCGCTGATACCGCGCCAAGACAGATGACTTGAGAGATTGTGCACGCCTCCTCCTCATCCTCCGTCCAAAAAACAACTTCATTTCCATGTTACTTTTAGATACGTGTAGATATGGTTCATCTTTCTTTCAACTCTTAGTGATATATACATGCTTGTCGTTCGTGATTGTGTCGAGGTATATGCGCACCACGTGCATGCGTTTGCGCGCCTGCGCATTGTGGTATTGTCTGTGCGAGCGGGAATGTCGCGTCCGAGTGTCGTGGGACACGAATGTGCTTGTCTGCATGTGTGTGTGTGTGTGTGTGTTTCTGTGTTTTCCTTTTTTCCTCTCGCTCTCTTCCTCCATTATTTTCGCCTCTCGTTCCGTTCCGTCTCTCATTTATAACGGAGAGAGGGAGGCTGGAGATAAAAGAGACGAGCAGGGAGACAGAGTGAGCGGTCACACTCTGTGATGCTATCTGCTACCCACAGCGTGCTGCAAGTGGACGCCTGACATGTTCTATACATCTTTCCACTCTGGCGCTCATTAAACAAATGCCTGTTGATGTATAGCTCTCAAGAAATGAATTTTTACCTCTGTGGGCTGGCTATGGAGACCTCGCTCTTTCAGCATGTTCCGCTCTGACCTCTTGGGCCCCTGGATACACACACATGAACAAACGTATGCATACATGCTTGTATGTGCATACACACACGCTCGCGTGCATACGCGCTTAAACGCACATACAGGAGGTACCTTTATACCTTTTTTGGGCAGTTGCATTGTCTGTGTGTACACACACACAGCTTGCTTGCTTGCTTATAATGAAAACGGAAAACACCAACACGAACGCACGCATGCACACGCACATGCACACGCACGCACACACGCACGCACGCACGCACACATTATGCTGCCCAGACCCACGCATGCACAAACTAACTGGTACCATGTGAGACCACATTATTTTCCTGCTCCTGGAGCAGCTATTTGTTGTTTGCACCGCTATCAACTAAGTAGGATTACACTTTGACCTGGTCCTTGGGGGGAGAGAGGTACAGTAGCTCTACTGGAAAAAATGAATAAAGCAGATATGATGGCTCTGCTGATATACCTAATAACTTATAACACACACCACACTTACACTCTTTGTTATTGCCAAAGCCTTCCACCTATTGTGTGTAAACAAATACCTCTTCCCCCATACTGTTGATAAGGCACAGATAGATTAGGAATTGATTCATTTACTACCATTGCTATCTTCCACGCATTAGTACTTTCCTATTCTTGCGCTGTCCACCATTTACTCCAAGCCTTAAATCAAAACCATGAGAAGAAGCCGGTTGGAACATCGTCCCAGAACACATCTCCATAATATCACTTCTGGCGTTGAAAGTCTCTCTTATCGGGTGAAAATTATCAATATACTGTACGTGCACTGTGGCAATTTATTGTAGTTGGCAATAATAAGAAATAACTTTCGTTTTGTATTCACACACCTCATTTATCTAAAGGAGTTATGGGGGGGGGGGGGGGGGGGCATTATTAAAAGGCATCTGTACATGGAGAAGGTTTAATTAAAGTTATAATTTCATTTTCATCCAATCAATGGCCATTCTAATAGGAATGTGTGGATGCGTCTCTGTAAAGGGGAGGCCAGGGCTTGATCTGCCATTTGTTGGAGAATTAAATGGCCTACGGAGGCTAATTAGTTTTACTGTGGAAATGAATGGGGAGGTGTATCTCTATCAATGCCATGCATATTTCAAAGGGGGGGAAACAAAGGCTAGATATTTAAAAGGGGAATGCTGTTGAATTTGCCGTATCTCTGACAAATAACAATTCATTTCTCATGTACATTGAAACTGAGCGGGCTGATTGTTGATTGTTGATGCTGGACAAATTGTGAGGCTATACTGAGTATCAGAAGTGAAATTGTGGGTCTATGTCTAGCGATAAAGGTCTTCATTGGCTCAACACATAGCATTATAGAGAACAATGAACTTGTTGGAAGGAAAAAGTAAACTAAGAACAAGCGTTGCCTTCGTATTCTTGGTAATCTGTGTGTTCTTTCCAATTTACAGTACAATGGGATTTATACCTATTCATACTTTCACAAACATTAAAGTCTGAGTTTAGTCAAATTCTAAAATGAAGTGCTATTTGATCAATAAGTGAATGAAATCTATCCACCAGCTTTGAGAAGAACTCTAGTCACAAGCACTGTAGTGGCTGTACAGGCCAACAGTCCACATGAAAAGTAGGCTACAAAAAAAGTTAAAAAGAAAAGAAAATTAAAAAAAAGTAGAGAAAGAGAAAAAGAAAATCTCATTAATAATGCAAGGAATAAAACAGTGATAGCGATTGCCCAGGGCAAGTTTTCTCAGACCGAAATCAATATCCTGTAAGAATCAGATTCCACATATTGTATTGTGTCTGAATTCATGTCTGGTTAGTATTTGGTTTTTTGTTACAAATAATAATATTAGGCTAAACAAATTATGTAAATTATAAACAAAAGCCCAAACATGAGCTAGTATACACACTATAGCACAACACGTTAAATATATATTTGTTTGTCTTCTATCTCAGTGGTTCTCAACCTTTTCAAGCCGTGACCCCCCAAAATAATCATATTTGATCTAGGGAATTCCAAGTGCTTATCCCCTGATGATAAGCACTTGGAATTGTAGGAGTTGAAAAATTACATTTATAATAATAATAATAATTTATATAGCGCTTTTCAAGGTATTTCCAAAGTCGCTTTACAGAACAACTAGACACTAGTTTCACAGATTGTGAAAATGAATGAAGATGGATACTACAAACGATAAATAAAATACTATTAATTCTGGATTAAATGACATTAAACAAATCCGAGATCTCTCGTGTTGGCAAAGGAGGTTGCAAGCACAAATTCCGAGAAATTGCGGGATTGGCATACATTTGGCATACAATTATTGCGATGTAGTTAGCCATTAGTAAGATGCGCAAACGCGGGAAGCGAACGCAGCTCGTGTGTGTGTGGTTGTGTGTGTGTGTGTGTGTGTGTGTGTGTGCTACAGCTGCGCCCTGTGTGTGTGTGTGTGTGTGTGTGTGTGTGTGTGCTACAGCTGCGCCCTCTGGTGGCGGGCGGGTGGTGTAACAGCGTGACACACACACACACACACACACACACAGACATTCAGCCCTTGCTGTCATAGTAAGTGGCTCACTGCGTTCGCAATTAGAATGTAACCCAGGCAGAACTGTCTGTCTGTGTGTCACGCTGTGACACCACCCGCCCACCACCAGAGGGCACAGCTGTATCACACAAAAACACACACGCACACAGTAGAAAACTTTATTTTTTAACTTTGAAACAAAAGTACGTAATGTATTCTAATTGTTGTTATTGCAATTCACGAGCTGCGTTCGCTTCCCGCGTTCGCGCTTCTTACTGAAATATTATACAGTTATTCACGATCGTTAACACACAAAATTCGCTCCCTTATCTGCATTAGACTCAGACTTTCACTCTGATGTCAATTACACATGAGCAGGCTGGTTTACAGTAAATTAAAAAAAAGGAATAATTTTTTTTTTGGCTGCAATGGCTCATTCTCCAGAGTCATTGTCATTCATGTGTGTTCCATTTCTATATGATTGTGTTTTCAATGTTGCACTTCGTTGTGCTGTAAATGCTTGGCAGTGTGCAGCAAATGCTTAGTTGTGTGTACTCAATGAATGGTATGTGTGTGTCATTAGAAAATATGGCTGTGTGTACCAATTACCAAATGAAAGCATAAGTTCCATTTTGGGTTACAGTTACGAGATTTGATGGCAAAGAGTCATCATGGAAAAGGAGTGTCAGGGTTTAGCATTTTCTGTGTAAGGTTTTCAGTTTTGTGTGTGCAGTTTTGAGAATGCCATTAGGTTGTGAAAAACGTGTGTTAACAATCGTGGAAACATAATACGTGACCTCATAAGTCATTATAAAAATGTGTTGAAAAACATTTTTACAACTATATTTAAACAGTGTTATGAGTGAATTCTAGTATGTTTATAATGCATTATAGACATGCTTGGTATACATATAGCAAGTGTTACCGATTTCTTTCTTGTATGTTGTTATCCTTGCTGTCCGTCTCTCTCATCCCCCCTTGTTCCTGAAAACTGTGAATGATGCACAAAATCAAATTGCACCCACTTTTTTAAACCTCCGATGTGACACATTGATCACCTGCTGCACTTGAAGAAAAAGCGCTACTCGTGATTTTGACATTTAAACA
>NC_139699.1:8049751-8052251 GCF_964188405.1 Protomyctophum parallelum
GGGTTTCACTCCCACCACCCAGCTGGAGGGTTTCACTCCCACCACCCGGTGGGTTTCACTCCCACCACCCAGCTTGAGGGTTTCACTCCCACCACCCGGTGGGTTTCACTCCCACCACCCAGCTGGAGGGTTTCACTCCCACCACCCAGCTGGAGGGATTCACTCCCACCACCCATGGAGGGTTTCACTCCCACCACCCAGCTGGAGGGTTTCACTCCCACCACCCATGGAGGGTTTCACTCCCACCACCCAGCTGGAGGGTTTCACTCCCACCACCCAGCTGGAGGGTTTCACTCCCATCACCCAGCTGGAGGGTTTCACTCCCACCACCCAGCTGGAGGGTTTCACTCCCACCACCCAGCTGGAGGGTTTCACTCCAACCACCCAGCTGGAGGGTTTCACTCCCACCACCCATGGAGGGTTTCACTGCCACCACCCAGCTGGAGGGTTTCACTCCCACCACCCAGCTGGTGGGTTTCACTCCCACCACCCATGGTGGGTTTCACTCCCTCCACCCAGCTGGTGGGTTTCACTCCCACCACCCAGCTGGAGGGTTTCACTCCCACCACCCATGGTGGGTTTCACTCCCACCACCCAGCTGGTGGGTTTCACTCCCACCACCCATGGAGGGTTTCACTCCCACCACCCATGGAGGGTTTCACTCCCACCACCCATGGAGGGTTTCACTCCCACCACCCATGGTGGGTTTCACTCCCTCCACCCAGCTGGTGGGTTTCACTCCCACCACCCATGGTGGGTTTCACTCCCTCCACCCAGCTGGTGGGTTTCACTCCCACCACCCAGCTGGAGGGTTTCACTCCCACCACCCATGGAGGGTTTCACTCCCACCACCCAGCTGGAGGGTTTCACTCCCACCACCCATGGTGGGTTTCACTCCCTCCACCCAGCTGGAGGGTTTCACTCCCACCACCCATGGAGGGTTTCACTCCCACCACCCAGCTGGAGGGTTTCACTCCCACCACCAGCTGGTGGGTTTCACTCCCTCCACCCAGCTGGAGGGTTTCACTCCCTCCACCCAGCTGGAGGGTTTCACTCCCACCACCCAGCTGGAGGGTTTCACTCCCTCCACCCAGCTGGTGGGTCTCACTCCCACCACCCAGCTGGTGGGTTTCACTCCCACCACCCAGCTGGTGGGTCTCACTCCCACCACCAGCTGGAGGGTTTCACTCCCACCACCCATGGTGGGTTTCACTCCCTCCACCCAGCTGGAGGGTTTCACTGCCACCACCCAGCTGGAGGGTTTCACTCCCACCACCCAGCTGGAGGGTTTCACTCCCACCACCCAGCTGGAGGGTTTCACTCCCACCACCAGCTGGTGGGTTTCACTCCCACCACCCAGCTGGTGGGTTTCACTCCCACCACCCATGGTGGGTTTCACTCCCTCCACCCAGCTGGAGGGTTTCACTGCCACCACCCAGCTGGAGGGTTTCACTCCCACCACCCAGCTGGAGGGTTTCACTCCCACCACCCATGGTGGGTTTCACTCCCTCCACCCAGCTGGAGGGTTTCACTCCCACCACCAGCTGGTGGGTTTCACTCCCACCACCCAGCTGGTGGGTTTCACTCCCACCACCCATGGTGGGTTTCACTCCCTCCACCCAGCTGGAGGGTTTCACTGCCACCACCCAGCTGGAGGGTTTCACTCCCACCACCCAGCTGGAGGGTTTCACTCCCACCACCCAGCTGGAGGGTTTCACTCCCACCACCAGCTGGAGGGTTTCACTGCCACCACCCAGCTGGAGGGTTTCACTGCCACCACCCATGGAGGGTTTCACTCCCACCACCCAGCTAGTGGGTCTCACTCCCACCACCCAGCTGGAGGGTTTCACTGCCACCACCCATGGAGGGTTTCACTCCCACCACCCAGCTAGTGGGTCTCACTCCCACCACCCAGCTGGAGGGTTTCACTGCCACCACCCATGGAGGGTTTCACTCCCACCACCCAGCTAGTGGGTCTCACTCCCACCACCCAGCTGGAGGGTTTCACTGCCACCACCCATGGAGGGTTTCACTCCCACCACCCAGCTAGTGGGTCTCACTCCCACCACCCAGCTGGAGGGTTTCACTCCCACCACCAGCTGGAGGGTTTCACTGCCACCACCCAGCTAGTGGGTCTCACTCCCACCACCCAGCTGGAGGGTTTCACTGCCACCACCCATGGAGGGTTTCACTCCCTCCACCCAGCTGGAGGGTTTCACTGCCACCACCCAGCTGGAGGGTTTCACTCCCACCACCCAGCTGGAGGGTTTCACTCCCACCACCCATGGTGGGTTTCACTCCCTCCACCCAGCTGGAGGGTTTCACTCCCACCACCAGCTGGTGGGTTTCACTCCCACCACCCAGCTGGTGGGTTTCACTCCCACCACCCATGGTGGGTTTCACTCCCTCCACCCAGCTGGAGGGTTTCACTGCCACCACCCAGCTGGAGGGTTTCACTCCCACCACCCAGCTGGAGGGTTTCACTCCCACCACCCAGCTG
>NC_139699.1:8057251-8077251 GCF_964188405.1 Protomyctophum parallelum
GAAAGGGGTGGAGAAGTCAAATTCACACATTACACTCTTGGCTGACCGTCTGAACTAGCATAGCCTCAGCCTATGATACGGTAGTGAAGGAGACGTCAATCTTCATGATAACGTCCATTCAGTTGCAATCATATTCAGTATATGAAAACATTTACATTTACAAACAAATCCATATCTACACAATTAATATCAGTTGCATTTGTATGGTACGTATATACATGAATTGATATAAGATGAGAAAAGACAGCTGGAAGAAGGACAGTATATGTATGTTAGTATAGCCTATAATGGTAAAAGCTGATCGTATTTGCTATGCTCTATCCTTTCTACAGTTGCATGTGAAATTAATTGTATATGAATGATATGATTGTCCCTCCCTGTCTTGGTTTAGATGGAGTTTGGATGGACAAGTCTAATGATGCAATTATCTACAGTACAGTACAGTACAGTACAGTACAGTACAGTACAGTACAGTACAGTACAGTACAGTACAGTACAGTACAGTACAGTACAGTACAGTACAGTACAGTACAGTACAGCCTTTTTCCCAAGGGTTTACAATGTGCATGTCTATATACAGTATACGGTATGGGAGTCCTGACGTCATCGGCCGGGATCTCTCTTTTCTTTCTGGAACACAGTTCAGTTGACGCGTTAAAATAATCTATGGAATTCAGACTGGGGAGAACCCAGGTAGGATGTGTAAATGACATCAGACTTTGGTGCTCTACTGCCTGTATTGCCTACACCCTACATGTATACACACAGCACGTATATACTGTGTGGAGTATGAGATAGAACTAGAACTTTTGTAGACAGTGCATGCATGCACAGCAAACTAGACTACATGTATGTATGAAGGCCCACATGAACAACACTAGACCCATAGGAGGCCTTAAGTATGTTTCACCAGTTTCAATTGAAACGGGCCTCCACCCTCAGGGGGGCCTCAACAAAATAATGATGTCATAGGTATATGGGGGCCTCATATTTGGTCTTGAAACGGGCCTCCAGATTCCTAAGGCCGTCCCTGAGAACACACAAACACACCAAGCTGGCCATAGGGGGCGCTATCTCCCCTCAAAGAGCCAGAATGCAAAATGCTTGTCATTCAGCCTCACTTTGAGTTGCTCAGTGGACTGTCTGCACTAATCGGCGTCGTTAAGGCGTGCATGGCAACAGTTTGTGTCGTGTGTGATTTCACACCAGAAGATATAAGACCGTGTTGAAAATTACCGTAGACGTCGAGAGAGAAGAGAGAGACAGTCAGACAGACAGACAGACAGACAGACAGAGTGATGTTGTCTTGGACCGTTTCCAAAGCAGGAGGACCAAAGCGAGGCTATCATGCTGTTGTAGCAGTGAGGAACAAACTGTATTCCTTTGGAGGCTGTGATGGAGGGACCTTCAACAACATGGGACAGATGGACGTCCATGTCTTCAACACAGTGTCTTTATGCTGGAAGAAGTTACCTCCAGTGGAACCAGGAAGAGGAGACGGTGACCTTGAGGTTCCATCCATGCTCCACAGCCACACAGCTGTGTTGGTTGAAGATACAGTCTACATCTGGGGAGGGTACTGGGAAGGGCAGTATTACAATGTGCTTTATGCATTTGATGTTGACGCCCACAGATGGTTCCAACCCAGGGTTTCTGGGACTGTTCCAGAGGAGAGGAGCTTCCACTCAGCCTGTTTGTTGGAGAAGGTCATGTTTATCCATGGAGGACGCAACGAGTTGACTAGATACACTAATGACATGTACAAGTTGGACACCAGCACAATGGTCTGGTCTTTAATTAACACCAGAGGAACTCCACCTCCTGATTCATCATCTCACTCTGCTACCATCATTGGTACCAAGATGTTTGTATTCGGGGGCTTTAGGGGGTACCAGGGGGTCTACAACACCATCAGAGTGTTTGACACAGAGACAAACGCCTGGCTGGACACACCTTCTGCACAACTTCTACCAGAAGGACGCTGGTGTCATTCAGCATTTACCTACAATGGAGAACTGTACATATTTGGTGGCTGCAACGATAACCAGACCTGCAATGATGTGTGGAAATTCAGTCCAGAGACCTTCTCCTGGAAGAAGGTTGAGCCCAAGGGGAAAGGACCATGTCCAATGCATGATATGTGCTGTTGCATTGTGGGAGATCGTATCATCCTCTTTGGAGGATACAAAGGAGATTACACTATCTCTGATGAGCTGTTCATCTTAGACTTGAGTCCTCGTCTTAAGACGTTATGTAAGCTAGAAGTTATTCAGTACGCGCTGGACCAATCAGAACTCCCACACGACATCAGGTGGGAACTGGCAGCCATGGCAACCAACGACAACAGACGACAACAACAACAACAACCGAGAACACATTCCAGACGAAGGAACAGCAGAAAGATCAAGAAATGATGGATCAACATCTCATCCCACCTGATGGTGAGCCACCTCTCAGCATCACTTACTGAGATTCAAACCTCAGGAGACTCCTTCTCTCCAGACAGGCTCTCTAACCATTCAGCTAGGCATCAAACAATGACAATTGTTCCGTCCAACACAATGCGGTGGAAACACAAACCTGTGTCTGTATGTTCCAAACTGAACACGGTGGAACTCTCTTTATTGTATATTTATTTCTATGATCTTTTTTTTCCTTTTTCCTTGGTCCTTTCAGGACCAAGGAGTCCTGAAAGGACTTGGTCTTCTATTGTTATTGTTAGTTTTTTTTTTCCTTCTCCTTCTGCCAAAAAAATAATAATCGTGAAACTCTGCCTACAGAAATAACAAAACTCTTAACCCTTGGACTACCAGTCCCAATTTTTTTGTTTGGGTAACAAATTGGCATATTTTTAATTCATCGTTTTAACATACAAGAAAGATCTGGTGGCTTGAAAAGATGTTTTTTCATTTTTTGTTCATTGAAGGTGAATTCTCTCGATTCGCCACCAGATGGCGGGAAAGCACCATGATGCTGATTTTGGCCAAAATAGACGAATCTTCCTAAATCACTTCCGGTTGAACGATCAACAACATCCTGTAGTATTTTGACCCTAGTCAATAGCTTGGCTGGTCCGGATTGCTAAGCTAATGCTATATTTTTCATAACGAAGTCAAATTAACCTCAAATCAACCCCAAAAGATCGCAAAATATCACATTTTTTACAGCGACGCACATAGAGACGGCGCGCGTGCACGATAGCGCACGATCACGCGGATTTCGGCCGTTTTTTGGTAAATTACATCCAAAAATATTAATATTAGCGAAAAAATATAAATTTTTGATCTTTTGACCCCCCGATAACTGATATTGATTGTCATTCCGTTTTTTCCGTTAACGGGAGGTTTAGATTTTTTGATTAATTCCGTTTTTTCCGTGAATTGTAGGCCAAGGGTTAAGGGCTTTAAACTCTTTATGTCGGAGAAACGAGTAAAACAATAGCTGCGTGTGATATTGAACAGTCAAACTATTCGTATCAATATATACGGATGTATCAACAAAATAATGATGTCATAGGTATATGGGGGCCTCATATTTGGTCTTGAAACGGGCCTCCAGATTCCTAAGGCCGCCCCTGACTAGACCAACATACAGTATACACACACACACACACACACACACACACACACACACACACACACACAGACTCTTAAACACTTGGAAAAACATACTTGCTCACACTAGTGTCTGATGATGCAAATTCTTGGCAGAGGGAATGTTTCACGTTTTGATAAATCCAGAATATGGCCGTACTGGGAGCGGAGATGTGTGCGTGCGTGCGTGCGTGCGTGCGTGCGTGCGTGCGTGCGTGCGTTTGGGGCATATGAAAGGATCGAGTGTCATAGTTTCATTTCCTTTCCTCCTGTTTGTGCTGCCAAATAAAACAACACTTCCCAAAGCCACTCTGAGTTCAGCAGAGGAAGTCTCCGAGACTGAGAGAAGGTACTGTATAGGCTATAAAGTTCACCACTATCTGGTGCAGCCTTGAGAAACTGTTTAAATGGACTTTTTAGTACATTCATTAGCTCAAAGGCCACTATAGTGACATAATTTGAAACACTTTAGAACTTCTCAATCTAAGCAAGTTGTTGGTTTACAAAGCAGAAGCATGTAATGCATTTTTTCTAATTTGTCATGTGTCTAATGGGGAAAATACATAAGAGTTTATAGTAATCAATTTACACATTCACCTGGTCAAAGTTAAGTTGCCGTGCAATTTCCCAGAGCCTTTGAGGGTGAGTTGTCAAGAGGTTTAATGATTTGGGCCATCACACAAAGTTTAATGACCAATATTGACTCATTTGACTCCTTCAAAACCGCCCTCAAAGGGCACCTATACGGACGGCTGAAATTCAAAAATGGCCCCCGTAAATGAAGTCCCCCCACCCTGTTCTTCCCTTACTGTATATGTTTTCCCTTTTTACTTTCTTTATGATGGTTTCCTGTTTTTTTTTTGTATATTTGTACGTCTCTAAATGTTCTGATGAATTGAAAATGGTGGACCCTGTTGTAAACAAGTGTAATGCTTATCATGGTGTCGTTACAGTTTTTGTATTGACTTGTGCTTTGGTTTGAAATGTACCCATTCTGCATACTGTGAAATCTAAATTTCAATCAATCAATGAATAAACAAAACAAAACAAAACAATCAGCTATTGGGGGGAAAACATGAATGTCCAAAACTATTACTTTCATTGGTTCAAATCTATAAAAACCCACAGACAGACTTAACCTATCCTTTTCCAAATGTTTCAAAAACAAAAACAAAACAAAAAAATCACACCCATGTGACTGGTGCAACTCCGTGTGGGGGTCCCCGGGGCATCCCAGGAAGTTCCAAATGAACACGCCCAGGGTGCCGGCCCGGTTCCGGCGAGCCACCCTACGTCCGAAACGGTTGAGAAATGACAGAGTTATAACGTGTGGGGGTCCCTGGAACATCCAGACCCCAGGGGGCCCCTGGAACATCCAGACCCCAGGGGGCCAAACGGCCCAGGGACCCAGGGAGGGACACACATAGCTGTCTATAGGAGTGGTTGCACCACTCAAAAATAGCCAATCTAGATCGGCTATTTTATGGCTATATTAAAATTAATTAAGCCATTAATTCAACATTATGGAGATACTATAGGTTTCTGCATGATAGCAATGATATGACACTCACCATGGCAGCTAGGCCACTTCTGGAGGATGCTGATGTCTTGCTGATGTTCCCAGCACTATAGGATACAGACGAATGCTTGCTCTAGCGGCCATCTTACTACCTGTCAAAACATCCAATTATGCCTTTTCAATGTAGCGTTCTCATGCAGTGTTTGTGTGTGTGTGTGTGTGTGTGTGTGTGTGTGTTGTAACTCTGATTATACACACTGAGTTAAACATAGCCTGAAGGCAGAGTTGTAGTAAAAGTATGAGTATTTACTGTCACACTACTTCCTCACTAACTATAAATAAATAAATAAATATATAAAGCAAAAACAATATTCTATATGGTACATTAATTACTACACACGTTATTCACACCATTGTTTTGTGCTACTGATAACATTGCTTATTACAACTCAAACTTGCTGCATGGTTCCCACTATAAGTAACTTCATCAAGCATTACCTTTTACAAACTCATCACTACATGTTCATCAGTGCTTCAACATCTATAAAGGAGCACTATAAAAGGACTGGTACAGAAATGATCCCATCAAACATCAAAAGGAATGAATGTACTGCATTCAGAAGCAGGCCAGCAAGTTACCATCATGGACAATAATAATTATGTCCATTGTTGTCCTACAGAAGTGTTTCAAAACCCTTTTACCTCAAGGTAAAAACATAATAATTGATGTTTGACCAGCCCCCCCAAGTAGTGAAACAAGCTGATGTTACTCACTTCAATGAAGGAATGAGTTCATATCAGTGTGGTTTGATTTTAGAGTTTTACTGGACATCATGGAACTGCAACAAGACAGTTAACACATAAACAATGTATTGACTGTCCAGTCTGCGTCATTCACAATTAGAGCATGTATGTACTTCCTCGTTGACTGACAAATACTATAACTGGACATCACAGTAGCCACACAGTAGATGCTTGGGTCCTCTGCATGAGTCTGCTGTCGCTGTTAGCTTTAGCTTTAGGTGTATTAGGACATTAATACTAACCTGACGCTGCCAGATCCAAGAAGCTTGCTACACAAATTTGTTTCACAGCTTATTGGGATCTGGGATCGCGGAAGCAAATTCGATGACGGGGCTGTTCCTTTTTTTCAAGATACTTGGTAGATGATTGGATGGGACCGTCTGTCTATCACCGTGTGGGCGTGCAAACACAACCAATCATATTGACGTGTCTATATAGCTTCATGTCCGGTTTCGCACATATCCCGCCCTTAGCTCACGCTGATTGGTCCGGTACGGAACGGATTTTTGTCAGCTCAACTGCCTGAGAGATCCCAGATGAGTGCTGTGTTGGGGAACATGGTTACCCAATACCGCCCTCATCTGGCAGCGTCAGGTTACATTAATACACCTGGCAAAACAAACATTGTGGAGACACACAGCCAACCTTTTCCACCATGAACATAATCCCGTTCTACAGTATGTGTATCCACCTTATATCTCACCTGCAGCCTGCATCAACATTCACAATACAGGATGTATTGGCTTTGGCTTCCCCGTTGACTGACACTGACAGAATCCTGTCAGTGTAATGTGTAATGCTCCCTTGTGGCGCAGTGGAGCTACGTATGTGTTGTCTTTGGCAGGCAAGGAACACAGTGACTATAGAAAAGACTAACATTACACAATATGACAAACTGAAATACTGTTATGCCTGAACGTTTATCTTTTTAACTATTTAACTTGTAATCCCACGAACTATTATACTATGAACTTGAGTAGGAATAAATTAAAATGAAATAATCAACATAAATACGGGGTGGCTGGCTTATCCTACATAGATCTACAAGTGCACAACGTGTCGCTTCGCACTGTGTTGCAAGCTTGTAGATTGGCTATTTTCACCACATTTGTTTTATAATTTATGAAATGTCTGCTTTTTCTTTTATTTCGTCATGTGAGGGACAGTGTAGGGACTAACGTGCTACGTGTTACTAACATAACACATTACGTAATGCAACTACTTTTTAACACACACACACACACACACACACACACACACACACACACACACACACACACACACACCACAACGCAGTGAAGGCACACACACAAAACGCCGGTAGCATGTCGACCACCACCACACATACAATGGCAAATTGCAGATGACAGTGACAGCGGGAGCTTTTCAGGTTGGAAATACAAACATTATTTTGAATTCGTGCAGATAAAGGAAGCTAAAAATATCGAGTAAAATGCAAATTGTGTGAAGGACAGAAAGCATTGTCCACAGCGATAAAGAGCAATGCCAATCTATTAAAGCACCCAAAAGTCCATGGGGCTACCAAATAGTCCTCCCCCCCGCCCCCAATACCCCAAGGTCTCACCACCACCCCCACCAGGCAGTGATGGACCAAATTACCAATACCATATATCTAAACAGACAAAAATGATTTGAAACCGTCATCACAGCAGCATATCACGCATGCTGGTGAAATCTGCCTGTTGAGGGCTGATCAGTCCCAGTGTGCCCAGACAGTAGAGTCATGAAGATGCAAGATGAGGCTTAAAGCAGGCGTCTGTTCTGGGTTTGTAAACAGCTGATGGATGGAAATGACGCTCGCGCACGGCTGCAACTTGATGCGTCGACAAAGCGTTTCTATTTTCTTTTGTTTTTTGTGTGTGTTCTGAAGCCTTTTGGGCTGCAATGAAAACCGGCAAAATCCCTCATCAATGATTATGTCATACATGCAGGGATTTGTGGACCTCAAACTCCACAGGAAAATTAGAGCCAAAAAACCCAGACCACAGAAAATCTACTGAATGTTAAATAATCAGGTTTTTAGGGTGCAATTGAGCTCAGAAAACCTACAAAAAAAAAACAGGACGAATATGAAAGACAAAACAAATTTAGAGGACAAGGAAAATAGTATGGTGAGCAAAACAATGAGAGAGAGAGAGAGAGAGAGAGAGAGAGAGAGAGAGAGAGTCACAAATGGATGATAACTCCACATCTCTTTAATGATGATCTTTAATGATATGCCCATCGGCCACCGTTATCCGCCAAGTCTGAGACTTAGCCACAGATTTGTTGCGGAGCACAGGGCCAATTAGCAGCAGGCAGGATTATTAGCATTTCCTCCTTTCTGCCGTGCTAATCGGGCCGAGCACTTTGTCAGCCCAGGTTGCGATTAATGCAAATGGAGGGTCTTTAAGATAGATCGCAAACAGAAACTAGTGGGGGCCGCGGGGAGGAGCTTCTCTATCACAGCGTGCAGTGTCCTGTCTTTTTGATCAATCTAACTCATAGAGAAAGGCACAGAGAAAAGTATTGGTGGGGAGGACGCTGTCGTCTTAGTTTTATGAAGGGTTTTCGTATTTGTTTTGTCTTTTTTCTCCCTTGCTTTTCTTTTGGGTTGAGTGAATGGTGGGAAAGCAATATCCTCAGGCCCTTTTAATCATGTGATGACGGGCCCAGGACCAGTCTGTGTGTGTGTGTGTGTGTGTGTGTGTGTGTGTGTGTGTGTGTGTGTGTGTGTGTGTGTGTGTGTGTGTGTTTGTGTGCGTGTGCACGTGTGTGTGCACGTGCATGTGTTACTGCCCAAATGTCCCCACAAAGTTGATTTTGAGAAATACACTTTATGAGGACAGCTTTCCTGCATGGTCCTCACAAGATACACACTTATGATTATGGTTAAAAAGATCTTTAGTTAGGTTTATAATTAGGAAAATATTCAGGTTGGGGTTAAGGTTTGGATTAGGCATTTAGAGGCTATATTTTAGGGTGCTTATACTTACGTAGGTGTTGCTTATACTTAAGGCCTATTCATACTCCAGTTTTAGGTGATAGACCACCGAAAAAGTGTTGGGGTGTGTGTGTTGCACTGTCCAAAAATGTTGATGTCTCACAAGTATAGTGATATAAATGTGTGTACGTACGTACGTACGTACGTACATACACACATTACGCGCGTGTGTGTGTGTGTGTGTGTGTGTGTGTGTGTGTGTGTGTGTGAGTGTGTGTGTGTGTGTGTTTGCGCGTGCGTGCGTGCGTGCCCAGTGCCCAGTGCCATTGATCAAAGCCAGTGGTGTTGTGATGGGGTAGAGGGACAGTGCTGTCCGTGGACGCAGACCCCGGCTCCCTGTCTCGCCCCAACCCAACCCCGCTCGGCGCGGCGCAGGGCCATTCGTCAAAGTTTTATCTGATTCCAAAGGTATTGGATCTATCACTCACTGTGTATGAGAGAGGAGATTCACCTCCTCTATGGACATTCTTCTAAATTAGACCCAACTGATATTGGACTATTATGGGGTTCCTTTTATGGTGTGACCGAGGCATGTTTAAACAGCCTCGTTAGAAACCATAATTTAATTGCGATGGGATGGGTTGTGTGCGTGCCGTGCATGCGTGCATCAGTGTGTGTTGGCAGAGAGGGGGGGGGGGGGGGGGGGGGGGGGCATGGTAAGAGACATTAGAGGTGGCCCTGCACTCTAAATGGTTTCTCCCTCCCTGCGGGGCTCTAGATTGCCTTCCAGACTGACAAAGCACCTGCCAGGCATTCATCAACGATCCCATCCATCTGTCCATCAGGTATGCGTTCCCGCTCGGCCCTCAACAGGTAATGCCTGGCGTCCGTGCTGGCCGGCTGATAATGAAAGATAGGAAAACATCACACACTCTGTCACCCAGCGTTAAGGTCCATATGTATCCCACTTAAGACTAAACATGCATCTCATGCATTGCTTTTTCAGAAAGTGAAACAATGCCTCCGGGTCTTTCTTTCATGTCCTTGTTTGACTCCTGTTTGGTCTATATATATACACACACACACACACACACACACACACACACACACACACACACACACACACACACACACACACACACACACACACACACACACAGCAAAACTAAAAATCATGTGACAATCACAGAATTAAAACCTAACATTTTAATGATACCAACAAAGCTGACACAGCGAAGATTGCTCTAACGAGAAGCCGTTTGGGCAAATTCCAACTAAATTACCCGACTATGTTTAGTTTTCTGGCAGGCAATGCTGCTTAATTGCCACCTAATTAGTTTTTTTTTTTTTTTTTTTTTGCCCAGAATGCTTTCACCCACTTGGGACAGGGCTCTCATTAGAAGCCAAACATATTCTGAACTCATGCTGTATGCAAAAAAGAAAATATATAGCACTGTGCATATAATTAACAACATTCCATAGATGGTTTTCTGTGGCTGTGTATAGAATTGCTGTTAATAGTCAGATTGCAGCACAGACTATTATTTCAAGGATTTCATTCAAAGCAGAGCTTTGTGGGCGACCCAATGGCAGGGGCAGTTATAGGGTGCATGCCCCATAGGCGATAATATCTGCAGTGGTGTAAAGTACATTTACTTACTACTGTATTTAAGTACCGTTTTCAGGTATTTGTACTTGAGTATTTCCTTTCTTATAATCTTTTTATCCCACGATTTTGCAACCCATTTTTTCACACAGTGTCAATTACCTATAATGTAATCTGGACGCTACACTTCCTCTGCCAACCTGGGGGGGGCAGCGGACTGACCTCATGCTTCCTTCTATGCATGAGGAGTCAAAGGTGCTTCTTTTCACCTGACAGGGGAGAGTTTCCCCGGCCGGACATGGCACGTGGAATGAACATTATTGGTTATATTGTTATTCGGACCAGTTCCTTTCCCCTCCATCAGGTACCCCGGTTGGCCAGGGGGAGGTATAGTTTAGAGACCAGGATTACTGCATGTTTTTTGAGAGGGTACCTACCCTAGGGGACACGGGGAGAGCCCTTGGGGACATGGGGAGAACACGCAAACTCCACACAGAAAGGCCCTTTCGCCAACCCCGCCTCGGGTATGGGCACTGATGACGCGGAGGAGGGAAGTTAGAGAACATGCCCCCAGAGCCCACAGCGTCCCCAGCGGGAATCGAACCCAGGACCTTCTAGCAGTGAGGCAACAGCACAACCGACTGTGCCACCGTGCCCAAGGGCATTCACTTCTAGTCATTTTTACTAGTTGCCTAGTTTACTAGTCGACTAGTTGTGTAACTAACTATTATGTATAGGAAATAAATAAATAAAATGTACAAATAAATATTTGTACATTTATAAACTGTGTACATTGGTAACTATAACTATAATCTACCTGATCTTGAGGCCTACAAAATCGGGGGAAAAAAACAAAAATATATTTTCTTTCTTTTTCTTATCAACTAGTCAACTACGTAGTACCAACAAGGTCGACTAGTGGATTTACTAGTCGACTAGTTGAATAGTCGACTAGTTGCAGCCCTACTGTGCCCCCAACTTGAGTATTTCCAATACCTTTACTTCTACTCCACTACATCCTCGGATCCAAATATTGTACTTTTACTTTTAATAGTCAATCAAGCCCAGAACAAGATTGACTATAATGTTCCCCCTAGAATATGGATGCTGGGGTGTAAAAACAGTCTGTTCCAACAATGCTTTTAGATAGAGGTTATATATTGTTCATTTGGTTCCATTTGTACACTCTCAGAGTTGGTTCCATTTGTACACTCTCAGAGTTCGTTCCATTTGTACAGTGGTAAAACCTGTGAAGGAAGTAGGTTAGGGATCGGGAAGTAGGAAGAGTTATTATGTTTGCATAGAGCATAATATAGTTAAACTCAACGAACATGCACATTCAAATTCACTTTAAAGAGATTGATTTAGCCTTTGGCGACATGACTGCAAGATGCTTCACCATGAGGTGAGTAAGGTGGACCATTGCTGTATGTGTGTGAGGCATTACGGAGGACTGTGAAGTGAAGTTGTGATTATTGGTGATGCTCTGGCGCCCCAAAGGACCCCCTCTGGTAGCAGTTCAGGCCCAGTGAACAGAACTTGCTCTCTGCACAGCACCCTCCTGGTTGCATCAATATGCCCCGAAGTTTCTTCAGCTAGTAAAGACACACACACACACACACACACACACACACACACACACACACACACACACACACACACACACACACACACACACACACACACACACACACACACACACACACACACACACACACACACACTTTTTTCTATCAATAACAAGTCCTGCATCCACAAACATTAAAGATTAAGCTTTGCTGGCAAGAGAGAAGACAAGCTGTTTCCTCTGTAAACTTTCCTCCTGTGTTATCAGTCACACTTCAACCCGACAAGTCAGACACCCTGGATCTGAAAACTTCCAGTCAAAGCTTTTAATTCGGCTTGGTTCGATGCCTCTCTCTCTCTCTCTCTCTCTATGGCTATGAGAGCAAAGAGGCATAGACATGCTGCTCCCACTGTACAGATATTGGCAGAGTGTCATCGGAATGAATGAACCGCTCTCGCACCGCAACTGCCAACTTGTCAGCTGCGAGCCAGGATGCATGACTGACACCGCCTGATTGGTCGATTTAATATAGAGAGAGAGACAGAGGGGAGATGAAGAAAGTAGACGGGCGCATGCCTTTTCCCCGAGTTCCGCTCAAGCGGGAGATGGAGGGAGAGGTGTAAGTCTATTTGTCGAAGTCGTGAAGCGCTAACTCTCTAGGTAGAAGGCCTGCACGCCTTGTTAGAGTGAGCGTTCTTTTGGGGGGGAGGGGGTGGGAAGAAGCATGGGAGTTAACATGCAGTTTGTTATCATTTCAGTCTGGATCTTTCTGACAAATCGCCCGAGACATCCACAGAAAAGGTTGTTTCCATAAAGCCTGTGTCAGACCCTGATAGATACAGGGCAAAAACTGTTCAAGGCTTGGATAGAGGTGGCACGATAACAGACCCATGTGAGAAATCCGGGACAGAGGTTCTGCTGTGCCATCCATCCAGGGAGTGTGGGTATACAGTTTTGCTGTGATCAAGCCAACAGAGCCGGAGATAGCTGATCACAGATGGAAGGACACACGGACTCTCCCCATGCCTTCGGCCTGGTGGAGACAATAGAAAAACTATAGGCCAGTTTTGAAAGAAGCCAGTGATTCACATCCTTTAATAGATGATGTACGAGCCCTCCACAGTCCACACCCTGGATGAAACCACAGACTGTTGAACACATCATCGATGAATGCCCAATATTCAAGTCACCACATGGAGTCAGCGGCCTAATTGAACTGGACGGCAATACCACTTCTTGGCTGATGTCCAAATTGTCTGTGTAGCCCTACACAAATTAACGATCGATGGATGATGTCAGGGCATTCCACATTATCCCATTCTGACCTGAGATCAGATTCATAACGAGGTTTCCACTGGACACACACTGGTCTGATGAACCCATTCTGACCTGAGATCAGATTCTAGCAATGTCAGTCGCTCTTCGATTTTTCAAAAATAGCAGACCTACAAGCTCGTATCGCGCCACTCGGTGGCGCGATATGAGCTTGTAGATCTGCTATTTTTAAATAGCTAAAGCATAACATGATGCTGACACCAAAATGGGTGCCCGTTCAGAATGGGTTATGTTAGCAGAGTAGGCCTAGCAGAATGAATATCTCTAGAGAAGTAGTTAGACATGTTTGAGGGCACTGTCCCTCTGAGTATCAATACAATCCAGTCTTCTACCATGAGCCATCCCAAACTAGCAAACTGTGTTGGAATTAGGGTGGGTCACAAGCTTAAGGCCGAGTAGTAGTTGCATTATAGGATTGCCAAAGCAGCCATACCGTATATACTGCGAGTCTTACATCATCCTCTACAGGTCTGTAGAGGATGATGTGATCATTACTTATAAAATAAATGATTTGTGCTTGTTCCCATCAAAGATGAACGGAAGGATTTGATGTAATTAAAAGAGGGGACCAATTATAGACCCATGTGGTTCCCCGGTCAATTTACATTTCCGACCTATAAGGAGACTTTGGAACTGCAACACAGATCAACACATTTCTGAATTATTATGACTACTGTACATCAATAACATTTCTGATGCTACGTATTAATTGATCAGAGATCAGGGAAGTTTGACAGATTTCAGTGAGTTGATGATTTACAGTATAGCTACAGCATACGAGTAGGAGTCAGTTCAACCAGAGCTGAACATTACATTGTGACCATCTTGTTCCATCTGTCTCCGTGCTGTAACACACATCACACTACATTATTGTTAATTTGTTTCCAGGGAATCTCTTTAAGCATAAGTCATGCTGTAACTAAGTCTGGCTGTGTGTGCACGACTCTACTTTGCTCCCGCTGAGAAACTGTTGTGCAGCTGGATGGTGACAGGCTGGGGCAGAGCGCACTCTGTTTCACCGTGTAATTTCATGTTACTGGGAATCTAACATTATTGTTTTTCCCCTCCCGTGTTCCAATTTGGAGACAGATCAATATTCGGCTTTGTTTATCAAAGTGACGGGTCCTGGATATTGCATTTTGCATTTTTATGTTTTCCTTTATAAGCAGGCATTAAAACATAATACGTCTTAAGTCTGGTTTTTATGGCCTGACAAAGGGGCGGGAGAAGCTGCTAATGGTGGAAAACAGTTGAGGAATGGCGGCTGCTTCTGTTTGTGCACCTCCCAGTTACAAATATCCCACAGTTAAGCATCGCCGTACGTGTAGTGGAGACGGCCTTTGCAACCTCTGTCACTATAAGACTTAAGTTTATAGGCCTAGCTGCATGGTTGCTGTGTGCAGAGCTTGTAGATCTATTTTCAAATGGCCAAAATGTATATAGGGCTGAAGTGGTTAATGGTTAATGTATGTTTTGTAATAATAATCAAAATCAAAAAAATAACTAAGGTTTTCAAACAAATGAAGGCCTAGTGGAGTAAATAAAGTACAATATTTGCCTCTGAGATGTAGTAGAGTAATAAAAGAAGTAAAAGTATTGGAAATTGGAAATACTCAAGTAAAGTACATATTCCTCAAATTGTACTTAAGTAAATGTACTTAGTTACTTCTCCATCACTGGTATTTACAGTATTTCTGTGTACGTGCAGGTTCAAGTACAGCATGAGCCTGCACTCCTTAACCACTTAACCCATTCTGACCGGGCACCCGTTTTGGTGTTGGCATCATGTTATGGTTTAGCTATT
Organism: Protomyctophum parallelum; assembly: GCF_964188405.1. Classification (NCBI taxonomy): domain Eukaryota; kingdom Metazoa; phylum Chordata; class Actinopteri; order Myctophiformes; family Myctophidae; genus Protomyctophum; species Protomyctophum parallelum. Next base: position 8,072,424 of record NC_139699.1, read on the forward strand.
GAAAAATAGCAGATCTATACAAGCTCATATCGCGCCACCGAGTGGCGCGATACGAGCTTGTAGGTCTGCTATTTTTGAAAAATCAAAGACACTTTTAGAATCTGATCTCAGGTCAGAATGGGTTAATACCCCCCCCACCCCATCCCCCCCTTCCACCCCCATAGATTGTACTGTTTTTGCTGAATGTTCTATAGGGACGGTACAGTATATGGGGTTCATATGGTTAATTCTGTGTGTGCGAGACTCCTGGCGAGGCCCGGGACTCCAAATCATACATTATTTGCAAAGCAGCCATAAAGAAATGACAATAGCAGCCCCGCGCATACAAATCAGGCCCCCCATTATGCGCCTCAGTCTGTCAGTTAGTGCGCCGCTGTCTTTGAAGGGAGACCTCGCCGAGGGGACTTGTGCTCCGGGATCCTGATAAATGCTTCGTCTGATTCCCCTTGTGAGTGATGGAGCACTAACCCTGTTTAGCTTCTTTAATATACTTGTATTAGCATGAATAAATAACGAGTGTGTCCGGATGCTACAAATATTTGATTGTGCCTCTCTAATAGGGCCGTGTCTTCCATCACATGATGCAAAGTGCGACTCTGTTGGTGTCACAGGCGGGGCGGACGGACATCGATCTCTATCGCTTTGCCCCCTAAATCAATTAGGAACCCTCCGAGGGAGTGCCAGAGAGAGGCGAGAGGCTGGGAGGGATGGCGGCGTGCTCCTATGCCAGCTGTGCCAGGCTGCATGTCTTGTTTCTCTGTTACTAAACAAACCTCTCTCATGTATTTTGTGTTGCGTGTCATGGCGTAGCCTGGTATCAATACCATTTTCTGGGTTTCTGATCCGGTCGGGAGCGGAAATAACTATAACTTAGGCGTAGTTTAGCTTATAGGAATAGTTTGTTTGTTTGTTTGTAAAATCTTATGATATTTAGACGACTAAAACTAGTTCAAAACACGACTAAAACTAAATCAAACTTCGTTGTCAAAATCAACACTGTCACATTCACCTGCTTACAGCTATACAGGTGCCAGACGTGTCCTCATGGATCTACATCAACAACAACACTTCACTAGACTCAAGTGCTATTTACACGAGGATGGTGTTCAAAGTCCCGTTGCGTTCTCATTTTTATTCTTACCCTTTACACGAGAACGCACACGTTATGCTATAATGTGCTATTATGCTATAATGTCGCTAGGTGGCGATAGCAGGCTGACAAATAGACAGGTCACCCACGTACAAGAAGAAGAACCCCTTCACGCAAGCCTGCGCAACACGGCTCCGTCTTTTTGGCAAATCTAGAACTTCCTGTTTGAGTGCTAGCAAATTTAAGACATCCGGTTGCTTTCAGAATAAAAGTGTCATTAATTAAATAATGATTACATTACATTATTAGTATTATTATTACATTACAGCTATTGTAAAGACACACATTATGTTTCTGTGTAAAAATAAGTAATTAAATAACACAGAAACATAATATGTGTCTTATAGCATTTAAATGCTTAATTTGTAGTTTTAATGTGCAAATTAAACTTTTTTTCAATACTCTAGAGCAGTGGTAACCAACCTTTTCAAGCCCAAGAGCCCATTTTATTCCCAATTGTAAGCCAAGATCTACCACTAAAACGTGTTAGAAAAAACACTTGTTTTTTTTGCTATTTCTGACAGGCTCAATGCATGTGCACACATCCACACAAAGACTAAAGCTTAAATTAGAATAAATACTTATAGTAAGTTATATTATCAATGTCAAATAATATTAAGACAAATGTATTAGAAATAAAAAATACAAATAAACTTCTTTGTTGAGTTTTTTTTAATAATACAAAATGCAAAGGACATGAATTGCTTTTACAGCACAATATTTTGTTTCTCATTTCAATGAATATTCACATTGGCAGATGTTCAAATGACATAGTCATAACTTGACCATATATATTTATATACACAGATATGGTGACATACATACTCTCAGGGTCAGCCCACCTTTAATGACTGCTGTGACTGCACTTTATCTGCAAGCGTTTTGAAATCTGGTTCATATTTAGTGATTGCCAGTCTGAGGGTGTCATTAAGATGTGAGTCAGTCATACGAGTTCTAAACTTGGATTTTATTATTTTCAAAAGGCCATTTCACATAAGTACGTGGAACCAAAGTAGGCATGCAGCTTGAGTGCACACGACACAATCAGCGGATACTTCTCTCTGCTCACAAGAGACCAAAATTCCTTCTCTTTAGCTCTGACCTGCAGGTGACAGTCACTTACTAATCCAATAATCTCCATTTCAATATCTGAAGTTAATGCAAACACATCCTGCATTTTATCGGACAGCAGTTCAATGACAGTAGGCTCAGTAAAGAGGAAAGGGTTTGATACAAAAGCAGCTAAGCCTACTTGACTCATGCATTGTACTTCAACAAATCTACGATCAAATTCAGATGTCAGTTTGCACAGAATTGCACAGAATTGTTCGGGATGAAAGGCTGTTTTCTCTTTGAGGTTTTTTAACACCTTGTCAAGATTTGTGAAGTGATTCTGAAGCCTTCCACGTCGAATCTGTGAGCTCCACAAATCGAGCTTCGTTTTGAATGCATTGATTGCACTGATCATGTCACCAATGTCTCTGTCCTTCCCTTGCAATTCTCGGTTAAGGTCGGTCAGTTTTGCTGTCAGGTCCGTAAGAAAGCCCAAGTCCAATAACCAAGCATCGTCAGACAGCTGATCATACTCCTCGCCCCTCGACTTGAGAAAAATGATGATCTCTGGCAGTAAATCAAGAAGACGCTGCAGCACTTTCCCCCGACTCAGACACCTCACGTCTGCGTGAAGAATCAAATCGCCATATTCAGAGTCCAGTTCGTCCAATAAAGACCTGAATAGCCGGTGCTGTAGCACTTTTGCACGAATTGAGTTTATTATTTTGACAACAACGTTCATCACGTGTCAATTGCTTTAGCAGCCAGTGCCTGCTGGTGTATCACACAGTGGTAGTTTACAAACGGCGGAAAGTCTTCGTCTTTTCTGCACAGTGAAACAAATCCAGAATGAACACCAAGCATCGTGGGGGCCCCGTCTGTTGTCATTGACACGATTTTACGAAGAGGAATCTTGTACTCACGCACGTAATCCTTGAATGCATTGTACACATCCACACCCCGGGTCCGTTGTTTCAATGGAATAAGGGCGAGAAAGTCCTCTTTGATGGTGAAATCAGGGAAAACCATTCGGACAAACACAATTAGATGGGTGGTGTCTTTGAAAACTTGCTGGGATATCTTCAGACAGGGATTCAACTCTCCTGGCTACAGTAGGTGCACCAAGCGACAACGTTTGGATCAAAGCTTTGATTTCCAACTTGTCAGGATTTCTTTAACCATGTCCCCGTCCGTAAATGGTTTCTTGCGCTGAGCCAAAACATGGCTAATTCGGAAGGATGTCTCTGTCGCCAGCTTGCTTTTTGCGGTTGTTGGCGGTGCCGTGAAAAGAAGCTGCTGTTTTCGTAGTCCACCTTTCAGTTCATCAATTCGTTTGGATCTTAATGGACTGTTCAGTGGAAAAAGGTCTTTGTATTTAGGATGCATGGTAGAATGATGGCATTCCAGGTTTCCACGTTTCGGCATAGACAACGACTTTTGGCATACGAGGCATATAGTGTTCCCATTTGCTGACGTGAAAAAAAAAATCATGCTCCCATTCCTGGTTGAAATGATAGGTTTTGGGTTTTTTTTCGCTGGACCTTAGCTTCCATAGTAAGAGAGTAGTCACTGTTCGCCTGTGTAGGTATGGTAGTGACTGAGTAAGGCCCGTTTAGCTCTGTGGGTTTTTATACTGTTAGTAATGTTTTGATATGCATGTCTATTATGCACAACACGGGGGTTACCGGAGATAGCAGTGAAACAATGGAACAAAAGAACTCTGCAGACGGCAGTGGATGGACCGAGACACATGTCTCGGGCCATCCACTGCACGTTATTCTAAATACACGTTATACACGTTCTGCTGTGTATTGGCAGTGATGGCTGGCTGCCCGTCAGTTCGGGATCGACTTGAAATGTGTATATGCCTGCACTATACATGGATGATCTATCTAGGGACCTGAACCTCTGTAAAACAGGGTGCTTTTTATTGGTAACAATGTTGTTAACCATCTGATGTACGCGGATGACCTGGTCATCCTGTCTCCGTATAGTGCGGGACTACAACAGCTCTTGAGAATATGCTCTCAGTATGGCACTGATTTTAACATTAAGTATAACGCTAAGAAAAGTAATATCTTGATTGTTCGCAGTAAACATGATAAAAGGGCTGTCTTCCCTGATTTTATCCTCAGTAGCAACACTCTACTGGTTTGCAATGAGATAAAATATCTTGGTCATCATATCTCTGCAGATCTCTCTGATGACAGTGACATTAACAGACAACGTTGTAAACTGTATGCCCAGGCAAACATTTTAATGAGAAAGTTCCACAAGTGCTCAGTGGATGTCAAAGTATCACTGTTTAAAGCATTCTGCACACCATTGTATACGGCTCACTTGTGGAGCAATTACAAGGCTAGTAGTATGCACAAACTAAATGTGGCCTACAACGATGCATTAAGATTACTTATGAGGGAACCAAGATGGCACAGTGCCAGCCAACTATTTGTCAGCCTGGGGGTGCCTACCTGCCCGGCCCTTTTAAGAAACTTGATGTACAAATTCATGTGCCGTCTAGATAAGTCTGATAACAGCATCATAATGGTTTTAACGGACCCTATGAAAAGCTCATGTCGATACACGTCCTTGATCAGGAGACATTGGCATAATAGCCTATATAGA
>NC_139699.1:8082251-8084751 GCF_964188405.1 Protomyctophum parallelum
GGGAACGATGCAAGTGCCGAACAATGCAAGTTGGGAAGGCATGCCACACTCAGTTTATGCTATATTGTTATATCCACTGTACCCATCTGACTGTTTTATGTCAATATATGGATACTGTATATCTGTAACGGTACTACCTTAAACTGTACATTATGTTAAATCCAGCACATATCTAGGGGTATGAGAGTATGTTTTGCACTCCGTCCGTCCGTCCGTCCGTGTGTCCGTTGGCCCTTTTGAAACAGAACGCCTCAAATCATGAACGCAGCGTGCAATTTACGTGACATCTTTCACAGACTTTCCTACTAGGCTGAGGAATATATCACACCGTTTTCACATTGGCCTGTTATAGCAACACCAACAGGTGGATTTTTGCAAAACACATTTTTGGAACAAAATGCCTCAAATCATCCAATTGCCATTAATAAGTGTAAGAACAAATGGCACCCTTTTCACATTAGCCTATTATAGCGCCACCAGGAGGCCACAACCTGACCTGGCCTGGTGGAGACCTGTGCCCCGAGGGGCACTTTTTCTAGTTTGAGTTCTGAAGGCCAGTGTATTTATAAATGAGTTGCTCTGGGGTCATAATACCTAAACTACCTTAAACAGTGAGTGAGATCTGTATGTTTCTACGGCAAAGATGAGTGTTCATGCCTATACAAAATATGCACAAACGTTCACGCACGCACAAACACGCGCGCAAGCGCACACACGCACACACACACACACACACACACACACGCACACGTTTCTTGATCGTTTGTGCTCTGCATGTTTGCCAACCAGTTCACTGTGAAGGCTGTGAGTGCACGTATATATAGTGCAGTGCAGTGCAATTCTTCACGTGACACCCATGTGTGTGTGTGTGAGTGAGAGCGGCTTGGCACTGAGATGGCAGCGCGTCGGGCTAATCCCCCCCACGTGAGGGACACGGCCCGGCCCACGGTGTCACCCGGACCTGCCAGGCCTGACGGAGGTGCATTCAGCGCGGCCGCTTAGTGTCAACCGCTCCGACGTCACTCAGTCCCCCTAAGTATACCCGCATGACTGACAGACAGGCCTTTCCCTTTGATGCTGGAGGGGATTTTAGACTAGAGGAGAGCCACGACAGAGCTCTGTGTGTAGCCCAGGAGCTGAAGCAGCGATCTGGCGCTGTGCAAAGTGCAAACTTGGTTTGTGTGTGCGTGCGCACATGAAATGTGTGTATGTGCGCGTGTGCGTGTGCGTGCGTGCGTGCGTGTGTGCGTGTGTGTGTGTGTGTGTGTGTGTGTGTGTGTGAGTACGTGCATGCATGTGCGTCAGCCAGCAGGAGGGTTATTCATCAAAGGGTGGATGCAGCTTAATTATACAAAAAAAGAATAATGAAAAGGATGATGTTGAAGATGAGGATGATGATGATGATGTTGATACAGTTGGTTGTCACCTACTGTGGGCAGGATGGCATAATATTATGACTATGGGTGGGTGGTTGGCAGTGGTGGAAAGTTACTAAGTACATTAGCACTGTACTTAAGTACACTTTTGAGGTATTTGTACTTGAGTATTTCCAATTTTCCATTACTTTTATTTCCACTCCACTACATCTCAGAGACAAATATTGTACTTTTACTCGACTACATTTATTTGAAAACTTTACTAGTTACTTTTAGATTGTTATTTCAAAACATATACATTAACCACTTCAGGCGTATAAACATTTTGACCATAATATGGATCTACAAGCTCGCAATGTGTCGCATCATGACGCATTGTGAGCTTGTAGATATGGTATTTACGAAAGTATTTCATACATTGAAAACCTAAAATGGTACATTCTCCATAATGACTTATACTTTTGGTACTTTTACACGAGTAGATTTTGAATTCCGGACTGTAATAAGTCTCTAAATACTTTAAGTATTTCTACATTGCTGTTTTGATACTTTTGCGTTGATAAAGAAATTAGAGTACTTTTTCCACCACTGGTGTTTGGACAACCAATCAGAGGAGTCAAAGTCAGAGGGACCACAGAGACACAAAACCACAGATTTAGTGGAGTATGTACATTACTGTACATTACTGTATTTCACTGAGGAAGAGAGAGAACTAATCACACACACACACATTTCTACATTTCTACATTTGAAGCGGTGGAATCTGTAATACACATGTAATCACACGATTATGATAATACACATCACGTGTCATCTTGGATGACACTCTAAATGTGACGTTGAGTCATGTTTGAATGCAAGGCAAGGCTACTGGAATAATTCCCTTCAGACGGCTGACACTGTAGATGGTTTAATATTGACTCTTGGAATAATGTTTACATGCATGGCATGCGTGGGTGCGTGCATGCATGTGTGCATGTGTGTGTGACCAAGAAAAATAACTGTGCACGCAGCATGCCCCTGCACAGGGGAGAGAGAGAGAGAGAGAGAGAGAGAGAGAGAGAGAGAGAGAGAGAGAGAGAGAGTGTGAGAGTAATGGACTACAGAGCTGTAACAAAAGAATA
>NC_139699.1:8089751-8093537 GCF_964188405.1 Protomyctophum parallelum
ACGCACACACACACACACACACACACACACACACACACACACACACACACACACACACACACACACACACACACACACACACACACACACACACACACACACACACACACACACACACGCACCCTCGCTCCTTCTCATTTTCATTTCCATATTCCCATTGTCTTCATCTTTGATGAGCTTTCGCAATAAAATCCCAAACAAAAGGACAGGGCTTCTGCACCTCGACGGCCCGCTGACGTTGTTATGAGATCTGTAATAAAGGGAAGTAATATGCTTTAAACATTAAATAAGACTTTAATTGTCGCCCCGTGAAAAACGCGCCTTTCGGAGGATGTAATTGAATGTCCTCGCGTCGCGTCTGCGGAATTAAAATGGGTCATCTTATGTGTTGCTTTTATTCTTTGATTGAATCCACTCTTAAGTGGTTGAGACAGTGGAATTATCCGTTTTTTAGATGCCGGGGCGGAGCGCTCAGTGCCCGAGAACTGTGGAGCGAAAGGAGAGAAATGGAGAGGGGGGGGGAGTAAAAGGATGAGAGAGAGAGAGAGAGAGAGAGAGAGAGAGAGAGAGAGAGGGGGGGGGGGGGGGGCAGGGGGTGGGGTCGAGGGGCTCAGATGACAGTGACAAATGCTTCTGCATTGACAGCTGTCCTCCATTTTCTCACAGACAGACATACAAATGAGGGCCACAAATCAAAGGAATCCCTCCCAGATTAATCCCGGGGCCCCGTGGGGCCTTCCTGGCAGACAGGCAGGAATTGGCAGCCACGCTGTTTGATGGAAGCGGATGGATCTTTGGACTTTGATAAACTGTATCAATACGGGGCTGCTTTAGGATCAGATATTAATCTGGAATTGTCACCGGACAGCGAAATACGCAACACGTAAACGCCATGCGTTATCACGGCAGGCTAATGGACGGACGGACGGACGGACGGACGAACACACACACACACACACACACACATGCACACACACACACACACACACATGCACATGCACACACACACACACACACACACACACACACACACACACACACACACACACACACACATGCACGCACCCACCCACACATTGTACACACACAGCAGAAACGTCGCACAGATGTGAACATTTGCCTAAAAGGGACAACTATATAGGATGTTTCCAATAGCTCTAATCCGTTTCTGCTTCAAACACAATGATTCCCCAATAATAATATTGCGTACAGCAGCGACAGACACTCTCCTCAGCCTCATGTACGCTCTAGCTATGTGGGCGCGCGGGGAACAAACCACTGTTGCAAGAGAGAGAAAGAGAGCCAAGCTTACAGGCCAATAGGAGCACCCAGCGGGAATAGAAAGCTAGCAGAGATCCATAGCATGCGATCAGCGGAGGAGGAGGTCACGCTGCACTCTGCAGCTGTGTTTATTTAACATTAAATGTATCCCTTATCTGGATTTTAAAGGCCTAAAGCAATGTTGTTTTGAATATATGTACCATAATTATGTACCATAATTTTAGAATATATAATAATAATAATAATACATTTTATTTATAAGGCACCTTTCAGGGCACTCAAGGTCGCCGTACAGTTAAAAACAGTACAAAAAACACAGCTTGCAACAGAAGACACAGGTCACACAGAGTCATAAGCCTGCCTAAACAGGTGGGTTTTGAGGTGATTTTGGAATATGGTGATGGTATTGTATGTGGTACTGTACATACAATGGTACATACAATACATTCTAAAACAGTTAGATGTTTTAACACATTAAGACCTGTGGTCGATCTAGTTTTCTGAAAGACTTTTCATGTCAAGGACCCCATTTCAAAATATTTTGTTCCAGGGACCCCCAGAAGCAAAGATTTGAGTAAAAAAATAAGTATACCTTTAAATATATAATATTCAAAGATTGGCGGGCATTTTCATGATTTAAAAACATTGCAGATCTAAAATCGCTTTGTATCACTGATTTGGGCCTTCAATTTATATTATAATGTGTGAATGGTGATAGGAGATGTTTAGCTTAATGACATCATGGTAATTAATGAAATATGAAAGTTGTAACAAACAACACTGTGCTATTGATTACAGAGTGTCCTTTACATACAATATCCCAACACTGAGTACCCTGTCCTGTCCCAGACTCTGATGGCAACAACTAGAACAACAATCTCATCCTCAAACATAATGGAACAAGAATAAGAAGAACAAGTTATTTGAAATCCTATAGAACATTGCAGTCCCGCCCCCCTTGCAGAACAACGAGTTGGCCAGGAAATAATTCCCCATTCATTTTCCCTATATATGGTTTTCAAAAAGTATGTATTTAAAGACGTTTACGCCGCGGACGAAGCCAACTCCAGGTGTGGCAAATCATGACAGTAAACACAATGTTTTTGGCCGATCAAAAAATTAGAAAGAAGAAAATAAAGGCAGGGTACAACACTTTTTGTTTTGTTTTTCTTCTTACTAATTATTTGACCAAAACAAGGCACAAAAATAATTAAGAAAATGCTTTGTTAGTTTGTTAACAGTAGACTGTGGTGCTCTCAGGCGTTCGGGCAGGCCATTCCACACAGACATGGGGCTGTAGCAGAAGGCCCGGTCGCCCATGGTGCGGAGCTTGGTTTTTGGGACAAAACATGAAGAGTTTTCTCAAAGATGTTTGACCCAAAAGTCACTAGTACGGTTAAAACTAGAAGAATCATCTGCCTTAAAAGGCTTATAGCTTATCATTCTTATAACTGTTTAAGTTGAATGCTTCCATGCTTTGTTGGTGTCCTCATACTTGTCATCACTCTAATGTTCTATTTTAATTATATCAATACATTGCTCATGTTTTAATGTTTCATCATTTATTTGAATGTATCTGAATCAGAAAACAAAATATTTCTGAGAATAAGCATTTAGTTATCATTAGTTGGCACATCACACATGTCTTATAACATGACACAGAAATCTCTAATCTTTTGTTTGAAGCCAAACTATTTCTAGATGCAACTACAGTGACTCTTCATGTCTCAACTATTTTGTTTTATAAATTGTTTTAAGTATTTGCTAGTTTTAATATCAGAAATATCAGAAGTATACCATTCACCAAGAGTCAAATCCATCCGAGTCCAGGTTATATATAGGATTGTGCTTTGTAATGCTTTGTGAATGCATGCCTATACAACGTTGAGAAAGCCTCATTATGAGACACTTATAGATTACCAAGGCTAGTCTCACTGGGGGGAACGGATAGAGGTGGGAGTGGGAGTGAGGGTCTGTCTGCGGAGAGAAGGAGAAACAATGAGAACGGATCCTCCTCCTCTTCCTCTCTCTCCCTCTTTCTCACCCGTCTCTTCTCTCTCCCTCCCTCCTCCTGCTTCTCTGTCTCTCTCTCTCTCTCTCTCTCTCTCTCTCTCTCTCTCTCTCTCTCTCTCTCTCTCTCTCTCTCTCTCTCTCTCAAATGGATAATTCTGGTGATGCTTGTGACAGGCCGTGGTTTAGATTTTGATTTATGTTCTTCCAAAGCTAAAATCAAAGAATCCATCTACTGCTATTTTATGGCAGTTTGGATGATGAATGGGCCAGTCTCTGGGCCAAAGCAAGCCGCTGTGTCTTTGCCCTGGATTTTAATTGCTAAAGTAGCCAGTCATTGCTCAGGATTCACCACGCGATGAGAGGAGAGGAGAGGAGAGGAGCATCTCTCCCTCTCTCTCTCTCTCTCTCTCCCTCTCTCCCACTTTCTCTCTCACTGTCTTGTCTCTCTTGCGCTCTCTCTTTCTCTGTCTTTTCCGTGCACTCTTTCAAGCT
>NC_139699.1:8093737-8126237 GCF_964188405.1 Protomyctophum parallelum
AATTTCTATGCACGTGATGTATTAGGCTACTGCTTACTGTAAAACACTCTGGAATAAGAGCGTCTGCTAAATGCCTAAATTGTTAATTGTAAATTGATCGGTCGTTGTGTTCCCCGGATAAAACTACAATGTAATGTAAAGTGTACTGAGGGTGGGCTCTAAGTAGTCTTCATATATCCACATTTGTTCAATTTACCCAAGTAAGTGATCACCTATATCCTCTTCATGATTGTGCTGTCTGACTTATTCTCTCTCTCTCTCTCTCTCTCTGTCTCTCTCTCTCTTTCTACTTGTCATTTAAATGACTGAATCCTGCACTCTGAACCCCTATGGCCGACTTTTTCTTACTTTGCGTCCCAGCGTCACTCACCCAAAGTAGCAGATCTACAAGGTCGCCGCGTGTTTTGCGCCGCAGCTTTGTGAGCTTGTAGATCTGGTATTTCCGGTGCGCATGCTAATTGCTAAAGCAAATAAAACTCATCAGGCATTGTAATGTGCTGCTGCTGCTGCCTGCTACCGATGAAGGGAGGAGAGAGAGCCACAAGGAGGGAGGACAATACCAGGCCTCTGGGAAACAACATAGAGACAGAGAGAGAGGGAGACGGAAAGAGTTGAGAGGGATGGGGCAGAAGTGAGTGAGAGAGAGAGAGGTAAGAGACAGATAGAGAGAGAGAGAGACAGAGAGAGAGAGAGAGGAGGGGGGGGGGAGGGAGAGAGAGACTGAGAACGCACCAATGTCAGCGACTGATAAAGTTTATGCCTTCCTGTCATTCCCGTAAAGTAAACAGGCTCGGCCCGGCCTAACATGACATCACTAAGTAGGTTAAGTGTAGTCCCGCGCGGCCATCGATCATGGCGGAATCTAGCATATCCCTGCCCCCCCCCCCTGCCCCCGCGCGCAGGGAAAGGTAAAAGTTTTCCACTGTAGCCAAGATGACATTTAATTTTTCATATCTCCTCCGTAGTCCTGGAATGAATTTTGGCAGACCTGATGCAATTTAACAGCTTGGCAGTTTAAAATTGGGCAATGAATCACTGGGATTCAATGGGAGCCTGGTCGCTGCATAATATTTTCTCTGTGTCAGGACAGGGTGGGGGGTTTGAGGAGGGGGGAGAGAGGAGAGAGAGAAAATGTATATGAGAGAGAGAGAGAGAGAGAGAGAGCTCCTGAGTCTTTAGACAGTAGTGTCCCGCCTATCCAACAGCCCCAACACACACCGCACACGCACACACACACGCACACGCACGCATGCACGTACGTATGAAACCTCCAGCCGTGCTCCCCACCTCCCCCGTTTACACGTCCTTCTCTCGCTGATCTCCTCCTCTCCACTCCTCCTCGCCACCTCCTCCTCTCTCCACTGCTCTAATCTTCTGTCTGTGTGAAATCTCTTATCTTTTACATTTGCCTGCTGTTGCAGAAAGCGGGGAGACATTGTGTAATGCATTCTTCCCCACTGTGGGGACAACCAGGGCTATTATGAGCCCATTATAACCGTGTCATCCATAGATTCATACTTTTTTTCCCCTTCTTCTTCTTCTTCCTTTGGCGTTGCTTACACATAGTCATACGTTTAATCATAATTCACCCACAAATGGCAAGGATGCACTTTGATTGACGTGCATGTGCAACATGCTATTGTTTGTGTTTTGACATTGTTTTTCTTCAATTGAATATGATGACATTTGCCCATCTGTCAGCAGAGAACCTGTAGTGTCACTATTCTGGGTAGAATTTTATTTTATTTTATTTATTTTATTTTATTTTATTTTATTTTATTTTATTTTATTTTATTTTATTTTATTTTATTTTATTTTTATTTTTTTATTTTATTTTATGGTCTTTGAGTAAGACCCTGCATGGCAGAAATGTCAGCTGCAGTCTCATGCAAGACACAACCTGCGTGCGTGCGTGCATGCGTGCGTGCGTGCGTCTCGATGATGAGTGCCTGCATGGTGGCTGGTGAAGCCTGCACGGCGAAACAACTGCGGTGCATGTGGGTGAGAAATGAAAGAGCATCCAAACATCTCTGCAAAAAAAAGAATTGTGCTCACAACGCAATAACAGGCCACAGTTAGCCGAGCCGCCTCTCATCTCTCTCCACTTGGTTCATCGCAGAGACCCCTTGACCCCTAGACAAAAGACCACAAACACACACACACACACACACACACACACACACACCACACACACACACACACACACAACACACACACACACACACACACACACAAACGCCCTCTGTTCAGCACATAAAAGACTCGGTGTGCTTTTAAAAGGTGAGGAGGTCCAGAGGGCTCTTGCCGTATCTGATTTTTGACAAAGAGCACGCCGGAGAGAAATCAATAAAGCTCCAGTGATGGAGGCCGACGGGGCCGCGATGGGTCTCCACCATGCAGAGGTGGGCCGTGCTGAAGCTGTGATGCCGCGCTGCACCCTCATGTAATCCTCCTCCTACACCCCCCTTCTCATCATCTTCTCACCCCCTCACCCCCTCACCTTCTCTCTCTCTCTCTCTCTCTTTCTCTCTCTCTCTCTCATCCTTCTGTTGCAGTGGTTCGGGGACCACCAGTGATGGACGTTGAGGGGGATTGCACCTAAATTGGTTGGTATAACCAAATGGATCCTTATTAGATCTTTAACTCTCGAGTGCGTATACAATGAAACCAAATTTTACGCTCTCGAGAGTTTAATTATTGCTAAACATCTGCATTACTTAATAAGTTAATTTACAAGAAGTCTACACAATTAGAGAATGTATAGATTGAACCTTATTTTCAACATTTGACTGTTATCTCTCCTATGGTACCAAATACCAATAGAGCCTGGAATTGTGGACAACGACAACAAAATATTCAAACTTTGCTGAATCTCTCATCAAATGGTGGTCCAATGCCGAATACATAATGGACCTTGATATAAAAACGGTTGAAAACCACTGTTCTATTGGGCCTCCTGCCTCCATCCCTTGATTCGCCCGCAATCCCTTGCCTCATACGCCCCCCCCCCCCCACACACACACACACACACACCCTGACTCCCCCACATCCAATCCCCTCCCCCACCACTTCACCCTCCCAGTCCAGTCCAGATGAACCCAAACAAGCAAAGAATGGACTGACAACGCTTTTGACACCAGCCGTTTATTAGCCCCACTGAGCGGGCAAGTGGAGAGAGAGGAGAGAGAGAGAGAGAGAGAGAGAGAGAGAGAGAGAGAGAGAGAGAGAGAGAGACAGAGAGAGAGAGAGAGAGAGAGAGAGAGAGAGAGAGAGAGAGAGAGAGAGAGAGAGAGAGAGCTAGGTTGCTTGGTGGATGGGTGTAGTGTCACAGTGATGACCGGTGCACACAGGCTGTGGAGCGGTCGGTGGGAGCCACTGCTTCCCTCTCCAGTCTCCCTGCCAGCCCACTAGCCATTTGTCAGGGTCACCGTCAGGAAAATTAGTGTTTATTCTTGTAGAAAAAGCTTGTGATGAATTGGTTTATTTATATGCTAAAATATTTTCTCTTTCTTGCACCCTCACGCATACAGTGACTCCTTTCTCTCCCCAGTTCCCCGTCTTGCTTTTTTTGCTGTTATCCCCATACCCCCCCCCCCCCCACGCACACAATTCCCCCTCTCTCTGTGTTTTTCACGTGCACACACGTGCATACACACGTGCACACACACACTTACATAGTACATACACACACCTGTGAGGTGAAAGTGATCATTTGGTTGGGTTCAGGCATGAGGAGTCAGAGCTGCTGCATATGTAAACAGCTTTTGCATTGTGTAGAGGCCGTTAGCATTTCACCTGAACACAGACGGTATGTGTACCCCATTAACCCTACACAGGGAGAGGGGATGACTTACAGGGTGACACTCAAAAGTCTTAGGAAATGCTCCAGATAGGCCTACAGAGTGATACAAAGGCACAAATAACAATAGAAAGCATCCTCAATAAAGAGATAGATAGATAGATAGATAGATAGATAGATAGATAGATAGATAGATAGATAGATAGATAGATAGATAGATAGATCTTTATTTGTCATTGCAAGTGTACAACGAAATTAAAAGTGCCAACCAATCAGTGCATCATATCACAAAACAACATACTGTACAAGCTAAACAAAAACACACATGACTTCTTGTTATTGCACAACCCCAGCAGCACTAATGCACAAACATGTAATTTCAACAAACATGTAATTTCGACAAACATGTAATTCCTGTGAGATGAGATGGACAGAGACAGTAAGTGCGTTTCCATCAAGCACTGTTTTCGTGCATTAAAACTCATTTATCGCCAACATCGCCTTTTGGCACCTGCCATTTCTCTAAACGATATGATCCTATAGCTTACGAAAAGTATGTTTTGGGTGGATTAAATTATATTGCACAGGACATGTTACACAGCGGATGTTTTGGTACAGTACAAACATCAAGCAAAGGTCGGCCAATCCGTGAAGCCGATAGGTTGTGTTTGTTGGCCAATCAGGGAAACTGATGCATGTTGATCTCCCTAATATGATCCCTCATTTACTGCCGCAGTAAATATATAAAAGATCTGCTCTTATCATCATACATCATCTCATTCCGGCGCCCGTAGATGTAAAATGAACAGGATTGCTAATATTATGATGATCCCTGCGATCTTTCAGTGGTGCTAGACCCTCCAATGCCTGGCTTTTGAAATCACGTCATATGGCAGCCAAGTCTATGGACTTTTAATGTTTGTTTAGGGCATTTAAACATTGGCGTTGTGAGACGTTGTGTGGCCAATATAAATACATCTTGTGGCTGGTTTTTGTTTCATACAATAATAACTCGTAAAACATAGTGAATCTGGCTGTATGTGAATAGAACTTGTTCTATTACTGTACAGCCAGGGTACTGCAAATGATGTTTTATTTAGGTTGTATACCCAGGTGTTATGTGCTCTGGGCACATAACCTGAGTGAGATTCTTTTGCAACATTGAATGTTATAGGCTACTCTTACTGTAGATAGTCTGTCTCGTCAATGTTTCTCTTGTGACCATCCCAAGCATTACAGTACATTGCATTACATTACGGGGGAGTGCATTAAATCGTAAAGTTGCTGCTGGGGTCACGCACACTGTTTTTTAAAACATCAGCATCCGCCTCAGAATGGAGTGACGTTAAGTGTCATAGGAAGCCCATTTGCGAGGGCCATGATAAATATGCATGGCAAAGCCCCCTAAGTACACAACCTACACTCCCCCGGAGCAGGATAACACGCAGAGGTGATTTCTGATAATCAGTCCATTTGGCTCTCTCAAAAAGCCACCCAGCTTTGTCCTCCCCCCCCCCCCCCTCTCCACCAGCCCACTTTAGACGTGTATTAGTCATTATTAAACATAATAATGGCTTTTATAAGTCACCGCTGGCCTCTTCAGCGACGTGAATAATTCAGCGCCGCGTTGCCACACACCAGCCCGCTGTCTGTCAGGGCACCACGAGAGAGAGCAGAGAGAGAGAGAGAGAGAGAGAGAGGCAGAGAGAGAGAGAGGCAGAGAGAGCGGGGGAGAGAGAGAGAGAGAGAGAGAGAGAGAGAGAGAGGGGGGGGGGGTGCACCAGTCAGGTGGGCCCCGTGCACCTGAGATGGCAGTCGACAGATGAGGCATTTTGTCTGAATTATTTATTTAATTCTCTTCAACTTTTACAACCACCACGTCGTTTTTTTCCCCCCTCTCCCTTTCTCCCTCCCTTTCCACCCAGCCCTCCGCACCCGCCAGCCCCCCCCCCACAAACCGTCACGTTTATTCCAAGCGGCGTTAATTACGGTCGTGCAAGCTGTTAAGCTGTCGTCTGACGATTAACAAAGTCAAGCTCCAGCCCTGCTGCCATAGTGCCACCACTTTCCCGCTTGGCAAATGGAGGGGTGGGGCTGGCATGTGAGTGTGTGCATGCATGTGTGTGTGTGTGTGTGTGTGTGTGTGTGTGTGTGTGTGTGTGTGTGTGTGTGTGTGTGTGTGTGTGTGCGTGTGTGCGTGTGAGCGTGTGAGCGTGTGTGTGTGTGTGAGCGTGTGAGCGTGTGTGTGTGTGTGTGTGTGTGTGTGTGTGTGTGTGTGTGTGTGTGTGTGTGTGTGTGTGTGTGTGTGTGCGTGTGTGTGCGTGTGAGCGTGTGAGTGTGTGCGTGCGTGCGTGTGGGAGGAAAAGAACAGCTTTGTGACAGCCATTGTTAGCGCTAACAGTAGGACTATAAAAGTACAGGAGTCCCTTTTTAAATGATTTTATTCTGTTGCAGCAAGCGAGCAGACAATATGAATAAACTTAATTTGTTAAACGTCTCCCCTAATTAATTTCAGGGGGGTTGGGGGGTGCATGTCTGTGTGTATGCGCGTGTGGAGGTGTAGGCGGTGGGTGTGCAGGGGATTTGGTGTCTGTTCGCTCAGTGGCAGAGCTTTAAAAGTTAAATCAACATCAAGAATATTGCTTTTCTTTAAGCTGAGCTTCATCACAAACAGAGGAACGCTCACAGCAAAATGTGAAAGTTGGGCTGTCATGACTGCAGGAGGAAAATGGAGTCTGATGTTTGGCCTATAGGCCTAATGCACATGGATGTCTCTTTGTGGAAGAGTAGGCCTATGTAGTGTGTTTTTGCATGTGTGCGTGCGTGGGTCTGCGTGTGTGTGTGTTTTCCCTGATTTCAACACCAATGGGACACACAGACAACAATATTACTGCAAAAATAATACTGAGGTTTCGTTTGACTGTATGCTAATTACATCAGAGTCAAATTAACATTTAATTTGTAAGTGTACGATATTTTCAGTTCAGTGTTAGAAGTAGAATCTTCATTTCATTCACACTTGTCCTAAAAAAATGCTGTAAAGTCCATTTTTAAACAGCACTGGCATCGCTGTCCTATATTTCAACATTTCTGGAACAATGATTGCAGCTGGTCAGCTGGAATAGCACACTGACATATTGAACCTGGCTGATAAATTGTTTGTTTGATATCTTCACTACATTCAAACGATCGCTATTTCAAGTAAAGTGTTACAAATAATATTTGTCAGGCTGCACCCACCCAAATCGAGACAGAGCCCTTGAGAAATGTAAAAAGAAAAAAAAGAAAATAAGAACTAGGAAATAATGATACACTTCTTAGTGCATATCCCATAATGCATATAGCCTATACACTCTACATTCTATTAAGTAATATATCATTTGGAAGAGCTTATCTCACAGGGTCTATAATGTTGTGTGCAGTAGCACAGTAGCACGCATGCTTGCATATTTGAGGGTGTGAAACAAATGTTTTAAATGTCTTTGTAGATGTATTAATTACTCATTAGGACTTGTGTGAAGTCAGCCACCTTCCATTCCCTCCTTTGGGATGCTGTGTGTACAATGCACCTGGAAGTGTGCTTAAAGCTGCATGCGGCAGCTCAGGAATCAAAGGGCTCTGCTAAGCATCCTATACTAAAGTGAGTAAATTGATTTGTAACTCCAATATTGTAAGAATGTGTTATGGATCCATTTGGTTTAATTTGTACAGCACCAGAGTTACATTAATACTACGGATTGTACTGTGTATGTTGAAATGTCATTCATATTGTAAACATGACATGATAAAGAAAGAGCAAAGGTCAAACAGCCGTACTCATGATTTGCATTGTCCAAAACAGAAGTCAACAGTCACTTTCTGTCACGTCCTTCAATGCCTCAACTTATTGACCATGTGCCATACATCTCCATATACATACTGTATACTGTACATCTTGTGTGGGATATTGTGCACGTCTGACGTGTGAGAAATACTATCGGAGACGACGGTACGAAATGACACGCTTCCTCATCGGTCGCGTTCAGCCAGACCGACCAGATCAGGCATCTGGCACGGGGATGCAGCTGACGCACCGCTCGCTGCTGCCATGACGTAAAAATCACATTACCCTAATGAGAAGGCAATGACAGAGACGGGATATGGATGGGACACATGTGTCCAAAAGGCTCACATTTCATCTCTTTATTTTCATTTTTTTTCCCCCTCCACTTGTGACGTTCATGTTGTTTTTACTGTGTCACTGCTGTGGTTATGCTGTACATGTGGCTGATATACCAATTCTATACGAGTGAAATTGGCCCAAAATATTGAATGTTGTTTGGTGAGTAGATTTCCACTCAGTCGTTAACTGCTCCCTACTGATTATGGTCTCAGGGTCTGTTCTATAGAGTATAGGCCGCCTATACCAAAAGTCCTGACGTCACTCGTTCATCCCTCTGGGTCGTAGAAGTTTTTCTGTGTTTTACTAATTTGGTGGTAACATTAGAGCTTTCTCTCCGTCAGGTGATGCTTTTTGGAAGAATTCAGAATGGGAGGAAGAACAACTCTGACCCAGGTACTGTAGGTACGGTATTTGTAAATGATATCAGACTTGGGTGCTTTATTCTGTATATGCCTTCCTGTCCTGTGCATGTGTTAAACTATAGGTACAACAATGACAACAAGAAACGCCAATCTGACTCGTCAATCAGAGCTTATTATTCTATTATTCTATTCTATTATTCTTACGGAATGTGTCAAATTTGACATTTTCAAAGCATCTACAGTAGCTGTGATGAAATCGGACGAAGAAGATGGAGATGGATCGGGCACACACTACGCAAGCCAGTGTCAAATACGACCAGACAGACTCTGACATGGAACCCCCAGGGGAAGAGAAACAGAGGCCGGCCCAAAAACACCTGGCGGAGGGACCTCCAGGCAGACACCAAGAGGCTGGGAGGCACCTGGTCGCAGATAGAAAAGAACACCTGTGACCGAGAACTCTGGAGGTCCCTTGTCGACGGCCTGTACCCTGGAAAGGGTGTCAGGCATAAGTATAAGTAAACAGTAGCTGTGATCCTATAATACATACAAAGAAGTATAATCCTTATGCCTCGGCTCTATACTTAACAATGACTAGAAGGACAAAAAGATTTTTGAATCTCACTCTGTACGAAGAGCCTGGAATGGAATGTACAACATCATGAACATGAGGACCCCTAGGTGTCCACCAAGGGTCTGTACAAGGAAAGCTCTTTTTCCCCTCTACATCAAATCTCGTCAATATTGTTGCACAATTATAATAGTGAGAAGAGAATCTTGCATTGCTAGACCTTTGTACTATAGGAGGGCTTTTTATGTGTTTTTGTCATGAAATTAAATATTGATATACCACATTTTGTAACTGTATAGTGTATAGTGTAAACGAAATGTAAAAAAGTAGATTCCTCAATCTTTTTTGCAGAATGTTCGTCTATTTTGACAGGCCCAGAAGAGGGACGCAGGGGTTCATGACGCGTGGTTAAATACGCTACGCCCCCAGAACGTTTTATTGCAACCATCTGACACACATGAGACTGGAGAGAATTGTAAAGGGCAGGTCGGGTGACGGGTCCACCAGATACTTGTTAAGTGGACATCAAGGTCATGATGAGCGTTTGGAGTGGATGTGTTGGGCTTGTTATCTACTGTGTGTGTGTGTGTGTGTGTGTGTGTGTGTGTGTGTGTGTGTGTGTGTGTGTGTCCCTTCACTATCTCAGCTCACACACACACACACACACACACACACACACACAAACACACACACACACACACACACACACACACACACACACACACACACACACACACACACACACACACACACACACACACACACACTCACACACACACACAGCTGATGCTGACTGGCAGGACAATTTCTTTCTCCGCCTCCTCTTGGCCGAGGATCGACTTTGTAGTAAAATAACACCAGTCCCTGATTCCTTCTCCTTCAGTCTGGTAAGACTGTTAGGGTGAACTCAGACAGACATACAGTATGCAGGCACACATGCGCACACACTCGCGCACTCTCACGCACACTGCATGCACGCACGCAGTGCACGCACGCACGCACACACGCATGCACGCACACACTCACACATGTAGCCTACACATACACAAAGACACACACGCGTGTTCGCACATAAACACAAGCGCGCGCGCACACACACACACACATATAGTGTACCCCAGTAAACCGATGGTAGAATTGGAAGGTGAAAGTTTATGTGACTGATTAGAGGGACAGAGATCTAAAAGTAATGGGCTCCTTTAACTTCCTCTCCCGCTGGATTTATGAGTCTGTCTGGACATGACTGGCAGCCCCTTTACTACGGTCAAACACTGAAGGATAAACTCACACTGTCTGCATGACGTGTGTGTGTGTGTGTGTGTGTGTGTGTGTGTGTGTGTGTGTGTGTGTGTGTGCGTGCGTGAGTGCGCATGCGTGTGTGGCCAGTCATAATTATTAAGCCGTTTCTGACACATATGCACTCCTGCTGTATGCATGCATGTATACATATGTACATTTACAATTAAGGCATTTAGCAGACGCTCTTAATCCAGAGTGATTTACAGTATCACGCACGCACGCACGCACGCACGCACGCACTGAGCCCCAGTTCCAGAACTGAACTGACACAGTAATTTTTTTTTTTTACATTTTAGAACTGTGAAAGTGTCCAAATGTAACTAAATGGACCCGATACACGTATACGATGCTTTAATTTATGCTCTCTCGGACTTTGAATTAAAACTTCAGGATTTGACAACCTTGCAAATGCGGCGTGAAACCTGGACGTATTTTTGAAGCTGATTCGCTGGCATTGCAGGCGTCCCTGTCAGGCCCCAAAAGGCTTCATCTATAGTTTACCGCCCGGGAAAAGACTTGCTTTAGCGCCTCGTAATGCGCCTTAATCTCCCGGCAACACGCCTGTCAAGAGACAAGAGCGCCCGGGAGACGACCCTCGTGGACACGTTACATGAGCGAGGCCCTCCACAACGCCAACACCAGGCTGGTCTCAATTATTCATCAATAACCTATTTATTTTACCTTTACTGTCGCTCAGAACAGCACAAATGTGCATATATTCATGTTTAATTAATTTAAGCACACAAAAGGTATATATGCACACGAAAGGTACACGTGGAGCAAGGCTCGCGCGCGCACACGCGCGCGCGCACACACACACACACACACACACACACACACACACACACAGTCACACACACACACACACGCACGCACGCACACACGCACAGCGCTCATTCTCATAATGTGCTGTTTATATGGCGGTGGGTATATATTATTCATTGTGAGTGTGTGTGTGTGTGTGGGGGGGGGGGGGGGGGGACAATCGCAGCGGATGTTACCGTGTCACATTATTGTCAAATGCAGGCAGACTTAAGGAGGCCAAGCGGTGCGTCGGCTTCATTAGGCAGAAGGCGGGCGGCGGAGACAGTCGTGAGGAGCGACGAGATGGGAATGGACTGACCACAGAAGTAGAAACCTGGAGCTGAGCCCCGCGGCTGCATGCTACACGCCGGGGCGAAAGGCATGCGCTTAATGCACTGATCAGAGATCAGGGAGAGCGACGCATTGCGTGAGGCCGCGAGACGCGTCTAGTTCTCTCTCTCCTCTCTTAGCGTGTCAGAGGGAATCAGAGCAGATGACTACTGTGTGTGAGTGCTCAAAATGCAAAGAGAGAGAGGGGGATATTTGAGGAGAGAGCGAGAGAGAGAGAGAGAGAGAGATCATGTAGTCACCATCTCAGTCATGTATGTTAAACTGAAAGGTCATCATGAACCACATCCTTGAAGCTTACTTGTCCAATGCATGAGACCATGGACACTGTTGGTCTCACGCACGCTCGCATGCACGCACACACGCACACACGCACGCACGCACACACGCACACACACATACCGCTGGAATGTGGCCGAGTCTATTGCCTCTCTCTATTGCCGCTGTCCACGGGAGAGGCCGTCAGGTAGCGTCGGTTGTTGGTAGATTGTTGGAGTGCCTTCTTGTATGTAAGCTAGCTACATAGTCCACATACATTTGCAAAACTAATGCATCGACTGCCCCTACTACATTGATGATAAAAATACTTGAATAATAATAATAATAATACATTGACGATGGTAGTTACAGCGGGTCAGTTTAACGTCATGCCCACACTAGGCTCTGCACAGTGTTGACAGTGTTGACTGAGGGTAGGCTATAGATTTATACTTTCTTTGTATAAGATTCCGTGATTGTCTATTCTCAGTTCTTAATTGTGAGCTAGTCCATATGTTGCCATAGCTGAAGAAGCATTGTGATGGCAGTCAGGGCGATGGCTTGACCTCATGCTTTCAACGAGTGTTTAATGTCTAACAACAAATGCCTAAATAATGTTGTGACAAGAGCATAAAAACCTCCTCACGTTAATATGCCAAACCAGAAAACAGATTAGATAATTAGTTTCCTTTCCTTTCCTTTCCTTTCCTTTCCAGGTGTATGTGCATGCATGCGTGTGTACATGTGTGGGTGCGCATGTGTGTGTGTGTGTGTTTGTGTGCGCGCATGTGTGTGTGTGTGTGTGTGTGTGTGTGTGTGTGTGTGTGTGTGTGTGTGTGTGGGCGGGGGGGAGTCGCTGTAATAACCAGAATTTTGCTTTCAATTATTCATATGGGGGAGAAGGGCACCCGGGGTGGCATTTTGGTAAAATGTCACAACGGCGTTAACCTATATATCTGCATGATGACCAGAGGAGCCCAGACTTCTCAATAAAATAATGGAAAAGGCAAGAAACCCATTTTAAAATCAAATGTTACCTTTGCATGAGAATGGCGACACGATCACTTCTGCTGGGAGAGGTGAATTACATTTCCATCTGTTGCCACTAAACACACAGGGTGAGCTACTGTATATATCCATGTAGCGTGTGTGCGTAACGACTTGTCTGACTAAAGCATTCCGTAGAGATTTGCATATTGAAAAAGGACCCGCACACAGCTGTAGCTCTGATACATTCCACAATGTAATGTGGGAGCATTTGAAGAGCAGGGACGTTGCATTATCCTGTAGATGGCCTTGTTATGGTCTTGTTAGCTTTTAGCTTGCTAGCCATGAAATTAAAACGGAAGCGTAAACGTTGAGTGAGTGTGGGTCCGACACATGCACTGTGTGTGCGTGCACGCATCAAAGCTCCCGCCACACTATGAGGTAACGGTTCTGGCTAGGGGAAACACTGGAACACTCTCAATACAGCCACCCTGTCACAACAACTCACAATGAACCTCAGCAACCACAACGTCTTCAAGTCTTCAATTGAAAATGAACATTTGGAATTGATGGCTGTTAGGTCAAAGCCCAAAACCTCTAGCTCGAACCAAAAGCAAATTCACTGATAGGATTATTGAAGTGAAGAGGCACATCTTGTTCCCATACGGCTGATACAACACAACATACAAACTGTATAGATTCACATCAGCATTCAATTCCAGAGCCAGAAACTTACTGAACATGTTTCATTGCCACCGAGTCATTGGGTCCCAAAATGACAGTAATAGTATGCCAGCTTGAATCACACTAGTATGCACACACATACAACACAAGCAGCAGCAGCAAAGAAGCAAAAAGACAAAGTTCCTACCATGAGCCGTCTTCTATTTGACCTCAGTTGTATCAGTGATGCCAGGGTCAAACTGTGGAACCCATGGATAAAGAGTCTCTCTAGTATGAGCCCTCCAGCAGCATCTCCATCCTCCATACATCTGGCTAGGTGGCCAGTACTTTCCTCCCAGTATCAATGGCACCGACCAGACTCATTTTCCTGGCTGCCATATTCTCACTCTGACTCATGGCCTTGGATGTTTACTGCAGGCTCTATAGGGTCCAGTATCCACAGCATGTCACAGGAGAATGGACTCACAGCTGAGAAGAAGCTGAGATTGGGGGTCGGGGGTCATTACCCTGCATGTCTCGTGTATCTGTGGAGCAGGATGAGACAAGAGACACCATACGCTTTGAGTATAGAAAGAAAGAAAGAAAGAAAGAAAGAAAGAAAGAAAGAAAGAAAGAAAGAAAGAAAGAAAGCTGAGCCAGATACTGTGTCTGTACCCTGTCACAACTCACTAGCAACAGCAGACAAACAGCCTATTGTATCCTGTAACAACACAGTATATACAGTACTCATGCTTGTCCTAAATGTATGCTAAATACTTGGACAGGGCCGGGCCTCGGGCTCCAAATACGTATAGATTATTTTTTATAATAATACAAATAATAATTATGTTCTGTCTGTTTGTGTATTTATCTATTATGAATATGGTGCTGACTGGTGTTTCACTTTTTTAGGGCCGGGTCAGGCCTAAAATGGATGCTACAGTAATTAGTTGGGTCAGGGTGGCCTTCATTTTCAACTCTAGGTGTCACATGCATTCATAAAATACAGTACCCCTGGTTATTTTCACAACTCAAATAACTCCTTGCAAGACAGTATGAAACTATAAGCAATTTGAATTTGGTAGTGGGGTGGGATGTGATGACGAGGTAACGTTCATAGAGGAAAAGCTTTTTTTTTTCTCCTTGCGAGTGCAGTGACACTACAGTTACAGAGAAATGTCCACTGGAAGCTTGTTAGCTTATTAGCTTGTCCCTACTTTAAAATAAAAACACAAAACAATATACACTACTAGTACAAGTGTGGACTGTGTTAACACATGCCAGGTATTAATTAATTAATTAATTAATGTTTTCACCCCTGCCGAGATCTTTTCATTCTGTACATTCATTTTGGAGGCAAAGAAGTTGTGGGTCGTGAACCGGAAGTGTATACGTCCTCTCCCCTATACTTCCTCTCAATTTCTGTATAGTTATTCCTCTTCCATCACACATATCTTTACATATCTCCTCCCCCCTCCTCTGGCAATGTTGGCATGGGCAGTGTCACCTTATCAGTGTATCTCTAGCGTGCCTTAATTCAAAGGCCAGACTGGTCCGTCACCCTGTGAGTCTCCATGTCAGCCCCACACTCAGACAGACACATGTTTGAGGGCAACACTACACTGCTTGTCAACGGGACGTGTCTGTCGAGAGAGAGGGGGGGGGGGGGGTGTCGGGGGGGGGGGGGGGCTTATCAGTGCAGCCTCTCTGGTGAATTAGCCAACCCCTGAGTGATAAGGAGTGGCAGAAGGCGTCCAGACCAAAAGGAACCAGGAGGAAGATAGGAGGGAGGTGGAAGCAAGAACAGTGACAGCTGGGGACCTGACAGCTGGCTGGTGGCCTTATTGTCATCTGTCTGTCAGTGTCTCTCTCTCTCTCTCTCTCTCTCTCTCTCTCATTCCATGTCAATTCCAGTATCGAATCACTGTTTGACAGACGGCATCTGTTTAGATTTAACCTAAATTTAGTAGATAATAGACGGCAAGGGTAATGATGGTGCAAGGACAGTGTCTCATATATTCATTATTTCAACATGATGCTCAGATGGGGGACAGATGTATTTTGCGAGCAGCTGCATTTTCCAAAATTCAAATCATAAATGCAAATTAAAAGTAGAACTATTTTAGCGCATTTGTGTTACCGTGTATGTATTGGCTATAGTGAAGAAAGTCTCCGCCAACCATTTTTTTCTCCATCTGACCATTTTTGTTAAGTGATTATTGGGTGGGCCACGTGCATTTTCAGAGCATCGTTTATTTGAATGATCAATGGACCCAAAGTTCCTATTCATTGGTATCACAATGAAAACATGTTTTTCAGTTTTTAAAGAAAAGTTATCATTTTGTAACACACATTACTTCATAATGTCGTGGGAACAACTTAAGGGTCTTGTGCGCACACTTTATTATGTCGTGGCCACACCATATATCTTGTTCCCACAAATAAAATAAAAATCCTGTCCCTTTAGAGGCTCCGTAATATTAGCATTAATCTCATAGTGTTTGCCATTGCCAAATAGTTGGGGGCCCACGGGCAGTATATACGTTCCCTGGAGTACTCAGACTTCATCCTGTCTGGTATGAGATATCAAACGTCAGAGTTTTCCCTTCCTATATTTCCCGTCTTGTCCCGTCACAGAGGAGTCTTTAACACCGCCCTGTCTTCATCATAATGCTGCCAAATCTCGTTTTCTCAAGCTTCCCCCCCCCCCCCCCCCCACACACACACACACACACACACGATGCACATTGGATATCCAATTTTGGCTGAGAGAGGCGTGGAGTCAGCTTCAATCGGTCCCAGCCGTGGATGAAGCGTTCCTGACGTGAGTCATCGCTGTCAGCCCTCCCGTGACGGCTGCCCGTCCGTCCGGTCCCCGCTGACGTGACAGGATGAGAGATGATACCCAACAGCGGCACAACACCGTTGGCTCTCAGATGTTAACATGATGAGAGATGATACCCAACAGCGGCACAACACCGTTGGCTCTCAGATGTTAGGGTGAGGTGGGGCACATGGCGGGGGGGGGGGGTGTCTGGAATTGGAAAGCGGAGGCCCATGGGCGACGGAAGGCCACTGACAGACGCCACTTTATAGCTTTAATCCCAAGGTCTTAAAACGGTGTTTGACACAAATTGAGGTTGGCTTTTATACTGTCGGCGGAGGAGAAGAAAAAAAACACGAGCGAAAGAGAGAAAATAGGCACGATAGCACGCGCACTTTTCTTCATCTCCTCCCTCTCTCTCACACACACACACCAAAAATGGTTCCTAATAGTGTGTGTGTGTGTGTGTGTGTGTGTGTGTGTGTGTGTGTGTGTCAAATCACTGGTTTACAGGTGTGAAGGATTAGGTGGAATTTGTTTTTGCGTATAAGTTCCATCATTGATGGAGCTCATTTTCACTGTACTGTGATGTTTTCTTCACAAAACATGTGTCAATATGGATTGGGTCCCTATTGCCAGTAATGATTCAACATCAGTGCAACCAATACAAATTAACTTGTGTTTATTATGCATTACAATTAAAATGGTTACGATTTTCAGCTCAAGAGATTTCTGGGGAAGAAGGAATGGATATTTGGTACAACAAAAAAAATGAGTAGTCTTTACACTGCAATGGCAATTGTATATTTAATGAATTGATTATTAGGAACACATAAGTACAAGCCAAGCACTGAAAACAGAATAAATCACATGATCGCGCCATAATTATGTGAAAACGAGGTCCGAAGCTGAGATCACATTACAAACGCATTGTGATATCTGTCGATTGTCATATCAATATTCACCCTTTCCAATTTTGTAGCCACGGAACATGCATAGCACATTTAATGAATTACATCGAACCATCATTATGGTGCAGACAGCTTTAGTTAAATTCACAGGGATTATGATGAATTGTGTTTACTAGCTATGGACGAGGCGAGGAATGGGCTTTATGGACTGTTAATCTGACACTGAGGAGTTCTGGCAGAGCAAGTCATTATGGAGACCTGAGAAGGACCAGCAAGATGGCAGAGACAACAGACAGATTTACCAATAAGGATTTCAATGGGCGAGAAAGACACATAATCCATGTTATGGTGACGATTTGCAGATAATTATGAGTTGAGTGCAAGATCAAATACAAAGCTTACAGTATATGGCTTAAAACAGTGTTGTAAAGTAAAGTATTTGTTTTTAGGTGGATAGCTGCTGGATAGTCTGCTGCGCGACGTTGCTCCATGGTGGGAAATAAATAAATAATACAAGTACGATATATAAGAGAATGACAGCTTGGCACGCGTGACACTAACTTTTATGTTTTGTAGAAGAGGCAAACTAATATATTGTTTATGCCGTTTATTTTACATGTGTACAGTGTAAACTTGAAACATTATTTTACTGTAAAAAGGTCTATTTTCCCTTGATCTTTATCTTTTTTAGTATAATAGTATTAGTTTACTATAATTACATTAATACACGACAATCAACACTTTAATGTAGAACACACCCAAATCAAATCATACACATACGTGTTCAATCAATCAATCAATCATTCAATCAAAGCAAACTTCATAATCAATATTAGTTTGCCTCTTCTACAAAAATAAAAGTTACAAGTTACTGTCGCGCGTGCCAAGCTGTCACCTCGGACGGAGGTGGAGGACAGTCTGGTGAGACCAGCTGTATTCTGTAGTGTCGGTAGGCCAATCAGAGGCAGGCGGGGCGTTACCATGTCTATGCTCGGATGTAGAATAGATATACGGCGTGCACACACACACACACACACACACACACACACACACGCACGCACGTGCGTGTGTGTGTGGGCACACAAGAGTGAGAGACGTCTAGTCCCCGACACTATACACGTTACCCTAATTTTACGTCCTAACTATTACTTAAAGTATTATTTTAACACCATAGATTTCACTGTGTAGTTTATGAATGGAACACATTGATGAAGTTCCCTGCTGCGTTTCCAATTTACAACAGCGCAGTGTGAAGGCAAACTGCAGCAAATTAAATATGCAAGAATTCTAACTTCCCCGCCCATTCGCATCGAGTCTACCGAAGTATTAGGTGTGAATGCGACCTTAGTAAAATCACACTAACCCTAATCACCAGTGTAAATGTGACCAAATATGGACCCAACCCTGTCCACTTGGTTACATTTGTACATGCTCTGATCGAGTTACAAATGGATTAATTAACAATGTGTACAACGTGAGAATTTGGTCTAAATGTATTCAAGCTGTTCCAAACTAAAAGTTTGTATGTAGAGTAATAGTCCAAGGATAATTAAACTTTCCAATTAATTGACTATTGGATATTACTTTCCCGGCATAATTATCCTGAGAAAATTAATACAATGATTCAGAATTATATGTTTTCATACAGTACATGAAAGACAAATGGATATGTTCAAATGCTATTGTTGGACCTTATCTGTAGATCCAGTGCTGAACAGTTGGGAAATGAGAAATAACTTTACATCCACAGCATGCACATGCACACATACGTTCGCACGCACACACACACACACACACACACACACACACACACACACACACACACACACACACACACACACACACACACACACACACACACACACACACACACACACACACACACACACACACACACACAGACAGACAGACAGACAGACAGACACACACACACACACACACACCCTATGATCACCTAATGATGTCATTCCCATGTGTGTGCTAATATAGTTTATAACGCACACACACATGCACAGTTGCACGCACGCACGCACGCACACACACGCACACACACACACAAAGAATAGGATGACTGAATATCTAAGCACTGCCCGTCATAATGGATATAGGCTTTTTATGTGGTCAACCACACAGCCCAATTACTGATGGCCTGACCTCAAGGCTCCAACCACATCCACGCCTGAGAAGAACACCGGTCAGCCTACAATACAATATATTCTGTCAGTATGTTGGTGAGCATGAACTGGTCGGAATAAACGTGTTTCTTCCACGCGCTACATCCAACCAGGGAAACTCCCCCCTGTCAGGTGTAAAGGAGGAACTTGTCTTGGACACTCATGCATAGGGGTGTAACAGTGATACGATATGTATCACGATATATGGTTGACGATACGATACATGGACGATATTGGTTTATTATGGCGATCCGATACGATACGATTCAATGATTAAAAAAAAAATTATATCATTTTTATCCCACGATTTTGTAACCCATTTTCACCCCTGTGTCAATTATCTGATGTGATCCCGGGCTCTACACACCCTCCGCCAACCTGGGGAGAGCAATGAACTTGAACTCATGCTTCCTTCATGCATGAGTGTCCAAGTTGCTCCTTTACGCCTGACAGGGGGGGTTTCCCTGTTTGGACGTAGCGCGTGGAAGGAACACGTTATTCCAACCAGTTCCTTTCCCCTTCATCAGGCACCCAGGCTGGCCAGGGGGAGGCAGATACAGTAACTATTTAAAATACATTGACATTATTAGTAAGGGCATTTTATCAGGTATTTGACCAATCTGGGAACTAAATCGTTACCAAGAAATTTCTTCACCAATGTGTTTCTAAAGGTGTCTAGTAACATGTACTAAAAGTTTGAAATTCAACTCCCGTGGGAAACCTCATAAAAAACAGCTCAAAGTTGGGGTACGGATAACCGATTTTCGAAAATTCGAAAGTGCATAAATTGGACTTTTTGGACTTTTGAGGGGTCAAACTAGGGGTTTTTCATGATTCTGAGTTGATTGATAGCATTTATTTTTCACCAAGACCACTCCCTGGTGGAAAAACGGCCGTACCCACTTTCCCGCTCATCGTTCACCTCCCCCCAATGCCCCCCTGCACCCCACACACACCTACCCTTGCAGGGTACATGCAAATTAAAACATAGCTAAATTAGTTAATTTTTTTATTGTTTGACATGATAAAATAGGCCTAGTTATTGTTTAGTAGTGGTTGCTGTAGTTGATTGTTATTCAAAGTGAGGAAGTTTGAAGCACCAGACATGCCTGAAGCCATTTGCATCCTTTTTCTCTGTTGATCACGGGCAGACAGAATATACTGCTTGCAACGTGAGATACGTAAGTATTATCAACATAATTTTCGAACAACTTGTTGTTTATGATTATTTTTCTGCTTTTCTTCTAATATAGTGTCCCTTTGATTTCTATACTGATGTGTTGAGTCCACAGTAGTGAGTAAGTTAATTTGATTAGTGATTTCTTGCACCTGTACTAGGAAAATTCTTTCAGTTCTTTTGCAGAGAACATAGCTTGGCTACAGCTACAAAGACATTTATTTTTCAGTGTGTGCATCCAGTAGAAGTAAGTAATGTTGTTTGTTTCCTTCTTTTCATATATGTAAGACTTACATTCTGTTATTTGTTTGTGTTTCCGATATATTTAGTAAGAATTTGTTTGATGTTTAAGTGAGTTATATTTAGTTTAGTTATAAGTGAGTTTATTATTTATTGCAGTACTATGGATGAAGACGTTACTTCACCTCTGCTCAAGTGCTTCATCTGTGAAGGCCATGAGACGCCAGCTGAGAGGCTTATAAAAGGAACTCCTAAAGGCTACTCTACTTTACTGAAACATGCAGAAGCGGTTGAAAATGCTACGATTTTGGAGCATATGAAGGAGGATGAAAATGAAGGAAGACTCAGGTACCACAAAAAGTGTCAAAATGATTTATACAACAAGTTTGTCGAGGTCACCAAGAAGTCAGCTCAAGCATCAAAGGCTGAGAAAGAGTCAGCAAAGGAGAAGTGAAGACGCGCTAGCTCTGGGTTGAGTGCATCAACTGCATGCAATTCTACAATCCGTTCAGCTTCTTTACAAGGATGTATGCATTCTTTGCAACCAACCCGCTCAACTCTACAAACATAACCAAGCACACGCTAGAAATAGATATACCCTCAGTCATTTCTCCAATGTCAACCAGTGCATGGAGGAAGATGTAAAGAAACATGCTCCACTCCACAGAGACCTTTCCAAAACACAGATGAAGCGAGATGCTGAAGCAGTTGAACTTGCCCTCCAATGGTTAGAGGAGAACAACCCATTCGACCACGATCGAGACAAGGAGATGCTTGTATCTTTCTCTACAGGATTCACAAGCACAGGAGATGACCCAGTCAATGCTGAGAGAGCAGCTGAAGTAGGAAGAGAGATGCAGATAAAGCTGGATGGACAGTCAGCGACATCGACCATGGAGGTGAAGTCAAAGGTACAAGCCCTGTCTTCACTCAGAAAGATTCCAAAGATCAACGAGAAGAAGATTCACCTTGACTCACTCAAGTTGTTCAACCGACTGATCATTTTTGCCCAACGGGATATGACAGTTGAGACAAGCTTGGAGTATGAGCTGACTCCCGTCCCATTGTCCCTTTTCAGCAACAAAGATCAGAAAATGAACAAGGCGAACAAGGCAGGCTTTTCCAAGACTAGCCTGAAGGAGTTGACTGATCCGCTTGAACTCACTAAACAACCCTGCTCCACTTTGGTGGTTGATGGTGGATGGCTTCTCTACATGGTGAAGTGGGAACAAAGTCAGACTTGGCAGGATATTGCCAACAGTTACCTAAGCTACGTGCAGTGTCTTGGCCGCAACTCTCAAAAGACCATTGTGGTCTTTGATGGCTATAGCAAATCGCCAAAAGATCATGACCACATCCGGCGTACCAAGAAGTCATGCTGTGATCTCCAGATTCGACCGGACACTGGACACCAAGAGCAAAGTTCTTGGACAACACCCATAACAAGAGTGAGCTCATTCACCTCCTCTCTTCAACATTCCGGAAAGTTCACATCACCGTGGAGCAGAGTGACAATGATGCTGACACTTTGATTGTGAGAGAGGCATTCGCTGCTGCTACAGATGGCTCCGTTGAGGTCAGTACCATTTGTGTAGGTATTTTACTTGTGTTAGCTACTACTTTAAAAGAAGAGTTGACTAGTATCTTTATATTATATCACATAGTTGAACATTCATTGCATATCTTCTATTTTCAGGTGCGGGCAGAAGACGCAGATGTGCTGGTAATGTTGGTGCACCATAGCTCAAGCACTACCCACCCCCTCTTCTTCACCACATCGAAGGGCTCTTATGATGTCAGGAGGATCCGAGAAGCTCTCTCAGAAAGACAGAGACGCTACCTGCTCTTTTGTCACGCCTTCACTGGGTGTGATACGGTTTCTGCTATCGCTGGCCATGGGAAAACAACTCTGTTTGACAAGTAATAATAATAATGATGATATCATATCATAATGGAATATTTGTATATTAAAAGATCTGAAACAAATTAGCAAAACCTTCTTTCTTTTGCAGGTTTTGTGCAGGGGACATCGATGAACATATGGACATCTTCCTTGACATACGCACTACCAAGGATGCAGTGATTCAGGCTGGTACTGCCATCTTCCAGTACATTTACCATGGACCAGGTACTACTCTGGGTGCAATTCGATACAACATCTTCTCACATAAGGCAGCGGCTGGGCTGATTAAACCAGAGAATCTACCTCCAACAAAAGGTGCAGCTGCACAGCATTCTCTCCGTGCCTACCTACAGACCCGGGACTGGATCCTTCTACAGAGCATGTCTCTGGACCCCAGTTACTATGGATGGACATTAGGTGTTCATGGTTATGAACCAGTTCCAACACTAGACCCCATGGCTCCTGAGGAGCTACTACAGTTCACAAGCTGCAATTGTAATGGAGATTGCAGCAACCGGCGATGTAGCTGCAAGAAGAATGATGTCAAGTGCATCTCAGCATGTGGAGTCTGTAAAGGCATTACATGCAAGAATGTTAGTCATGATGGTGTTGAAGAAGAATCAGACATTGACTCCTGAAGCATTTGACATGGTGGATCAGTATTTTTTCTTTTTATTATTTATTTATTATTATTTTATTATGGTAATCGAAATAAATGCAACTTCATATGTAAATGCTAAAGTGGGCGTGGCAGTTTTTCCAACTAAGGAGTGGTCTTGGTGAAAAATAAATGCTAGCAATCAACTCAGAATCATGAAAAACCCCTAGTTTGACCCCTCAAAAGTCCAAAAAGTCCAATTTATGCACTTTCGAATTTTCGAAAATCGGTTATCCGTACCCCAACTTTGAGCTGTTTTTTATGAGGTTTCCCACGGGAGTTGAATTTCAAACTTTTAGTACATGTTACTAGACACCTTTAGAAACACATTGGTGAAGAAATTTCTTGGTAACGATTTAGTTCCCAGATTTTCATAAGTTTCCCTTACTATATTTTAAACTAAGTAATTAAACCCCTCTATTTATTTTTTTCTTCAAAGAATGCACAAAAATGTAGTATTGATACAATCGATTATTTGCATAGCAAAACGATTCGATACCGATTATTTGCATTGCAAAACGATATACGACACGATACAAAGTCAATGTTGCTGTTTTCATTTCGATATACTTCGATTCTTGTGGCGTTTGACTATGTTGTCTATAGAGACCATTCAATCTGTGATTCAAATTTGTTTTGGAGGGTTTTTTTTGGTTAAAATAGGCCTTTCATGTGTGCATGTGTGTGGAGGACACACATGCACACATTCCCTTTTTGGCGGTAGTGTCAAAAGTGATACTTTACTGTTTTCGAAAGGCCTTCTTGCAGATGGTCAATAAAAATGATTGATGGCTTTCATGAGAGTGGGGGTTGTCGAGGGCGAACTATAACTTTCCAGAGGTTTCGTGTGGTCCCATGTGTGAATTTGATCAGGAAAACGTGATGCAGTCTGGTGCATTTCATGCACCTCGTTGTAAGAGTCCCATACCTCTAATATTCACTCTAGTTTACAACAGAGAGATGTTTAAATGTTCAGGGGGGCTCCATAAAATATATATTTTCAGGAATAGAAAGTATTTTTAGTGTTACAAAGAGATGCACTGTATAGGGCGGGTGTGTGGTTAACCGTGAAAATAAAGGACTATCCGTTTAGATTAAAATGATGTAAAAATATATAGTATTATTGTAATATTTCTTATTCCTCATACAATACTACACATGCTACATACATACTAGTTCGGACATGGGAAAGTTTTAGTATGGAAGGCACGTTGCTTCTTCAGACAGAAATGCTGATGCGCACCACTGGCGATGGGGATGCTTAATAGATATAATGTAATGACATCTCACTGAATTACATGAACAACATTACTTTCCATGTCCTAAACATCTGACTAACCTTTTCATTTTCACAGCCTCAAAATTCACTGAGGCGGTATGCCTGATGCAGTGAAAAAATATATATCTCTGAAACATTGATTTGGTAATGGCCGTATAGAATTTGGACGACCAGTATGGTGGGTGGCTGTGTGCTAACACCGCCCCAAATCAGTTAGCAACATTAGTGCTATAACATTAGCACACAGCCTCAAAGCAGTTCATTATTTGGTGTAAAGTCTTGTTTTGGCACAATGTGAATAGAATATAAACCACACAGAATGGATCCAGACAAAGTTAACAAATGGACCCAGACACAGTTAGCAAATGGACACAGACACAGTTAGCAAATGGAGCCCATTAAAACATGAAGTGCTGTCCCTCTTCCACAAAATGTCATCGTGATACATGCTCCTGGAGAACTATTCACTGGTGAATTTAACTTTAGGTTCTGTGAAAAATGCATGTTAATGTGTGTGTGTGTGTGTGTGTGTGTGTGTGTGTGTGTGTGTGTGTGTGTGTGTGTGTGTGTGTGTGTGTGTGCGTGCGTGCATGCGTTTGTGTGTGTGTGTGTGTGTGTGTGTGTGTGTGCATGTGTGGGAGGGGTTTATTAAGTAGGTATCGATTGCAATTTGATTAAACTCTTGCTAATTTGCTGCAAACCAGCAAGACGTTTAATCAAATAAAAATCAATAGCGTCTTAAGGGCCCTTGGTACATCCCTGGAATAGGAGACTACAGTGGAGGCGTTATAAATTGCAGGTTGGAGTGATACAGCCGATATGGTAATGTTGGGGGAGAAGGGGGAAAAAACAGAGAAGAAAAGAGAGAGCGAGAGAGAGAGAGAGAGAGAGAGGGAATGGATAGAAAAAGAGATATGGGGAGAAAGAGAGAGGATGGAGAGGACATGTCACTCATACATTGTGGAGTAGGATGGATTTCTGTTCGATGGGGAACAATTGGCCTTGGTATTTCAATTCCAGCACGAGGAGCACACAGCTCTTGGAGAAGATAAAGAGGGGGGAACGCTGGGGAGTGGAAATGTATCTCCACTCCTCGATGGATCGCCCAGCCAGCGTTTCACTTTCGCCACGATCACAGCTCATTTTATTTACTGAATCATGTAATCACGAGACGTATATGGTGCAGAGCTAATGCTTAGAAAATATGACTGATGGAAGTCAATATAATTTATTACCAGCTTTTACTGCTGCAGCATAATGTTTTACTGTTTTGCTTTGATTAACTAGAAATGCACTTCATGTCCCAGGTTATAGAAGCTGTGTGAGTGCATGCTATGATGATTACAATCTGATTATTCGACCATGCTAATCATGTTAAAGCAATCTCAGCGAATACAAGAACGCTCGCCCCAAAACACACTTGCCCCGGTCAAATCTGCCGACCTCGGAATGGTCGACACTAGGCATTCCTAAACATGACCTCAGGTTCAGAGGACCTCAGTAAAGTATGCCTAAACCTAACCTAATTCCTAAACGTAACCTCAGTAAACTATACCATAAACCTAGCCTAATTCCTAAACGTAACCTCAGTAAACTATGCCTAAACCTAACCTAATTCCTAAACCTAACCTCAGTAAACTGCCTAAACCTAGCCTAATTCCTAAACATAACCTCAGTAAACTATGCCTAAATCTAACCTAATTCCTAAATGTAACCTCAGTAAACTATGCCATAAACCTAGCCTAATTCCTAAACGTAACCTCAGTAAACTATGCCTAAACCTAACCTAATTCCTAAACGTAACCTCAGTAAAGTATGCCTAAACCTAACCTAATTCCTAAACGTAACCTCAGTAAAGTATGCCTAAACCTAACCTAATTCCTAAACGTAACCTCAGTAAAGTATGCCTAAACCTAACCTAATTCCTAAACGTAACCTCAGTAAACTATACCATAAACCTAGCCTAATTCCTAAACGTAACCTCAGTAAACTATGCCTAAACCTAGCCTAATTCCTAAACGTAACCTCAGTAAACTATACCATAAACCTAGCCTAATTCCTAAACGTAACCTCAGTAAACTATGCCTAAACCTAGCCTAATTCCTAAACATAACCTCAGTAAACTATGCCTAAACCTAGCCTAATTCCTAAACATAACCTCAGTAAACTATGCCTAAACCTAGCCTAATTCCTAAACGTAACCTCAGTAAACTATGCCTAAACCTAGCCTTATTCCTAAACATAACCTCAGTAATACGGTGCAAAACCTAACCTTTTTCGAGCGTGTTTTGGGCGAGCATTCCGCTTACCATCTCAATAAGATGATGGTTAATAATGAATGCATGAATGTGGCAATGTGAAGGTACAGTATTAACTTTAATAATAATAATAATAATATAAATGTAGATCCTTTTCTTTTCTTTTTTTACCAGGATCCCTCTTTTGTCTGTCAATGCTTCCTAATGCCTGAATGTCAATGGATATAATCCAGAGATCCACATTTTGTGCCCATATATTTTGAGACAATCAGTTACACAAAACTTATACTGTGCTACTGTTGATTGTTTTAGTGTTTGTATAATCATAGCTTGCCATTAATATACCTTCCACAGCAGGGAAAAAATTATTATATTATATACCGTAATTATATCATTTATATTAACCACATGAACCTTATAGTAATCTGGTGGGAGGCAAAGATATTGTAAGTGTGCTAACCCTTAACCCTAATCCAAACGCAAATTAATGATTGATAACGTTGATATACCATTTATTTTGCAACAAATAGTCACGGTATTCATTCTTTTAGAACCTTGAAAAAAAAAGTTTATTAGCAATAAATAGGAACTCCTTGTGTACCTGGTTAGTTCCACTGGGGCAAGCCACAGCACAATGGATTGATTGATAAAAAATAAACAGGCACCGAAAATGCGGCACGTGACGCGGCCCAAACCCATCTGGCGGCTGGCTGCCGTGTTAAGTGTTCAGATGGGTGGGCCGCAAACGCTTTGGAGATTTTCAAGTGGAGTGGGCCATCCTGATGCAGAAAAAGGTTACAGAAGCACAGAGTTACCCGTACGGGTCGTATTAATTGCCCCGACGGTGGTACGTACGTGTCCTATACTGGGTTGCATGCAGGGTGCTGCCGTGGCCTGCTGGTAACCTGGGAGTAACAGGGTCAGTGTGCACGTTAGATGTCAATTATATCTCCTCCATGCATCCAGCTCTGCTCCCATTTATCTTCATACCTTTCAGCTCACACTGTGACCTCCCTGCTCGCCCAACAGGGACAACACACTGCGGCTATTACACACACACACACACACACACACACACACACACACACACACACACACACACACACACACACACACACACACACACACACACACACACACACACAAACACACGCGCGCATGCACGCACGCACATACACACATACATGCACGTCCCGTCCCGTCCTGTCCCCCCACACACACACACACACATACACACACATGTACAATTGCAAACGATCACAATAAACGCTCACGTGCGCACACAAATACATACAACCTCCCATGTCAACGTTTTCCATCTGTCTTTCACAGTTGTTTGTTCTTACAGATGTATGCGTTTTGGAGAATCAATTCTCCCATGGGACACAATTATGTCAAGACTATATGACTGCTTTTTCCACACCATTATAATGGATTGCATTTTTATAGGGCTTTTCTATAAGCACTCAAAGCGCTTTGCAGTGGTCCATTCATTCATACATTGGGAGGTGAAGCAGAGAACGGTCACTTCCCACATTCACACACCAGTGGTGGCGAGCTAGCGCGGACCGGCTCATCAGAGGCAATGTGGGGTAGAGTTCTCAAACTCTGCCCGAACCCGACCAGGCCCGACCCGACCCGACATTTTAGGGCCGGGCCGGGCCTAAAATGTATGCTAATCAGTAGGGCCGGGCCGGGCCTAGGGCTCCATGAAAAAAAATATATATATATTGAATTTGTTTAGAATAATAAAAATAATAGTTCTGTTCTGTCTGTTTGTGTATTTATCTATTATGAAGATGGTGCTGACTGGCGTTTCACTTTTACTCTGTGTAGAGTTCTCAAATTCTGCACAAACCCGACCAGGCCCGACCCGACCCTTTAGTACACTGTTAAATCATCAGAAGCTGTCATGGCTGTTGGTGGAGCAGAGATTAGCTGCCAGTCTGGCTGGATTTTTTAGGAACATTTGTTCAAATAAAAAACCAAAATGCTTATATAAAAATATTCATTATACCAGCGATAGACATATACATAATACCAGACATGTTGCAATGGCGATTACACCGATCTATTTTTTTTTTTTTTATTTTTTTTTTTTTTTTTTTTTTTTTTTTTTTTTTTTTTTTTTTTTTTTTTTTATTTTTTTTTTTTTTTTTTTTTTTTTTTTTTTTTTTTTTTTTTTTTTATTTTTTTTTTTTTTTTTTTTATTTTTTTTTTTTTTTTTATTTTTTTTTTTTTTTTTTTTTTAGAATGCACGGTTGTTGCATGGTTGTTATGCTTTAATGTATTTATTTTGTGATATCTGTAATGTTGTTCTTATTTCAATTTTTGTATGTATATTATTCTGTGAGGACCCCAGGAAGAATAGCTGTTGCCAGGTGTAACAGCTAATGGGGATCCAAATAAACTAAACTAAACTAAACCCGACATTTTAGGGCCGGGTCGGGCCTAAAATCTATGCTAATTAGCCGGGCCGGGCCGGGCCTAGGGCCTGATCAGTTAGGGCCGAGTTAGGGCCGGGCCTTCATTTTCGGGCCCGATGAGAACTCCAATGTGGGGTTCAGTGTCTTGCCCCTTCCTCCTGCAGAACAGGAGGAGCCGGGATTTGAACCGCCGACCCACGGATCAGACCACTTCATTCATTCATTTATTGGTTCACTTTTCAGGTGAAAATGTATTCACCCTGCATACATTTAACATTATGCAATAATTAGTCAGAGCCTGTTCGCCGATGGAGTCAAAATGATTGAATTAATGTACTGTATACAGGTTAATACTCACATTATCAAGTTCAGTAAGGTTATCATTTGTGAGTGACCTCAAGTGATTTACCTGATGAATATCTTTTCATTCCACATTTTAGAATATAGTATAATATAAAGTAACACACATCAACAATAGTGCTGATGTGCTTAATATCACACACACACACACACACGCGCGCACGCACGCACGCACGCAAGCATGCAGACACACATGCACACACACACACGCACACGCACACGCACACACACACACACACGCACACACACACACACACACACACACACACACACACACACACACACACACACACACACCCATGCATCTAAATATGCCATTGGGCTGCACACAATTTTCAAATAATTGCCCAGAAATGGTCGCTGGTGGCAGGAAGTCCTAATTAAGAAATTTCCGCATAAAGGCCATCAAACAGAGTGCAGCATATTGCTCATGCAGGCCCTCTCTCCCATCTGGCCAAAATGGCTATTGTGACTCATTGTCTAAAAATAGGGATGAAGACAAATTGTTATCATTTGCCAAAGCCCATGACAATAATGATGAATGAACACTTTTTTTCTCCCCCCTTTTTCTGCTATGCCCTCTGAAGTCATTGCTTAAGGCCTTCTCCCCATTTCCCCTCTCTCTCTCTCTCTCTCTCTCTCTCTCTCTCTCTCTCTCTCTCACTCTCTCACTCCTCGCCGATCATATTCCACCATTCTCATTGTCAGCTTTACGGTGCTAAACAAAGTTTTCTGCAGAGGTATCAAATGGTAAAATGTTAAGCTTAAAGCCCCCCCCCCCCCCCCCACACACACACACACACACACATGATACAAACAATCCTCTCTCTCTCCCTCCCTCTCTCTGTGCATGTATGTAATCAGTGTGACAGAAGGGCTCTGATTCCGTGATTGATCACCAGCGGCCTGTCAACAGCGGAGCCCTCCCCGCTCCCCCGCATTGTCCCAGATCAAACTTCCAGGGTGACTAATGCTCCCGCTGACAGGGAGAGATAAGGGACATCCTTCACCGTAGGCCTCCTCCTGGCCTGATATATCACGGCGCTGATGGAAAAGCCCACAGCTCGTTATTGTGTGAATAAAACAATGCCATTGTTTTATGCACACGACGTCGTTTGTTTTAAATGGAATTTCTGTTTTTCAGCATGGGGGAGCTTAGACGGACAGCAGGAGAGAGAGAGAGAGAGAGAGAGAGAGAGAGAACTCACATTTTTTAATTAAGTAAAATTATTACTGCCATATATAAATACTCTGTTACAAGTAAATCTGGAATTCAAAATGTGAGTAAAAGTACAAAAGTATTGGTATCAAAATGTACTTAAAATGCCAAAAGTAAAACTAATCATTATGCAGAATGTCCCATTTTAGGGTTCAAATGTGTACAAATATTGTAGATCTGCAATTTTAAATGGCCGAAATATATGGCTGAAGTGGTTGATCAAATGTATGTTTTGTAATAATAATAAGTGGTGGAAGTGTAGCAACAAAAGCAACAACTGGAGTGTACCATGGCCCATACCCGAGGTCAAAACAACTGGAGTGTACCATGGCCCATACCCGAGGTCAAAACAACTGGAGTGTACCATGGGCCATACCCGAGGTCATAACAACTGGAGCCATGGTCCATACCCGAGGTCATAACAACTGGAGCCATGGTCCATACCCGAGGTTATAACAACTGGAGTGTACCATGGCCCATACCCGAGGTCATAACAACTGGAGTGTACCATGGCCCATACCCGAGGTTATAACAACTGGAGCCATGGTCCATACCCGAGGTCATAACAACTGGAGCCATGGTCCATACCCGAGGTTATAACAACTGGAGTGTACCATGGCCCATACCCGAGGTCATAACAACTGGAGTGTACCATGGTCCATACCCGAGGTCAAAACAACTGGAGTGTACCATGGCCCATACCCGAGGTCAAAACAACTGGAGTGTACCATGGCCCATACCCGAGGTCATAACAACTGGAGCCATGGCCCATACCCGAGGTCATAACAACTGGAGTGTACCATGGCCCGTATACCCGAGGTCAAAACAACTGGAGTGTACCATGGCCCATACCCGAGGTCATAACAACTGGAGCCATGGCCCATACCCGAGGTCATAACAACTGGAGTGTACCATGGCCCGTATACCCGAGGTCAAAACAACTGGAGTGTACCATGGCCCATACCTGAGGTCATAACAACTGGAGCCATGGCCCATACCCGAGGGCATAACAACTGGAGTGTACCATGGCCCATACCCGAGGTCAAAACAACTGGAGTGTACCATGGTCCATACCCGAGGTCAACACAACTGGAGTGTACCATGGCCCATACCCGAGGTCAAAACAACTGGAGTGTACCATGGCCCATACCCGAGGTCAAAACAACTGGAGTGTACCATGGCCCATACCGGAGGTTATAACAACTGGAGTGTACCATGGCCCATACCCGAGGTCAAAACAACTGGAGCCATGGCCCATACCCGAGGTCAAAACAACTGGAGTGTACCATGGCCCATACCCGAGGTCAAAACAACTGGAGTGTACCATGGCCCATACCCGAGGTCATAACAACTGGAGTGTACCATGGCCCATACCCGAGGTCAAAACAACTGGAGTGTACCATGGCCCATACCTGAGGTCATAACAACTGGAGTGTACCATGGTCCATA
Organism: Protomyctophum parallelum; assembly: GCF_964188405.1. Taxonomy (NCBI): domain Eukaryota; kingdom Metazoa; phylum Chordata; class Actinopteri; order Myctophiformes; family Myctophidae; genus Protomyctophum; species Protomyctophum parallelum. The sequence goes on from NC_139699.1 coordinate 8,125,869, forward strand.
CCCGAGGTCAAAACAACTGGAGCCATGGCCCATACCCGAGGTCAAAACAACTGGAGTGTACCATGGTCCATACCCGAGGTCAAAACAACTGGAGTGTACCATGGCCCATACCCGAGGTCATAACAACTGGAGTGTACCATGGCCCATACCCGAGGTCAAAACAACTGGAGTGTACCATGGCCCATACCCGAGGTCAAAACAACTGGAGCCATGGTCCATACCCGAGGTCAAAACAACTGGAGTGTACCATGGCCCATACCCGAGGTCATAACAACTGGAGTGTACCATGGCCCATACCCGAGGTCAAAACAACTGGAGCCATGGTCCATACCCGAGGTCAAAACAACTGGAGTGTACCATGGCCCATAC
>NC_139699.1:8131237-8161237 GCF_964188405.1 Protomyctophum parallelum
ATGTGTGTGCGTGCGTATGTGTGTGCGTGCGTGTGTGTGTGTTGCGTGCACGTGTGTGCGTGCGTGCGTGTGCGTGCGTGTGTGCACTGAGAGGTAAAACTAGAACAGGTGCCTTTGCTGTGACATACCTCTCTACAATTTTTTGGGGGGTGAGCTTACGAGCTGAACTTGTGTGAAGCCACGGCTTGCTTTGCATGGACATGCATGTCTGCATTGTCAATGTGTTATTATGTGGCATGACTTTGCCACAGGCAGGAGGTGCCTGGTGTCTTAGACAGTTACGGCACAGACCATATGCTCCATGTGAGCCCCAAGGACCCAAGGACCTGGGTTTGAATCCGACTCCAGAGCTTGCCTATTAGTCTCGCGTGGCCAGACGCGTGTTGCCTCCCACAATTTCCAAATGTTTCCGGTAATACAAGCTGGAGCATGGAAGCTCTCATATGAGCAAAGGATAAAGTGGAAGTGAAACCTCCTCCCCTCCCCGCTTACGTTTTGTCTTTAAATATCTGACTCCCATCTCTCTCTCTCTCTCTCTCTCTCTCTCTCTCTCTCTCTCTCACCTTGCCTTTGTATGTAATTGTATTTTATTTTCTGTTTTGTGTTATGTCAAATGTGTGTAATTATGTGTTGCATACAAGGCCGCTGGGTCACAAGACAAATGTCAGTGCAAACTGACAATAAAGTACTGTATCATATATCATAACCAGAGCCATGCAACTCCTTGCAACTCCTTGCAACCGAGTTGCAGCTGGTGTTGTTTGTTGTTGCGAGTAGTTGCAAGGACGCACGCACGCACACACGCACACACGCACGCACGCATGCACACAAACACACACACGCACGCACACATGCATGCACACACATACGGTTCCATACGTGTCTTTACATTGTGTGCGAGAGTCATCACATCTGGAATGTTACAGTAGCATGCATGTCAGGCCTCTTCATTACCAGCATTAGGCTAATTAGCACTGCCACACTGACGAGGGCACGTGTGTGCGCGTGCGCGTGTTCTTGTCATGTGTTGTTATAGATGTCACGAACATGGTGACAGGCGGCCTCGAACTCAAACATGGGGGCTGCCTGTGTTGACAAAGAAAACTGTGACATCGAGGTACATGCTTCCCTCTCCCTCTCCCTCTCTCTGTCTCTCTCTCTATCTCTCCCTCTCCCTCTCCCTCTCTCTGCCTCTCTCTCTATCTCTCTCTCTCCCTCTCCCTCTCTCTATCTATCTCTCTCTATCTATCTCTCTCTCTCTCCCTCTCTCTCTCTCTCTCTCTCTCTCTCTCTCTCTCCCTCAGTGTCTTTGGTTAATTGGGCCCTCTGGATATCTGGGGACTGTTTGTATAGGACGGTATACAGCGATGTGTTGTGAAGGGGGATTTGGGATGATGCTCCTCATTGCATTATTGTCAATGTGTGTCTGGCTTTTGTTCTCCGTGAGAGTCTGATACGAGGATGTGTGCAGCACTACTTCACCGTGGCAAAACAGTGAATGCCTGAATATTAGGGCCTTGAGGGGGATAGGTTCGCAGTGAAAGAGAGGGGGCGGGGGGTGAGACGAGATCGTCAGTTGACGTAAAGCAAGCAAAACAAGAGGGAGAGGCTAGAAGAAAAGATCAGATTTTAAATGCTCCACTGCTTTGACTCAAAATTGTTTGTCAGCACGTCATACTTCTTTGCCTATACTCTCTCTCTCTCATCTTTCTTTTTCTGTCAGCTTCCGCCAACCCTTCTCTCCCCCCCCCCCCCGACCACAAATAAAAAAAAGTATATTAATTTATTTAATTTCCCCTCCATTTAACGACCCCATTTGGAGAATGTGCGTTTGATCCTCACCGGCTCGGCGAGGCGTGAAGCCGACTTGACGGCGAGGGAGAGAGAGATGGATCCGTCAGCATGTCACATAAATATCTTATTAGCCAGTGATCTTATCATCATAAAGCCGCCCATTTATACAGTTAGGCATGTCATGTTGGTCAATTGCACAAAAAAAGAGAGTGGGGGGGGAAATCTAACCACATGCAATATTAAACTCTCAAATCTCACGCCGACACCATTAGACTCTGAAGAGCACTCTCTCCCTCTCGTCCCTCCCTCCTTCGGTCTCATATCTAATCCCTTGGTTGTGTCTGTGTTTATATTTGTATTTTTTCCGTTGTGTACCTCTTTTCCCCCAGGGGAGAAGACAAGCGAGATGGAAATGTATGGGTGCTGATGGCAGTCAGTGCAAAGAGTGATAGAGAGGGAGGCCTCCGCACTGCTAAATCAAGGTAGAAAGGGTACCCTTCACAACAGAACACAGCAAGCTTAAGTGCAAGACTGCAAGTGTCAAAGCAGCCAGAGGATCATCAACTCAATGTAGCAGACTGGCTCACAACCTCAGCCTGACAGCCTGAAAGTCTATTATCTCCCCCGAGTCAAAGGGACATCCCTTTGGTTTAGTGGTGCCTTCACACGGGAGACCCAGGTTCGAATCGTGGGCGTTACAATGGTGCCGTGAGCCGGACCGCGGGTTTCCCCGTGGGAGAAGGGCAACAGGGGGGTGACTCACAACCTCAGCCTGATGGCCTAAAAGTCTAATATCTCCCCTGAGGCAAAGTGATATCCCTTTAGCTTAGTGGTTAAGATGTTTGCTTTTCATGCGGGAGAGACCTGGGTTCGAATCCTGGGCGTTACATCAAGTATAGCGACCCAGAAATACTATAGGAAACAAACTTTAACCACTGTATTTGGTTCCCCATGGGGTTCTGTCCTTGGTCACCTTCATCTCCCATTCTTCAGAGAAACTAGTCCAGGGGTAATAATAATAATAATAATAATAATAATAATAATATATAGCGCGGGTGGTGAAAACAAACAAAGATGTCTTAGCATTAATATATTACTTTATTTTCCCTTAATTAAATGTGTTTCTTATTTTTATAAGCAACATTGTTTTGCATTATCAAAATGAAATGTATGCCTATACTACAATAATAAATGATGATAAAATGTAAAAAGAAAAAAGAAAAGAAAAAGAAAACCTCTTATTCCTTTTCATACTTATTGGGAGCCTAAGAGCCACATGTGCCTCTAAAGCAGCAGGTTGCCTACCCCTGAACTAGACGATGTACAATGTCACAAACACTTTACGTTGCGATGCATTATGAGCTTATTGTTACATTGGCTCACATGCCAGTGCCATCTACATCTTCCTAATACTGTTGTGATTGGGAGACTGTAGACAGGGGTGCGGCTCCTCAGCTGCAGCCCTTTGGTAATCGGGTGGAGCCCTAATTAAGCTCTGCTCTGCACTGCTGTATTTCTCTTGCTCCAGAACCTGTGCCTTGGACTTTGCCTCATCACTACCAGCCTACGCCTACGTAAAGTTTGCCTATACTTTGTTTGGACTTTTTGCCTGCTTTTGCATTTTTGTTGTGCTCTGGGCTGGAAATAAATCTTTGAACGTGCCTCTGTGTTTGAGTCTGCAATTGGGTTCACCTAGACTTTCATACTTAACACTTATAGATCTGCTATCTTCACACACTGTTTGTGTATTTCCACTGGATATTTGCGAATTGACACACCCACACGTAGGACGCCGGGTAAACGTAATGCTGTGTTCACACAGGCAGATGCAAAAGATGCAAAGATCACAGCATCATTTGTCACGTTGTCGCTTTGTAAAAGCTGTTGATCACATGGTTGCGACTTCATCAAGCGTGCGTCCGTAGTGACGTGTATCATTGCAGCTATACAGTTGTAGCTTTGTAGCTTTGCATCTGGAAGTTGAACCCAGCGATCAGCTTCAATGTGTAGTTTCGTAGCTTTTGCAGCAGCTCATCCAAAGACATGTGCACCGTGTGTGGACCTCAAAGTTTGGCTGGAGAGTTTTTCTGGTAATTTGACGAGGACGATCTGGACAGAGCAAGACAGTTGGCTCTAAATGGAGGGAAAACAAGTAGAGATGAGACAGGAGAGAGAGAGAGAGAGAGAGAGAGAGAGAGAGAGAGAGAGAGAGAGAGAGAGAGAGAGAGAGAGAGAGAGAGAGAGAGAGAGAGAGAGAGAGAGAGAGAGAGAGAGAGAGAGAGTGGATATGGGGGGAATGGGGGAGGGAGAGAGAGCATAAGAGAGAGTGAGAGAGAGAGATAGAGAGTTGGAGAGCCAGTAGACAGATAGACTAGTAGGATTATTATTCAGTTATCAGAGCGCTGTGGAGCAGAACTGACATGGACAGGAGCAGATTTCCTGCTTCTCATGCTTCCATCTGCCACTTCACCATGCAGAGAGGAGAGCGCACACACACACACACACACACACACACACACACACACACACACACACACACACACACACACACACACACACACACACACACACACACACACACACACACACACACACACACACACACACACACACACGTGCGCGCACACGCACACACACACACGGACACGTGCACTCACCCACAGGCATATACCATGAGCTAGTTCACTATACAGTATATAGATACTGTATAGTGATTCAAGAGGATTGGCATGTGACTGCATGAGTGCTCACAACACTGCAATATAACAATAATACATACAAGAAAGAGAAGAAGTTGGCCATAGAACAGATCAAATGAAATGAAATGAAAACCTACAGCCGATAAAATGGGAAACATAGGGAAATTAGTATCTTGATTATAGAACGTGCAGTAAAGTATTCACACATACATATAGATACATAGATATGTGTATACTGCTCATTCTATAATACACACTATTACACGCTCTCACACATTAACATAGAAATACTAGGAGGAAGGCTAATAGTGTGCACGCACGGCCACAGGCAGGCACGCAAGCACACACGCACGTACACAGGCAGGCAGGCAGGCAGGCAGGCAGGCAGGCAGGCAGGCAGGCAGGCAGGCAGGCAGGCACACAGGCAGGCAGGCAGGCACAAACACAGTGGTCTTGCTGACATTGCGAGATCATAGCGGGCCGAATGGGGTTCAAACCTGTTTGTGTCCAGTCCAACCAATCCTCCATGTTGGGTAAATAAATGTCCTGAGTGTGTAAGGTCAGCCCAGCTATACTCTTGTGCTTTCCACATCCACCCTCCTGTAGTGGAGTATATAAACACGTTCGCCTTGCTTCTCATCAGCAAATCTTCTGTAGTTTCTCCTTTCAAAGCCCTGAATCTGTCTCATTATCTTGTTTTGATGTTGCTCTTTATCTAAATAGGAGTCGATGGTTTTGGGGCCCCGAGTATGGACAAGAAAACTGCGAGCGGCCCTGCATCTCTGCTCGCCGCCTATGTTGACAACAACAAGAAAGACCATCACTGCAAAATGCCTGCGCGTATGGACATCAATTATTTTTTAATTGTAGAGGAGTACAGTACACTAATTAAAACTAGTATATCTTGCCATGCCAAAGGCAAAATTAATAATTGATATTTTATTAATATTCACCAGTAGCACTGGGAATATATTAAAGTGATTTTTTTGTGGTTGCAGGAATGACGTACTGTAGTAGGGTGTGTGTGTGTGTGTGTGTGTGTGTGTGTGTGTGAGTGTGTGTGTGTGTGTGTGTGTGTGTGTGACCTGGTTCTAATAAATTACTCTACTCCACCCCTCTTTTAGCCAGGCCCAGACAGCCCAGCCGAGAGAGAGAGAGAGAGAGAGAGAGAGAGAGAGAGAGAGAGAGAGAGAGAGAGAGAGAGAGAGAGAGAGTTTGGAACAAGATTTGGGTCAATTCACATTAAATTCAACACATTCTCAACTGAATTTTCAACTGAATCTGAAAATATTAATAATACAGCTGGAACTTTTCAGAGTTACCTGAAAGAATGGACACAAATAATGAAATATTATCTGATCCTAAAACATTGCATGCATAACTATTATAGGGATTATTCCATCATTTATACTGTATATTTCACAGTTTGTGAGTCCACTTTAAAGGTCTTACTATAATGAGGCTGTAACAATGTTTTGTCCAGAACAAAATGCTTTAATTTAAACGGCACTAGTCTTATTATGAACTTGCACATACTGTATTGTATGCAAGATATTATGTCAGTTAAGGGTCGATAATCATAACTGATAATGAATGTAAATATCTGCCAATACTGATATAAATAACTGACAATACTGATCATTTACAGTTTTTCTGTGTGATGCGAATAAGCATAATTTAAGTTTACAAGTGATCCAACAGTTATTTACTGCAATAACCTTGGGTCCGACCGACTCGACCCCGGGCACATGCATGCCCCTGTGGTGGTGTGGAATGCGTGTGTCGAATTTGAAGTGAACAGTTCCCAAGTTATCATAAGTTATGATTACTTGGTGCATTTAAAGATATGGAGCTAGCCTGTTCTGACATCACACACTCCATATTTGGGCATGCCTGACACATAACTCCATAAGCTGGCCTGTTCTGGACAGGGCCCCTGCCCAGGGTTCATACAGTATATGGAGCTGGCAGTATATATATATATATATATATATACGAATACCGTGGTAACAGAAATCCCATACCGCCCAGCCCTATAGCATCCACTCCAGCCTACTCCAACTTGCATTGTTCCAAGTAGGCCAGTGCCCAGCGGCATGGGCGGAGCTTGAGGGGGTTCAGGGGGTGCACTGCACTTCTGGCTTCTGACTGTAGTTTGTAATCATCTCTCTTATCATGATATGATGACTCGCTGTATGGCTGTAGTGCATGTGTGTATGTGTGTGAGCTGCTGTACTACCTAAATAACTCATTGTTAGGGGTTAGGGCATTGTAAAAACGCTAAAATAATAAAATAAAGGTCAAAAAAATTGCGGGTGTCGTTGGCCAAGCAGTCGCACCCCCAGAAATCCAGCAGTATAGGCAGCAGCTCTCACACAACGGTGGCTCACTGGCTAACGTCCCGCGGGGTGCATGTTTCTCAGGTCTGCCTCTGCCCAGACCTCGCTCACCGAGCAGCGGACAGCCATGCAAAGGAGGAGCTATAGGGGAGGAATCCGAGACGAGAGAACGTCGGATCCCCCACCAAATATCCTGCTTACATCAATACCGTTCATGTGAAGTGGTTTCATTTGTGCTTATTTTTTGTTGCAATGGTGGAAGTCGCTACAGTGAATCACACCACCGCCGGATGACGGCAGGTTGAAGCGTGTTCTATACCGTGGTCCGAGGCGGGGGAGCCGACGGTCGGTGAGCGAGTCACCACCGTTGGTGAGATTCTTATTGTGACTGTGGATGCCTGCTGGGTTGAAGGATGCATTGTACCCGTCAATCACAACCCATATAGGAAAATGAATCTCGGTGGCTAGCTAGCCCCTCGCCGTGGATGATCAGCATAGTGATTTTGATCATTACAATGAAGAAGCGTGGACAAAGTATACTTCACATGAAAGATGCTGTGGTGGCTCATGGGGCATTTGAGGAGTAATATTTATATGCACCGATTAAAAATAAAATAAAATAATTAAAATATAAATTAAATGTTGAGAGCCAGTGAGCACCAGACACTTCCTCATTTGCTGCGGGAGCGTCTCAGGGGCTTGTGACCACGGTTCTTGTGTGATATTTTGCGATTATGCTTACCCTTAAAAACAACACGTCAACTCAATGTCATTGTAACTATTAAGATATTCGACAGAAATTCATATATTTCTATGCCATTATGATATGAGCCATTGTGATCGCAAATATCCGATGTGTCCCTTCTAGGCCCAGGGTGAGCAGTAACAACAACCTATAGCCTGAAGTGACCTGGCTCAGCCAATAGAATAATATTTGGTTTAGGTGATTAAACCTAACCTACTCACGGGTGACCATTTGGTCACCCGTGAGTAGGTATGTATTTGTGGCAATGGCTCACTTTGCATGGTGCATCAAGAAATGAGAAACATAATAATGATCAAAAAAATATCCTCAACAAACTATTTTTTTTCCCCAAAGTCAGACCAGAGACCTAGTGCATCCTCTCACAAGGTCAAAAAAATCGCGGGTGTCGTTGGCCAAGCAGTCGCACCCCCAGGCGTCAAGTTCAAGCTCCGCCTATGAGCTGGCAGTATATATATACGAATACCTTGGTAACAAAAATCACGGTTCAATCACACGGTTCAAACTATTTTTTTTTCCCAAAGTCAGACCAGAGACCTAGTGCATCCTCTCACAAGGGCATGCAGCAGTGGTGTGTGTGTGGTGCATTTATATAGCGCATTTATCCATGGCGCATTTACAGAGATTCACACACCGATGGCAGCGGAAACCGTGCAAAGGCACCAACCAGCACATCGGGTGCAAATAAGGGTTCAGAATCTTGCTCAAGAACACTAACTCTGGGGGAGCCCGGGTTCGAACTGGCAACCTTACAGTTACCATCCAGCCACTCTACCCCTGAGCCACCGCCAGGGGTGTGTGTGTGTGTGTGTGTGTGTGTGTGTGTGTGTGTGTGTGTGTGTGTGTGTGTGTGTGTGTGTGTGTGTGTGTGTGTGTGTGTGTGTGTGTGTGTGTGTGTGTGTGTGTGTGTGTGTGTGTGTTTGTGTGCGTGTGTGTGTGTGTCTCTGCCTGTCTGTCGTGTTGTGTGAGTGTGTGTGTGTGTGTGTGTGTGTGTGTGTGTGTGTGTGTGTGTGTACGCGTGCGTGCATGTACAGGGTGGGGGGGGGGTTTGAGAGGTTTTGCTATCGCTGCATCCAATTGCCACTGAATATTCACGTGAGGGGGAAGATTGCGCTAATCTAAAATTTCTAATTAAAACTATTTGCTTGGCGGTATCACCTAAACACTATTATTGTTTAATATCGTTCACTGTCGCATGGAATGATCCATCATTCTGCCACATGCAGGCTGCCCCCTCCCCTCCCCTCCCCGTCACCCCCACCCACCCAGCCAGCCCAGCTCATATCGTTTCACCTCGGAATGTGAGAGCCAAACACAAAGATAATGGCGCCACCTCTTCTACAACGATACCACTATTTCACTGGGTTGTTTTTTTCCTTCTTTTTTCTTTTTTCACAAGCAAGGGAGGGGAGAGAGAGAGAGAGAGAGAGAGAGAGAGAGAGAGAGAGAGAGAGAGAGAGAGAGAGAGGATGAGGAGGGAGGAGGCGGTGGTGGGGGGTGTTTAGTATTTTTTTAATAAGCGTTCTCAGTACTATTGAGTGGGTCCCTTTGTTCATATGGTAAGATTAATTATGCTGTCAGCCGCTCTCAGGGGCTGCTTAACAAAGATTCAGTGATATAATGGCCCGGCCCTGCGTTTGGCAATCACAATCACTGAGGAGACAATTTCAAATCCTCCTTCTCCACACAACGGCAAACCCGAGGCAGCCCTTTTCATCAAGAAGGGAAGTCATTTTTGCATGGGACGGCGGGCAAAACATCCCTCTCTCCCCTTTTTTTATTTTTTATTTCCCCCTCTCAGACGACGCGCATGCGGGGACGTGTATACACACGCAGACACACGCAACGACACACACACACAAACAAACAAACACACACACACACAAATGTGTGCGTCTTTGTGCTGTGTGGTTCTGGCACTGTCATTCATAACTGAACGGGATAATGTGTTGAGGGCAGGTTTAAGAAGAAGAGGGCTCGCCTTCAAGGACGGCAGGAACAAGGAAATATAATTGAACGACACACAGGATTTGAACTCTGCTATTGTCACACATGTTTCATCGAGTACACCCCCCCCCCCCCCCCCCCCCCCCCCTTCTCTCTGCCTCTCTGGCGCTGTATTAAAGCGAGGTTAATTTTGCATTGCAGATTGAAGATGCTAGAAGCGCATCAAGCGCAGGCAGCTCCGATGAGATAGATGTTTTTGTCGTAGTCCGTCGGGGGGCCAGGCACCGCACAAATTGATTGATACTGGCACTTCCTATTTGGAGGAATTCAAAGACTCCGATTCTATGTATTTGACGTTTTGAATCGGTCATTGCACACAACATCAACGAGAGAAGGAGACAGAGAGAAGGAGACCGAGAGAGAGAGAGAGAGAGAGAGAGAGGGGGTAGATTCAGGTCTTTGTTAGAATGAGATTGTGGATAGTTGAAAGGTTGGCAGGCAGTGACGGATAGAGACTGGTCCCAATAACACCAAACTCTATGCTGTCATACAACTCTAACTATCTACAGACCTGTGCGTGTGCCAAGATCAACATCACTGATATGAAGTAAGTTAACATTGCACAAAATTACACGTGCGTGCGTGCATAATATAATGATATATTATATATTATACAATAATGCATGCATGACCCTATAGGGAAGAAATAGACCCAACTGATTCTCTCTCTCTGTCTCTCTCTCTCTCTCTCTCTGCAGTTCACTGCACCTAGGGGGCATCATCTCCATCCTATACTCATTCCAGCGTGTGAAGAAGATGATGTCATACTAAATGCCCTGGACTCCACAGGGTGTCTGATGCCGAAAGCCTGTTGCGCGCACCGAAAATAGCCGATCTACAAGCTCACCACGCGTCGCAGCACGACATGTTGTGAGCTTGTAGATCGTCTATTTCTGGTATGCGACACCTGCACACAACAAAGAATATGAAGCCCTTAACTCGGACTCTGTTTAAAGCCTGGCTCATCCTATGATGACTCTCTCAGTTCACTCAATCCTGTGGCTTCCACATACCCTATATGTAATTTACAGGAGGCTACTAATAATAGCAATAGCATTAACATTTTCTATTTAAAAACAAATATTGTTTAGTGGAACAGATGGATATGCATATAAAAATGTCTTCCAAGTACCTTACCAGAATTAACATGCTGTAGCCTACTTGGCCGCACAAATTAAATGGCCGGGCTTATTTCAAACCTGCAGCTTGAAGTAAGTCTGGTAGAATGTATCTTCAGACAACTAAAAGCGCTTCTTATCTTCTAAACAGTGCAGCAGGGTTTATTTTAAATTAATTGTTTGGGAGTAGACCCCTTTAAACAGTACTTCTATAGCATAATATGCTATATTATAGGCAACGTAGGCGGTTGCCTAGGGTGCTCCTAAGAGGAATTAAAAAAACTAGTGTGTGCAACAAAGTACAAACCATTTCAATCAAAACCAAATTTTGTTTTACAATCAAACTGACCTTAAGGACGAGCATTTGTCATTTGACATTTGTCATGCGCTCTAGGGCAATACATGACAAAAAGGGAGTCCACACACAGGACAAACCTTTTATATTATATATTTATTATTCTAAATTAAAATAAGTTAAGCAATAATCAAATAAACTGGTGTGAGATGTGACAATGTCAGTAATCAGTCATGTATGGAGTGTGCTGTGTGTGAGTGTTGTAAAAGGTGTGCAACTGCTTGGAAAAAGAGCTGGCTTGAGAGCATGGAAGGAGAGGCCCTTATATACTCTCCCAAACCACACCCCACTCAGGTGTACACAGTTGCTTGACGGCCTGTTCCACTCTGCGCTAATCACCCAGGCTGCCAGATAGCCTACTGAGCAGAGGCAGAGGGGGGCAGGGCCGTCACACTACCAACCCATATACACCTGCTAGGGTACCTGTACCAACCCATATACATCTGCTAGGGTACCTGTACCAACCCATATACACCTGCTAGGGTACCTATACCAACCCATATACACCTGCTAGGGTACCTGTACCAACCCATATACACCTGCTAGGGTACCTGTACCACCCATATACATCTGCTAGGGTACCTGTACCAACCCATATACACCTGCTAGGGTACCTATACCAACCATATACATCTGCTAGGGTACCTGTACCAACCCATATACACCTGCTAGGGTACCTATACCAACCCATATACATCTGCTAGGGTACCTGTACCAACCCATATACACCTGCTAGGGTACCTATACCAACCCATATACATCTGCTAGGGTACTGTACCAACCCATATACACCTGCTAGGGTACCTATACCAACCCATATACACCTGCTAGGGTACCTGTACCTAGCCTGGTTAATAAACCAGACTAATATCGCACGGATCCGCGGGGTATTAGTCTGGGGAGGCTCAGCTTGGATTTCATTTCCACTTTTCCAGGGAAACATTTTCTCTTTGACGCAATTGGTCAGAGCTACTGTCAGTCAAAGGTCTCAAGCATGAACGTCACTGTACCAAAGCCCGCCCATATTGCATACCGTGTCCCTATTGGAGGCCACATTCTCTGGAGTAGGAAATGGGCGTAAAATTGAGCCTCTCCAGACCGAAATCCGCCGGTAGGCAATTTTTTTAACCAGGTTTATTAACCAGGCTAACCTGTACCAACCCATATACATCTGCTAGGGTACCTGTACCAACCCAAGGACACTTGGGTACATGAGAGGCCTGGATTCGAACCACCAAACCAGGGATCATTGGACGACCTGCTCTACCTCCTGAGCCACAGTCGCCCCTCACATGGATATGAAGAATCAACTGACAGCGAGAAAACGCTAATGTTACTTTGGTAGGCTACTCTACTGAATATACCCTTTATGTCTGGGCGTGGGTTTTTTACATTTTTTTATATTTGCTAAGGACACATTATGACAAGTATCTGACAATGTATAAAGTCACCACACCAACTTTGATGCCATTCTAAAAATGTTTTATTTAATTTTGTTCCTCCTTCATTCCTGAAAAGTTAATGGTGGGTGAGTGTTGACTGTCCGTCTCTGAGTTCCTGATGGCTAAAAAGTTCAAAGCTATTAGAAGGAGGAAAGAGGCGAAATAAACAAGACAAAATTATAGAGATGACCATGATGGACAGATAATAAACTTGACTTTGACTTTTAAAGCAATTTTCTAAACAGCGTTACAAAGTGCTCCTGTTCACTTTCCCTCTCAGCTTTCCTGGATATCAATACACGCAAATGAACTACAAAGGAATGACCAGTCTTCTTTAAAAACACAGCATGTGTTCTCCATCGTGCCTATACAGTAGGTTTGCGGAAAACGGCCAGAAATGCCCCTGACTTGAAACAACCATTGTAGAAATATTCTTCATTTAGTGGCATTGATGAAAGTAAATGACAAAACATTTTCTTCACTAACAAAATAAAAAAATATTATTTTATTATAATACTGTATATATATTTAACAAATCATTTGTTTTCCTTTTAGGCTTTGGTTTCCAAATATGTGTCAATGCTGACAGGTTGTTGTTGTTGTTCTATACTGTATATGTTTAATACGTTTAATTTAGTCTGTGGGGGTCGAATTGTGTCTAATTGTCTTCTCTGCACCCATTCTGACCGGCACCCATTTTGGTGTCAGCATCATGTTATGCTTTAGCTATTTAAAAATAGCAGATCTACAAGCTCATATCGCGCCACCGAGTGGCGCGATACGAGCTTGTAGGTCTGCTATTTTTGAAAAATCGAAGAGCGACTGACATTTTTAGAATCTGATCTCAGGTCAGAATGGGTTCATCAGACCAGTGTGTGTCCGGCGGAAACCTCGTATGAATCTGATCTCAGGTCAGAATGGTTAACCACGAGCACAAGTGCCAATATTGTGACATTACATTTATTTGCATAACTTCTCAAAGAAATGATTCAAACCCATTCCACATCTAAGGGCTGGATGTGTCAAACTCAGTAGCATATATTGTACTCATTTACTGAATGCATTAGACAATATAGGCTATCCATCAGGTTTTTGATATTGGGTCATTCCTACTTGGCAATTAACATAATAAATCTAATACAAAATACTACAATTATAGACTAATCAAATCAATACAATTTAAGAAAAACTAATTAGAAAACAATCAAAACAACAAAAAAAAAAAAGATTGTCTGTGTAAAACTGAACAGGGTTGTCATATATTTTTTATAGATACTCACACACAGGCACACATGCAGTTGTATAATAATGCATGCCCATACAATACATACAGAGAGGGAGAGGGAGAGGGAGAGGGAGAGGGAGAGGGAGAGGGGAGAGAGGGAGAGGGAGAGGGAGAGGGAGAGGGAGAGGAGAGAGAGAGAGAGAGAGAGAGAGAGAGAGAGAGAGAGAGAGAGAGAGAGAGAGATGAGAGAGAGAGAGAGAGAGAGAGAGAGAGAGAGAGAGAGAGAGGAGAGAGCAGGTCCCTGAGGGCCCTTCATTACTATATTTGGATCATCTTATTACTCATAATGAGCACACTGCAGCGGTCCTGACCGCACCTCTAGGACGCCAGTCACACATGTCACACAGAGGATCCAGTGGTGACACACACACACACACACACACACACACACACACACACACACACACACACACACACAACACACACACACACACACACACACACACACACACACACACACACACCACATACACACACACACACACACACCACACACACACACACCCACACACCACGCACACAGGACTGATGCCAGTGTAATCATGATGAATGAACACGCAGAGATACGTCACCATCTCCTCTCAGCGTGATAAATGGTGTAATATACTCTTATTAACAAAAAAGGAAAAAGAAAAAAAGAACCTAATCATAGATCTTTGGAATGCGGTAATATTCCACATTATATGTACTTAAAGAGCACTTACAGGATCTATTTCCCTTTTTTTTATTGCAGAATATCTATTAACTTTTTTTTTCTTTTCTTTTTTGTTGCGAACTGCAGTATGGATAACATTTCACATGTTATGTGGTTCACTATTTTGATTTAGTTTTTTATTATTAACTGATGAACACCTTTAATGTGTCAGGTTGTAAGTAAGTAGGCTACAGTATATGTATTTTCTTTTTACCAAACATCATTGTTAACTTCAAAGGATTATGAAACAGTGGACATATATGGATGAATACATGAATCTACCAAACTGAAATGGCAAAAGGCTCACAAATTAAACACAGAGTATATAAAAATGGTGCTTGTAACACCTCGCGTCCGGCGAGAATCGGGTATACTGTAAAAAGCAACGGCACGGCATTACCATTCAGATCGCACATAACTTACAGTGCACGCTGCCATACAAAATCCATATTAGTGCTGTGTTCTTTATGAGTCTAGCCACTGGCGACAGTCGCACCTAGTGGAGATATTTGTAGGAGAAGCCATAACATCAGTAAATTCACATATAATGGGACTTTTATGAAATTGCAGCGATTCATAAAATCTATGTGGAAGTGAAGATGTAGTGGGTGCTAGCAGCGGTCCACAGGCACAGGGAGAGGCACAGTCTGGGTAATAGAGACCATTTTCATATAAGAGATGGCTGCACTGTTGTGCTGCAGGATACATCATGCCGGGACAAGTGGGCTAATGCTAATGGTCAACATATGTCCTATTCTACACGCTCACAACGCATCGCAACGTGACATTGTAGATCTGCTATTTAATTGTGTCAACAAAGAAATACAAATTTGATATCAGAGTTAATGTGGTTAACAATGCTGTTAAACTGTTATATTATAACATATTATGTTAAATCGAACCCTGGTTGGACTAGACAGTGGGCTGAGGTAAATAACGTTCATACATGCGTTATTATCTACAGTAAGCCTCTATTATGATATCTAAAAACTAAATGAAGCAAATATTATATTAAGTAGCGGATCGTTTTTTAATAGTAATGATACCGAATTGATGGCTGCATTGTCTTTTTATTCACTTGTATTGTCATACATGTATTCTGTTTATACCGCCTCTGCAATAAAAGATCCTGCACTGCATAACGATGTTTCGTATACTGTCAATAGATAACCGTCTTTATTGGCCTGTATATATATATATACGGCTGAAGTTTTATTTTCCTTGCTTTCAAGTCGCACCATCTTCACCAATTAAAGACAAATTCAACCTTGACTTCTCTCGCTCTCACTCCATCTTCCCCTCTCTCTCTCCCTCGCCCTCCCTATTTCTTTGTTCCTTTCATCTCATAATGAATGTTATTGTTGTCTATTTAGCATTAAACCGTCTCTTCTTTCCCTCCGTTCGGCATATGCTCCCCCACCTCCCTACACACACACACACACACCACACACACACACACACACACACACACACACACACACACACACACACACACACACACACACACACACCACACATATAAATTACAGTGAGAAAAAAAACTTTAAATGCTCTAATGCCACATTGTGGGTGTCTGTATGAAATTAACTGCAGTCAGTGACAGATGATTGCAGCCAGTAGTGACGTTAAGGTCATTAAGTTCTGCATACACCATAATGAGTAGGCACCACACACACACACACACACACACACACACACACACACGATGGTCGCCTATTGTTTACCAGGCTACCAAGGTTGGCTGGTGCTATTTTGCCCTAGATGCTGAGGAGTGTAATTTCCCCCCTTCGTGAGGAGAACAAGGAGAGCAAAGAAACACAACTCTACTGTCTCTCTCTCTCTCTCTCTGTGTCTCTCTCTCTCTTTGTGTGTCTCTCTCTCTCTCTGTCTCTCTCTCTCTCTCTCCATTCTTCCTCTGTTGCTCTCCCACCGTGACACGATGCGCGAGAGGCTGTCACTCGAGAGGAACGGCAGCGCATGCAGTGGATGTGACAGTTTTAAAAAGTCTGAACATGTAAATCAAAATACTTTGGCCTTAATGGATGTGTTTTAGCAGGATCTCTCCCCGGGAAAAAAGAGAAGGGGGCCCTGTCGTGTGTCGTTGTCCTCCTGCGTCCCCAGCGTTCCGGCGTGCTTGTCTGCCGGGATGATGTTTAAGATAATGGGGAGAGGCAGTCCAATTTCGCCCAACACGCCAGGCGCGGCAGCCACCCTCTCTGCAGCCCCTGCTCCACATTTGAAAAGAGATGAGGTGAAAACAACACTTACTTCATGTATGGGAGGGGAGGGGAGGGGAGGGGAGGGGGGGGGGAGGGTGTAGAGAAGAGGGAGAGCCGCAACGAAGAAGCACACATCAGACACAATTTCACCTTGGCAGGGCACTTGTCAAAATCAAGAAATATCACACTTTGTTTCTTCAGCTTCCATATATTTCTCTCCGAGTCTTCTTCTGTGTCTTTGTTAGAAGGGATTGTGAGTACCCTTGGGGTGTCATTCATGCAACATGCATTCACTCACTTTGCACATGCACACGAGCAGTGCTCACACACTTTCCACACATTGTCATGACCAACAAATGCACAAAGGAAATCAAAATAGACATTTTTGCTCTCACTTGCATGTCCACTCCATTTGAAAATTGCCAAAGACATATATAGACACACAAACACACACACGCATGCACACACGCAAGCACGCACAACACACGCATGCACGCACACCTGGGGGAATGGGTGGACAAACACAAAAACTGATATATTTTCCTTCCAATAACAGCAGTCTCTTTCTTTACTGTCTGTCCAGGCAGCATTCAAAACTCAAGCACTTGAGTAATATAAGTTGACATGTGGTTACCTGGTCAAAACGTCTGTTGTTGCTTCTACAGTATATATGATGTATTACCGGCACCAAACCTCTCAAATTCTTACAATTCAACTGACCTGCTGATTTATATCTGCAATGTCCGCAACGAGAGGCAACGAAACAAATGTGAAGACCTCCATATAAAACAAATTGCATGAAAAAGGGAGATAATCCTTCTCCTTTTGAAAATATAGGCCGAGGGGTGGCAGGGGCATTTAAATCTTCCCCACTTGTTTCAATATCACAGAAGAGGGTGTGAACTGCAAACATCAAAACAACCAAAACTGCATTCAGAGGAACTATAGCGAGGGAAGTTTTAATTAAAGCCGGGATATTCTCTGGTGTGGAGTAGACTAATGAGGCATTTATTTTGGTTCACACCTTGGCGTTGAGATACAGTAGCATTGAAGGACACGAGAAGAGTATAGAGAGATACTGTACATGATGAGAGTATAGAGAGATACTGTACATGATGAGAGTATAGAGAGATACTGTACATGATGAGAGTATAGAGAGATACTGTACATGATGAGAGTATAGGAGATACTGTACATGATGAGAGTATAGAGATACTGTACATGATGAGAGTATAGAGAGATACTGTACATGATGAGAGTATAGAGAGATACTGTACATGATGAGAGTATAGAGATACTGTACATGATGAGAGTATAGAGATACTGTACATGATGAGAGTATAGAGAGATACTGTACATGATGAGAGTATAGAGATACTGTACATGATGAGAGTATAGAGAGATACTGTACATGATGAGAGTATAGAGAGATACTGTACATGATGAGAGTATAGAGAGATACTGTACATGAGAGAATAGAGAGACGTGTCGTGCAGGTGCCAGGGGCGTGAGTGTGTGTAGAAGCTCCGGAGTTGTCCGGAGTAGTTGTCTGGGAATTGGAACGGGTGGTGGAATGTCTAATTTGACTAAAAGTATCAATGGGCCTTCTGCGGTGCAGAAATACTCCTGGCAGCACAAGTGAGACTTCAAGGCAGCAACGCACTCTTCCATGGGCGGCTATATGAAGCAATATAGCACTGGGCATAACGGGCAACGGATAAGGGATCTCTTAAAGGCAATGGCATGTGGCACGGTGATTGGTTTCATTATTGTAACGCCCAAACCACACCTAGGTAGAGGAGGTGTTTTAGGGATTTAGACAGGTGACCAAAATAGCCATTTTAGTGCACTTCTATGTAAACTACGAAAAAAACTATGGGCTTTCATTTGGTATATAGATTGTGCGTGTAGGCGAAAAGTGAAAAGGACAGTTCGGTAAATCGGATTAAACCCCATTTGCTGCACTATGGGGTGATGAAACCGAACGAACAAATGGAATCGCGCACACCACACAATGCCTGGCACAAACCAAATAACTTCTTTGACTATACAATTATATAAACACAATGGACACAAGGAAGTGGCAGGCACTCACTTCTGCTGATTATAGGAAAATTAGAAAGAGATGCGTAGGGGAATAAGGAAAGATGACGCAGCCTGACTCCGCGGACATCTCCATTGCAGGCGCGCAGTGCGTGCTGCTATACCAAACTAAATTGGCATTACGGCTTTACGGGTGCTTTTAAACTCCACTAGGCGCCTTCCCAAATGTGTGTGACCAAAATAACAATTTAGGGGAAAGCGTGCCAACACGCCCATGACCACACCTCTAGGCGCAAATACCGGTGTCGGCATAATAGATAGCGGGTGAAGCTGGACCAAAATACCATTAAGGGACAGAGCAAACTCCTATACTCGTCATTTTCGGGCAGCGGCTGACTTGTAGGCCGCATCGCAGGTAACGGCGGCGAAGAAAATGGAGCCCTGAATCTACAAAGTTTTCAAGTAATTGTAGTGGAGTAAAAGTACAATATTTGCCTCTGAGATGTAGCGGAAGTGTAAGTAAAAGTACTGAAAATTGTATATCGATAAAGGCATTGGATGAATGCAGATTACAAATTCGCAAGGATAGACCTCATTCAACCAATCTGCCACTCTTTTTCAAAAGATTTCTAAAATTGTGAGTACAGTACATACAACACACAGGTGCAGTGGTGAAGTTCCAAAACCACTGCTTTAGCCTTCCGTGCATGCCCCTGTGCTCTCTTTCTCTCCCTTGAGAACGCACGCACACGCCCACGCACAATAGAGTTTCCTTGAACAAAACTAAAACAAAACAATTATAAAAGTTAAATGAGGCAGCAGCAGGTGCTGAATGTTCCCTGTTTTCCACCCATAACCTTCAGCATCCTCTTCCCAGTGCCGCCCCACCCCCCACCCCTACACCCCCCCCCCCCCCCCCCCCCACCACCAGCGTGGACCTTTCTCCCTGACCCCTCCGGCCTTGTGCTTCATGTATCCTACATATACTCTCTAATGCAGGCACGAGTCCTTCACTAAGACGCCATTATAAATATAAGGTCACCATGTGGCCGCAGACAAAGCGAGGAGGAGATGGAGGAGGAAATCACATCAGTGGAATAAAACACTGTTATTTTGTACGTTTGTAGGGATCACTGCTGAGCGAGGGTCAAGGCCCTATCTCTCCCCCTCTCTCTCTCTCTCTCTCTCTCTTTCTCTGTGTATCTCCCTCTCTCTCTCTCTCTCTCTCTCTCTCTCTCTCTCTCTCTCTCTCTCTCTCTTTCTCTCTCTTTCTCTCTCTCTCTCTCTCTCTCTTTCTCTGTGTATCTCCCTCTCTGATCTCACCGGCAGGTGGAAAGAGCTTGAGCGAAGAGGAAGTGAAGTTCATTTTATGAAGGGGGGGGGAGGGGAGGGAATAATTGAGGGGGAGGATTTCGCTGACGAGCAGAGAGGAATGAAAAGGTTAATTGGACTATTATCTTGCTGTATGTACTTTTTGAGGGATTTATAAGATGTCCCAGACTATCTCTCCCTCCGTCTCAATGCCTTTGAGGAATACATTCACACATCCATGCTGTCATGCACACCATTCTCTCTACACGCGCACGCACGCACGCACGCACACACGCACACACACACACACACACACACAAACATAAGAGAACTATAAAAAATAACTATCCCTTAAATTGATTTGATGTCCTCAAACCAGTAATCTGGGCTCACGCTCTGATGACTAATTACACCCGAGTAACCAAAGTCACCTTTCAGAGGGAGCGATGGGCGTGACCTTGACGTGAACTTATGGCTTTTCACCGATGCTATCGGGGTGATGCAACGGCCGCCTTATCAGTGGCTTCACTGATCAAGCATTCACGCACATAAACCGATCAATAACAGGCTCCCCTGTCGAGAGGAAGGCTCTGAGGATGAATGAGATGGAAATTGGAATTAACAAATGCATAAGCATATATTACAGTAAAAGAATACAAGTATACAATTTCAGTATACAATCTTCTGAGCCACTCAGTACAGTCACACTGTACTGAGTGTCACAGAGTTGTATGTTATAGGACAATGAAGGTTTCACCACTTGAACCCCAGCATGCATATTCTGGGGGGAACATTTCACCAAAATAGCCGTCTACAAAGCTCAATGTGAGCAGTTGTAACTCAGGTTCGTTTGACTAAGAATAGGATGTTCTAAGAGGGTTTAACTGTTTAAAAGCAACGTTTACAACGGACCTGCTACCACAGTGCATGGTAGTTAATCAAGCCATGGAATCTGCCTCCGCCTGTAATCTACCTCTGTATGAAGCTACATTTGCACACAAATGTTTCTTTGTAGAATTATTAATGTCAACTGTTATTTGTGCACAAAATATGTGACAGTATAACCTGTATGTCTAAGCCGTGTGCTTGTCAACATTCAACACTCACACATACTGTACGTGTATGCATGCATGCACGTATGCATTATGCACGCCTGGGAAACACATAGGCTACACACAAAGGCATGCGCGCGCGTGCATGCCTTCACACACACACACACACACACACACACACACACACACGCACACGCAAACCACACACCAGACTTTTGTTCATTACTTGTTCTAGGAAGAGAGAGAGAGAGAAAGAGAGAGAGGGGAAGGCAATCCTCTGCCCTGAAAATGGCCTCTTGATTAGCCACCACTCATTTGTAATGCTCCCTGGCAAATCAGCGGCCATTCACATGACAAATATGCCGGTGAAAAAACTGAACAGCTGTCACCGTGTGATGTGTTAATTTCCTGACAGTCTCGGCACTGAAACCAATTACTGATTTAAGGGCAGGGGAGAGAGAGAGAGAGAGAGAGAGAGAGAGAGAGAGAGAGAGAGAGAAGCAGAGCGCACACGCTCATTAGGCCCCTTCAGGACTAAAGGGATAAAAGCAAAACAAAGAGGAAAGAAGAGAGAGAGAGAAAGATGGGAAGAGAGAGAGTCTGTTGTTATCATATACCAATTGCATCTCAAAATGTCCAAGAAATGCAACCATACTGTATCTCCTGATATGTATGTGTACATATATACATACGCACGCACGTACGTAACACACGCACGCACAGGTCTGGTGTTGGAATTCAAATTAAGTAGAAATTACATGCAAAATGTCTTCTCTGTTGGTCAGTTTAGTGAAATGTTCTCTTGCAACATTGGAAAATATTGCCTTGATCAAAGCAAAAAAAAAAAGCCTTCAAAGAATAATCAAAGGATATCAAAGGATATTATGGAGATTAGCATTATTAACAACAAGCAAAAAAAATTAAGGACAACTTTGGTTCTTTTAACCAAGGTTCATGTTTTAGGTTGTTATTAGAGAAAGTAAAAGGTGAGTGTTATTATTATTATTATTATTAATTATTATTATTAGACCCCAGGAAATAACATCTGGCCACAAAAGATTGCTGGGTCTATTGAATGTGAAGGAGGAGGTGACAAACTGACATATTGAGCCTACGACACACAGTATGGCAGCCTATAGGTCCAAGGTGTTCTTTCAGACACACCAAAATACCAATAAATAAATCGCCCCAAAATAAAGTAAAATTAAATACAAATTTATTATTTAGCTACTTTGCAAGCAGCAAATGAAAACAATATAACACTCACCTTTTACTTTCTCTAATAACCTAAAACATCAACCTTGGTTGAAAAAACTAAAGTTGTCCTTTGAGTCATACAGTATGATCATGTGTTTAAGCATATTAGGATTCATTAATGATACCTTCATGATCTTTCAAGAATTTACAGTAGGCTAGAGTCTATGCTACAGTACATGCAGGATCTTCTACATAATGATGAAAAGAAGTGTCTACAGTCATTTTTACAACATATTTTAGCCAATCTCTTAAAAACACTAAACGCATGGCCTTTGAGAACATACAAAAAACATTATAATTGAGTGGCCAAAATTAATATTAAACAGAGAATGACGGCAGTGCATCCTCAATTTGCATTGCTCTACTAAAAAGTCAAATATTGAGCGCCGTCAACCTATTTCTTTTTAATTTAGAGAGAGAGAGAGAGAGAGAGAGAGAGAGAGAGAGAGAGATATAGAGATAGAGAGAGAGAGAGAGAGAGAGAGAGAGAGAGAGAGAGAGAGACAGAGAGAGAGAGAGAGATATTAACAGGCCCATTTGCAGCCTCGCTAGTCTCACGTGCATGGCCTAACTGTTTCCTTCTGCAATTTTCAAATGCTTCTGTCATACAGTCTGGAGAACGGAAGCACTGATCATGAGCATTGAGCATGTGATAGAACGGATGTGAAGCCTCGTTGCGTTTCATCTTTACAGTAGCACAAATTTATCCTAATATAAATCAAAATCATCTAAGTATATTATAGCTTGCTGCTTAGCCGAAATGGGGAAAAAGTAAAGACATTTTTAAATATTTTTTCAGAAATGACAAACAGGTGCCATCTTCTATGTTTGAATTTCGGGGGAAGTGTGGTCAGATTCAGATTCAGATTCCTTTATTTGACATTGTGTAAAACACATACAGTAGGAATATGTTTTGACATTTGCGTGTGCATTCCTTATTCCTTTTTCACATAAAAACAAATAAATACGAACAACACAAATACAACAATATGCAATAAAGTGCAGAGTTATGGAACATAGTGCAAACTTGTCTGGTGCCATAGTGCTGGTTCCAGACTCTATTGTGGAATAGTTGTCTGGCTACGCATAGCCTCGGTACCAGGCTTTCATTTTTGTTGGTGCATGCCAAAAATTGAAAGCCTGGAGGAACGCATTGGCCGCTCTGGTCTAAATTTGGGAGTCAACCCTTCCGGGTGGGCGTCGCTCCAAATTATGTGACGTAGTGCGGCACTAGGGGGGAGAGGAGGGGCCGGGGGTGACGGACAGATCGATGAGATCCAATCAGGGCGTGCGCAAATCTCAGCCGCGACCCGCCCCCTCTAGACCAGAAACCTAACACGTTAGCTCAGGCTAGGCTACGCAAGACTACAGCCTCACTATGACCATTCCCAGTGTGTGCCTCGAATGACTCACTTAGGGTGGCTAGACATGGCGCTATAGCCATGTTCTTCATACACGTGGTCCAGTCTAGTTTGTCATCACCAACCTACAGTATACAGTCCCTCCCCCCTCCTCTCTCTCTCTCTCTCTCTCTCTCTCACTCACTCACTCCAAGCCTCACAGTCACAGAGATAGAGGGCCAATGGGGGGCACCTGCATCCCCTGTGGGCTCTGCTCCCCCATGCACTGCTCTCTTCCACCATGCAGCCAGAGATAATGTGGGAATATGTATTCCCCCTCCTCTCCTCTCCTCTCCGACCTGCTCACCGTGTGTAGTGCGAGGCAGCTGTAATTGGGGCGGCGGTTAGGGGTGCCTGTGGGTTATTCCAACACTGGCCCGGCATCTTTAGAAACATGGCCCCGGTCGCCGTCCCCTATCCCCGCTCTGCCGTTCAGCCTAATCCGCTAATAATATCTTTGTCTAATGGTGTCAATGGCCATATATATCACCTGAGGACTGGGGGAGGGGGGGGGGGCGGGGGGGGGGGGGGGGAGAGAGAGAGAGAGAGAGAGAGAGAGAGAGAGAGAGAGAGAGAGAGAGAGAGATTGAGAGAGAGAGAGAGAGACTGGAGTGCAATGATATAAGATAGTTCTATAACTACGAACCAAACGCAGGCTTTCTGACAGATTGCAGTTGGACATAATTACAGAACCACTAACAATCATCTCTGGTACATTATGCCAAAAACATGTAGCTACTGTGAAACATACAAAAACAGACATTTTGGATTTGTGATGAATATTTTAGTTTATTATAGTTATATTATATTATAGTTTTATTATAGTTTATAATTTAGAATTTGGATGTTCCCAAGACCCTCCCCAAGACCCTACAAAAAAAGATTATTCATACTTTAGCTTAAGCTGTGACAGTCATTAAAACAAAATTAAACAAAAACTAAATAATTTAAAAATACAAAATAATAATTTGAAAACAAAAGAAAAGAAACATAGGATATTCTCACGACCCAAAAAGCGTGATGTTTGGGAAACAGTGATCTAAGCTATCTATTGAAGAACAGTCCAAAAGAGACTGTGACGGATCTGCATTATATATATATATATATATATATATATATATATATAGCAGGTAATGAGTTACATTTTGCCAACCTCCCGAATTCAACAGAAACAACCCGAGGCCATTAAATTAAGACTCGCCAAGGCTAGCCTTAAATCAAACGCTCAAGTCCCTAACAAGGTTAGTCGTCACGCGGTCATGGTCACCAATCGGCTCCTAAATGAAGGCAGATATTAATGAGGTCTTGATGGAGCCGGGCTTTAAAGAGCGCCTTGATGTTCAGAGCTAAAAGGAGCCATTCTCATCAGCAGCCTATACTCCAAGTCTACAGAGATCAAATTATGTCTGGATATCAAATAAATGACTGACTTACACTTCATTCCACTAATCTGAGGGAGAGAGTGAAAGAGATAATTGATTCCTTGACTTTTCCTACAATACAGAGAACCCAGAGAGCAGAAACATTGTTTTCTTTGTTTCATAAATAGATGATTATTTTTAATTTCTTTAGATGAAATGCAGAGAGGCTCCCAAGAGATGTGCCTGGCTAGTTATTCTGCACCGCTTGTGTATTTTATTTATACAATTGGGCTTGGGTAAACAAACTTTTTTTTCTCTGATAAACTGACTTAAAAGACATGCAAAGGCGGTTGTTTGAAGTGTAAAAAAAAAATGTAGTTCTCCCATTAACAGAGGCCAGTTCAGAAAAGGCATTGTCTCCCAAATAACAATCTGTTACTCTTTGAATTGATATGTTCAAATATATGTATATGTATTGTATGTTTTTGTAGTGTATCAAATTAAAAGTACAGATTATACTTGGGTTTCATCATCAAGCTCAAAGACATGTTCCATAATTACCAGTGCTGCATCACACGGTTCACACCAAACATCTTGTAAACATCAACCTCAAATACATTAGCCGGAAAACCAGAAAGTGCAAAGATTTGCGATTAAATGGCCTCTTTTCTTGTAGTTTGTTTGTTACAACCATCTGTCTGAAGTTCAGTACGAGCCTTGAAATAACAATATGAAGGGTGCTGCCAACCTTGGCAAGGACTCAGGAGCCTTTAGATCTCCTGAACAAGTACAGCATGTCAAAGCTTCTGACAGATTGCCTTTTCTTACATGTTCCGTTTGTATTGGCTCATACACAGTATTGCATGTCTAATCAAACAAACTTACAATTTAACGTTGCATGTCTATATTTTTATTTTCAAAAAGAGATTAGAAATAACTTAGTTTTTGTTGTTTTTCTCTTAACCATATGAGCTACAGTGTCCCTATGATGCATTCGGGCGAACATTCTTTGAAAAGAGCTGATCTACAAGCTTGTAAACGCATCACAAGAAGATTTGGTGTGTAGAGTGGGAAAAAGGTACGAGGCCAAGTATAAAAACTATCTGTAGGGTTAAAGTAGCCTCGTTCCCATGCCTTACTCATCTGCGAAGAGAAAAGCCTGGTCACAACCTAAGGCAGAGAGTGTTCTGAAGAGAAAAGCCTGGTCACAACCTAAGGCAGAAAGTGTTCTGAAGAGAAAAGCCTGGTCACAACCTAAGGCAGAGAGTGTTCTGAGAGAGAAAAGCCTGGTCACAACCTAAGGCAGAGAGTGTTCTGAAGAGAAAAGCCTGGTCACAACCTAAGGCAGAGAGTGTTCTGAAGAGAAAAGCCTGGTCACAACCTAAGGCAGAGAGTGTTCTGAGAGAAAAGCCTGGTCACAACCTAAGGCAGAGAGTGTTCTGAAGAGAAAAGCCTGGTCACAACCTAAGGCAGAGAGTGTTCTGAAGAGAAAAGCCTGGTCACAACCTAAGGCAGAGTGTGTTCTGAAGAGAAAAGCCTGGTCACAACCTAAGGCAGAGAGTGTTCTGAGAGAGAAAAGCCTGGTCACAACCTAAGGCAGAGAGTGTTCTGAGAGAAAAGCCTGGTCACAACCTAAGGCAGAGAGTGTTCTGAGAGAGAAAAGCCTGGTCACAACCTAAGGCAGAGAGTGTTCTGAGAGAGAAAAGCCTGGTCACAACCTAAGGCAGAGAGTGTTCTGAGAGAGAAAAGCCTGGTCACAACCTAAGGCAGAGAGTGTTCTGAAGAGAAAAGCCTGGTCACAACCTAAGGCAGAGAGTGTTCTGCCGGAAGTGTCGGGCGGAACATCCGTCGGGCACATTTCCCACGGATACGTTATTTTTCCCCAACACTGAGATTTGTAAAGCGTCAACGTCATTTCCTTGGATGGTAATTCCGCCAAAATCGTGCTACCTCCGTTAAATCACTCAGCCGGCTATAGGTCTTGCCTGGACTGGAACTCACCTATGCTTTTTATGGCATAGGCAGCTCCCGGCAGGATCCGCCAGGAGAAACTATAGGCACAGCTGCTGGACATGAGACTGATTACTTAGAGCGACAGAGAGAGAGAGGAGTGTGTTTGTGTGTGCTTCAATTTAACAAAGGTGCAGATGATCACAAATCAGCAGAGAGTGAGCGACATTTGCGCTACTGTATGCCAAATTGAAGTGGACAGACAGTTTTTTCCTCCCTGGAAATAAAAACATCTGGGTTTTCCAAGTGGGGTTTAAGTGGTTAATATAGTTTATTTAGTCGTGTGCGAACATTCCTCAAATAAACTTCATCTGAATATGAACATTATGGACTATGATTATGGACAAAGTACTCAGCCCCAGTACTCCTGGTCAAATATTACTCAACTACAAGTAAAAAGTGCATGGCTCCGACGAAATTTGTAGGCCTATACTTAAATATTATTTTGAATGCCAATGCATTGCCGTTTTAAATTCTGAAAATATCAATAATGGAAATTGCCGATCTACGGTATAAGCTCACAACGTGTCGCATCGAAACGTGCTGTGAGCGTGTAGATCAGTGATTTTCACAAAATTTGAAATAAGGTGTAAGTGGTTGTTAATTCATAATAACTAATAAACATCAGTATCCAAAAATATGAAATGCAAATACTCAAGTAAAGTACTGAAAATGTACAGTAACGGGCCTATAAGCACAGTATAAGTAAACAGACCTCGTTAGTGTCCACCACTGATTAACACTGAGCTCCTCTATTCTCCTGTGGATGGTGACAGTGAGCGTACCTTAAGATGTAGCGTGGGAGGACAGCTTGATCCTCAGGCTTCCCTATTGACTGGGATCGCTGCGAGGGGTTCTGGCTGGCTGCTTCCCTGAGGCCAGTATTGACACCCGGGTTGGGCTTTGGATGGCAGGGTCGCTGGACTAGGACTCGCCGCCTTTGATTAATTGAGGATTCGCTGTGATTAATGACGCCCCGATCCTCTCTCTCGCTGGAAGCTGTGAACTCAAAACTTTCACAAATTGCACCTTAAACTATACGTGAGAGAGAGAGAGGAGAGGACACCACGCCATGAAGGGAAGTCAATGCGCTGCATTGTGTGCGTGCGAGTGCGTGTTTGTGTGTGCATGCGTACGTGCGTGCGGTGTGTGTGTGTTTACGTGTACATCTGAGCACTGCTATACAAAGTCAAAGTACAGTAACTACGTTCACATTCACACATTGACTTATTTGTTTGACTCAAAGGTCACATCGGCCGTATGAGCTTGTCTTCTGCCGGTACAATGTAGTCAAATACATACCGTAGCCGTTTTGTTTTAACTGGTACAGCGGTGTCCATTAGCAGATTACATTCATGGATGAAACAAAAGAGCAATTAATATATCTATGCATCCACAATGCAGACGCAGAGTCATCACATGCAGCGCAAGGAAACAGTCCAGCCATTAAAATGCAAATTGTCATTGTGTGGCACAAACTTTACATTTCCAAAAGTGTTCATAAACAGGAAAAAAAAAAAAGATTATATATATATATATATATATATATATATATAAAGCTGTGTAGCTGTGTGTTTTTAACCAATCAGAACGTCGCATCCATCCAGGCTATGGGACATAGCTCTGCTACATGCCCGACACGACTCGTGCACACATGCAGATTGTTTGTTTACAAAGTCACAGAGAGACTGCAGGCAGCAAAGCTTGTGACTTATTTCTAACCTATAATGTTTTCAGATACATATTTTAGCGTGCTGCTAAAGTTTAAAACAAGTAATTTGTCTGGATGTCATCTCGAATGGGATTAAAAACGGAGTAGTTGTGTAATCAGAAAATATACAGGCAAGCAGCTGTGTTTGGACGGATGCACAGGAATGGGAATAAAACAGGTGAATGAAATCAAGATTCATTTGTATTCGTGTGAGGCTCGACACGTCATCGCGCATCTTGTTTTCGTTCAAAGGAAGTAATTAAATGTATTTTATATTATGCATAAAATGCATAATGCATAAAATTGGAAACGTTCCCGTTGTTTTTTGGCATCCATTGTTGACCATTATGATGACTCCGGATATATGGTCTAAAAGTGTGAAAACGTATTTTTCATTTCACTGGGTCTTTAAAGATTTGTAAAAACACACAGACAGACTTAACCATAAGGCATGTCATTATTGGGCAACAAAAGCGAATCCACAGTGCAATTTTCCAAAACCTACCTGATCGTGAGCTTATAGATTGGCTATTTCCGCAACTTTTAAATTATAAAACAGGGCATTCCTGGGGTATTCATAAATAAAGAATTTCAAACAGGGCATTCATATAAAAAAAGATTATGAGATATGAAGATATACAAAGTTTGTATGGTAAGGTAAAAGGCACTGCTCTGCATATGGTTCCACAGAATAATATGTTCATTGACTACCTTAATTCACTGACGAAATGTTAACCAAACTAAATAAAAACGAAGCTATGATGACTAAATAAATAAACTAAATATTTTGTCAATAAATAAAAACTAGACTAAAATGTTATGACGGGACTATAGTGGAGAGGAGATCCAGTAGAACTAAAAGACATGTCAATTTATGCTTGGTTGCATGCTGAAAATGGCAGATCTACAAGCTCACAACGCATTGCAGGTCTATTTTCAGCATTACGATGCCATGACGGTGCTGCCATTTTGGTTATTGACAAAATCAACTGTAGATTTAGTCGACTATAATTTTTATGAGAATGACTATAATCTTTTATTCAAAAGCTTAATCAAAGTTTGTTGTCAAAATCAACATTGCTCGTTAGGGGTCCTCCCATTTACTAGTGGTAGCACAGTGCATGAAGGCCCAGGAAATGA
>NC_139699.1:8166237-8168737 GCF_964188405.1 Protomyctophum parallelum
CGATAACGAGACGTCCCTGCTCTGCACTCAGGTTTTAGAGGGAGAGCTGGGGAACATTTGTCATTTAAGCGTCTCTCCGGTCGGAGAGAGAGTCTGTCAGCCGCAGCTCCACTCCACGGAGAGACGGATCCAATTACCAAGCCGCCGACGTCTCTAACAAGGTGCCAGGAAAAGGAAAAGGCTGCCTGGACAAACAACGCCCAGGCCTAATAATGAGAGGCCCTCATTTGAGTGATTTCTCTCTCTCTCTTTTCTCTCTCTCTCTCTCTCTCTCTCTCTCTCTCTCTCTCTCTCTCTCTCTCCCTCACACACACACTTCTGGAACCCCCCACACTTCTGGACTAACTGTGCTGTTACTTTATCCAACTCACGTTGTCAAGTTCAAACAGACAGACACACACAGACAGGCAGACAGGCAGAGGAGTGAAAATCAAAAGCAAGCATTAATGTACATATTAAGCCTAAACGTGTGTGGACACTTAACATTATATATAATCCAATGCATGCACGCAGGGACACACAATTGCGCTGCGAAATACTTGCAGTGTTCAAACTTTTGGAAACGGGTGATTATAAATCATTCGTGAGCCAGTGCTGTCAATACAAATGAGACAATAACAACCGACCTCAGAGAGAAAGGGTGGAAAAAAAAGAAAAGAAGAAAACTTTCACAAGTAGCTCATTTTGCCTCATTCCCTCGCATAGCTAACCAGGCCATGGATTGTCAATGCCAGGCTCGGATCAATGCACCAGAGCTCTGTGCATCCCATCGATTCCCCAGCTCCCAGCTATATCACAGTGACTCTTCATCAACAAAAGCACTTTGTCCTTCCCAAATAATCAGATCGAAGGACCTCCTCTCCTGAGACGAAGCAATACACAGAGGCTGGAGCGCCACAAATACAGTACAGGCCTCTCTGCTCCACCACCCCCCCCCCCCCCACCCCCCCAGCCCTCTTCTCTAACCTAAGCTCCTCGTGGGACCAAGGCGTTTTGCTGTCCTCACAGCTTTCTGTGAGTGAGACACGCGCTCAACAAACGACTTGCGTTGCTGAGAGCTCATGTATGAATGCATAATCCGAACATAATCAATAGGGCCCGTCAGGAGTGGAAGAGCAAAGGTGGGGGGGTGCATGGGGGGAGGGGGTGGCTTCTGGTTGGCCTATACGGCACAACAAGGTAGTGTTTTTGTCTCATTGTCTTGTTGTCTATTTGTTTTAAGGACAATTTTAGCCATATATATATATATATAGACTATATAGACTGTTACAAATTAACCCATTTCTGACCTGAGATCAGATTCATACGAGGTTTCAACTGGACACACACTGGTCTGATGAACCCATTCTGACCTGAGATCAGATTCTAAAAATGTCGTTCTTTGATTTTTCAAAAAATAGCAGACCTACAAGCTCGTAGCGCGCCACTCGGTGGCACGCTATGAGCTTGTAGATCTGCTATTTTTCAATAGCTAAAGCATAACATGATGCTAACACCAAAATGGGTGCCCGTTCAGAATGGGTTAACACATTTCATTTTCCCCCCATGATCAGTTATTATGATACACTTACCCGGGGATGCCCCTGTCTTATACTTCCTTTCCCTCGAGTCTACACCATATCTCTTCACCAAGAATAGCCGGACAGCATCTTTTGCCGAATGTTTGCCAATCTTTGCTGAATATTCATCTGTTATGATCGAGTCATAATAGATGAATGACACCGCCCCCACATTAGGGATTCAATGTCAAGTGTGTAAGTTATCAGTTATTACGGTGCAACAGTTCAATTAGCAGCACTTCAACGGTGCAAGTTTCATCCGTTAAGCATGCAGTCAGGAAAAGAACATTTTTAATTCCCCTTTCATTCGCAATGGAAATGCATCATTTCCTGTCAATTACCGAGATATTAATAGATGGGGTCTGCGATGACCATTCATAAATCTACTTTAATATTTAAAGAGGGTCTTTGGGCAAAAGAAAAAGGAAGCATAGGGAGAGCGGGAGGAAAAAGAGAGCGGGTGGATATGGGGGGGGGGGGGGGGGGGGGGGGGGGGTGTTGAGGGGCACGAGCTTAACTCACTGCCCAATTTGATCAATCGCCATGGTCCTACCTCTCCTCTCCGAAAATTACAAATGGGGATCTTAGAATCTAGAGCCGTTTATCATCACAGGTAACATGGGGAGCTCGACCAGTCTCTCTCTCTCTCTCTGTGTGTGTGTGTGTGTGTGTGTGTGTGTGTGTGTGTGTGTGTGTGTGTGTGTGTGTGTGTGTGTGTGTGTGTGTGTGTGTGTGTGTGTGTGTGTGTGTGTGTGTGTGTGTGTGTGTGTGTGTGTGTGTGTGTGTGTGTGTGTGTGTGTGTGTGTGTGTGTGTGTGTGTGTGAACGGATGTAGATAAAGTAGTTCAGGGGCACAGCATAATATAGCTTCACCCCACTATAAAAAGATATGAGTTTGGAGATATGGAAAAACAAGTGGTTACACATCCCAGCGGGGTTAGT
>NC_139699.1:8173737-8208737 GCF_964188405.1 Protomyctophum parallelum
TGAGTTTAATGTTCTATAGGGTTAAACAGATATAGTTGGGTTGCCAGCTCCTGACATCATGTCAGCTCTGTGTCTGTCTATTCAGGTGGGTTGCCAGCTCCTGACATGTCAGGGATCTCCAGCCCCCCCCCCCCCCCCCCCCCCCCCCCCCTTCATTAGCGAGGCCTAACTATCCCAACCAACTGGCCTAATAGAGGTTTTAATTACAGAGCGACATGGTCAACTGAGCATGCTCCAACAGATGGACAGGGATGAACGCTCACTTCCCTTCCCCCACGTCCACATTAACTCCTCCACCAACACCTGCAACTCACCAGAGATGAACAATGGACAGGTCCTGAAATCAAACTCACCAGAGATGAACAATGGACAGGTCCTGAAATCAAACCCCGGTTGGGTATACGTCGTCCCGGGACTGACGTGATCGTCTACCCTGGCAGATGCAATGCACATCAAACTGTCAGGGTAAAACAGATGTAGCGAACTGCAATCCACAATCCACATAACACCGCAAGCAACGTTTTCAGATCTATCCTCAAACACCGTCAGACACTCTGAAGTGGGAATTAGTTGATGTGATGTTTTTTTTTTCCCTTTACTTTCTTGTCTTTTCTTTAATTCTGTACTTTCATGCCTGTAACAGGCTAGCCTACCATCAACAACATAACCATCCCTAAGTATAATCTAACTATAGAAATCATGAAACATCTGAAAATGCTATGTTATTAATGATGAAAAAATTAAATCAGACAATTCATTTGATGTGTGTGTGTGTGTGTGTGTGTGTGTGTGTGTGTGTGTGTGTGTGTGTGTGTGTGTGTGTGCGTGGTGTGTGCGCGCACGCGTGCAACATGTGTGTCTGCGTGGGCGTCTTTAATGTGGCAGAGCGGGTGTGAATAGAGTAGCATGAATGAAAACATCATGGATTATTCCTTTAGAATATTTGAAGAAAAGAAAACTGCACATTTTGCCAATAAAGAGAAAAAGCATATATATATATATTTTTTTTAAATAATGAAAAATAATATATTTATCCGCAGCCCAGAAACAGGTCATAAGCCAGTGTTTTGGAAACACTGGCAGTGGAGTAAAGTAACTAAATAGATTTACTCAAGTACTGTACAGTTTTCAGAACTTCCACTACAACTCAGAGGCAAATATTGTATTTTTACTCCACTACAGTTATTTGAAAACTTCAGTTACTAGTTACCTTGTAGATTTTGATTATTATTACAAAACATACAATCACCACTTCAGCCCGTTAAACATTTTGGCCATTTGAAAATATAGCCGATCTGCTATTTTCAAAAGATGTTTATCTGACGGCCGAGCTACACCAGGCAATTTTGCGCGCGTGCGTATGCGTTTACTGCGCGCGTACAGTGCGTTTGGATAGGACCAATATATGTCAATGATACCAGCTACACCAGACGCACGGATACCGCCGGCCATCCTACGCATGCTCTAAAAATAGGATCGGTTCTAATTTTTTTACGTGCGTATAATGCCCCCCATGCGCGCGTATCTATATATCCTCCCGGAAGGTCCCGCACAAACCTGCCGCGCGTCTGACAGATGGATGTAGCCGCGGGGCATTTGGCGTACGCACGCACGGTCCGCGCGTTTAGAGTAAACGGGCGAGAAAAGCCTGGTGTAGCTTCGGCCGTCATGCATTAGAGAGCTTGTGAAACGGGACATTCTTCATGATGAATACTTTCTACTTTTGGTACTTTAAAGCACATTTTGATGTCAATACTTTTGTAGGCTACTTTTACTCAAGTTAATTTTGATAATAACTATATAATATTATTATTATATAGTATTTCTACATTGCACTAGGCCTGTTGATATACTTCTACTTGAGTAAAATCTCCACTGGGAAACTAAACTGAGTGATGGGTACTTGAGGTGTTGTTGGTCCTGCTCGGGGGTGGGGAGGGGGGGAGAGAGAGAGAGAGAGAGAGAGAGAGAGAGAGAGGATGAGATGTTATTTCCTAAATTTGGCCCCTAGGACAGAGGAGAGGCCTGTTTGATATTCATCTATCCGCCGGTGGCAGACTGGCGGCAGAGCCTGTGAAAATCTATTCACTATGATAATGAACAAATTGTCATACATTGGCTTCTGTCTCCCCTTGACAGTGATAGTTATCAAGGAGAGAGATCGAGGTGCGGGCAGAGTGTGTGTGTGTGTGTGTGTGTGTCTGTGGATCATGGTCTAGTGTGCAGCTATGTGCACAAGGCATGCGAGTGCATACAATGTGTGAGCGCAGGTATGCGTTTCTACAGCACCTGCGTGCATACGCAACTACGCATACATCCATGCGTGTGTGTGTGTGTGTGTGTGTGTGGGCCCCCCCCCAGCCTCCCAGACTGTCTCCGTTCCGGGGCAGTGGCTGTCATTAGACAGACAAGCCCCCTGGCAGGCACAGCTCCTGTCATGTCACAGCCTCGCACTTAAAAGCTGTCATAGCCGATTGATACATGGTAACACGGGGGAGCAAGACAGCTCTGTGTGTGTATGAGTGTGTGTGTGTGTGTGTGTGTGTGTGTGTGTGTGTGTGTGTGTGTCCTTATAGTACTTAGAACATCCACCATACGGTCCTCATCTTTGCATTTTAATCACATTCAGATGAATGATATGGCACAGCATGTTGGAATGCGATGGGAAGTTGGGAAAATATTTCACCCATTTCTTTACTTCTGTAAACCTGTGATGGGACAATAAAGCTGATTCTGATACTGAAGAACACTGACTTTTTTTTTTAAAGATATATTTTTGCGGCTTACGCCTTTTATTGATTTTTTAAGGGATAGAAAGTAGGCTGACAGGAAACGGGAGAGAGATGGGGGGATGACATGCAGTAAAGGCCGTGTCGGGTCCGGGAGTCGAACCCGCGGCACACCGCGACTGGATCACCAGTCCGGTGCCCAGACCGTTACGCTACGGCCTGGGCCGAAGAACACTGACTTAACCACATGAACCCTATAGCTTACCTACTGTAGGGCAAACATTCTGTGAAAATAGCATAATGTACAAGCTCTGTATATAAATATATACTGTATATTATACAGTATAAGTATAGTCAGTGCCAGTGGATGAAAAGAAAGGCTGTAGAGAACAAGACACTCACAAAATTGTACATAATAATACACAAATAGACAGTTACTCATGGATACATCGTTCTCCAACGTAACTGCCGTGCCTTCTTTATGAACTTTCCAAAAACAAAAACTTCATTACTGAACAACCAATTTAACATAAAACATTCAGACATCCAAAACAGATCTGGGTTCTTATCCTGAATTTTTTCAAATAAAAAGTTTCTTAAATCATGGTATAGTAGACAATAGAAAACAAAATGAAACTCATCCTCTACAACTCCCAGGTCACAAATTCCTGGGCATACACATCACAGACACATGGTTACTCAACACCGAGTACATCCTCAAGAAGGCGCAGCAGCGACTGTACTTTCTGAGGCGCCTTAACATTTTTGGCTTAAGTACAAAAGGACTAGTGACCTTTTATCGCTGTATAATTGAAAGTGTCTTAACTGGCTGTATCACAGTGTGGTACGGTAACACGACCGCTCAGGACTGCAACAGGTTGCAGAGGACCGTTAAAACAGAAGCTAAAATCATCGGCAGCACAGAATTACCCAGTCTCCACAACATCTACACCACTCGTTGTATGAACATCATGAAAGACACCAGCCATCCCGCAAATACCCTGTTCAAACCACTCCCTTCCAAAAAACGCTACCAGAGCATCAAATCTCGCACCACCCATCTCAGTAACAGTTTCTACCCCCAGGCAGTCAGGCTGCTGAACAGCTGACCTTGAACTGTATTGCACTGTTTTGTCACTTCACTTGCACTTTTTTTCTGTTTTTCTTGTATTTTTCTTGCACTATAGATGTTTGTTTATGTCCTGTGTATGTATGTAAGACTGAGAGTGCTCTGAGCAAAATAATTTTCATTGTATTTATACTCCATCTATACACATGACAAATAAACCTGAACCTGAACCTGAACCAAAGAGCACACAGTCGCTGCTCCTCAGGAATGCCAGTATATCTGCCCACCTCAACTGCCAGAGGTAAAGCACCAGATCTTAACTGGGCACAGAGGGGCCTCTGTCCTCTTTTTAAATTAAATGCTACATACGGTTCAGTCATGTAGTCCTCTTTGAATTGAATATAACTTCTTAATTTAGCTTTTTTTGTACATCTCCTGGTCAAGACGCTAGTATGTCGCAGGCACTTGTGACTTACCCCAATCCAACCCTTGATACCGATTGCCGAGTGCCAAGCAGGGAGGCACTGGGTCCCTGCATGTTTTCAGAGGTATGAACCCAGGCCGGGGACCGAACCCTGACTCCCAGTCTCAGGGCGGACACGCTGACCACAAGGCCACTGAACAAAGTTAAGGGAAAATCAATCAGAAAAGGAAACAGGAAGATCAGTACTACAGTTTTGCACAGTGTCTATATTATAGCCTGAATCTAATTAGCACACAGCAGAGCAGAGCAGAAAAACACACACTAGCTGCTTACCTTACACTTTGTCTTTACTCATGTGCAGCAAAGTCCTCCTTGATCAGGTCCAGGGTCAGCACGCACCAGCCGAAGCTGTAGTACAAGAGCCCACAACAACATGTATTTGTATTTACAGTAAAATTAAACCAGTAAGATAGATGCCTGAGGGCGAGAAGCGACCTCGCCGTAAAGGGCAAGGTCGCGTGTATGGGCTTCCCATATATGGGCTTAATATTGATGTCACGTGATGTCACTGCCACTCACAGCCAAAGTATATTCTGAGGTAGCCCTAGAACGGCTCTTGTTGTTACATACAGTATGTACAGTATTTCACATACAGAGCCATAGATGGCTTGCACCGGGTCCTGGTCGATTTGAAAATGTGCGGCATAAATGTGATAAATGTTTGTACTCACCCATTAAATTATTCCATTCCACATAGTTTTATATCCATGTGAAAGTTCTAGCACAAAACGCGTATTTAGTGAATTATCTCCACTTTTTCAAGAGATGCACACGGACGCCTTTCTCTCCGGGCGAGGGGGGGCACGGAAATATCGATGAACCGATTTTAGATACTTCCTGTTGTTTACCAAAGACGTCATCACAAATTGACCAAGGAAACACAAAAGTTTGGGTCACACAATTGGCAGGTGCTTTGCGATAGGTGCTGGGTAATTAATCACACCACCTGCCAATTGTGTGACCGCAAACTTTTGTGTTTCTCCGGTTCACTAAATTCACTAAATACGCGTTTTGTGCCAGAACTTTCACATGGATATAAAACTAGAGGACCATTTTTCACACCACGTCTTTGGAATAATTTAATGGGTGAGTACAAACGGAGCATTTATCACATTTAGGCCGCAGATGTTAAAGTTCTACCACAAATCAAGGAGGGTGTACTATGGCTCTGTATGTGAAATACTGTACATACTGTATGTAAGGATCCTTGTACTACATGTACTACATGTACATCGAGGCGAGCCAAGCATGCAGAGTTGAGACATACAGTATAGGCCTAGCATACAATGTAACATGTTTAACAAGGAGCAAACACCCAGAATACACAACTGTGGGTTTCAGAGAAACCACTCAATTTATGTTAGGCTCGAGACCAAAATGTTGTAATTAGTGGGCATTCCCACATGATTCCTCATACTTAGTACTTATTTCAGGAGTCACATCAGTTTATGAATTGTTGTGTTGTGTTTCATGTGATTTATCTGATCTAGTTTTTAACTTAAACTTATACAGCCAAGTGCTTCATAAAATGATTTAATATACTACTTACCATCATCACTGTTGGTGTGATCAACCATAACAAAACAACATAATCAGGCAGGTGGAGGAGGTATTGTAAGAATATCATAACTGGCACAAAAAGGCAGTGGTTCATCACAACATAACATCACTTCCTGGTTACCCACAAACCCCTCTCTTAAAGAGACACTGCCCATCCCAACCCAGGATATGGTTAAAGGCTAAGACCACTTTTTTAGAGGTTTGGGTTGTTTTCTTACCTTATTATGGGCAAACTATTACATTCCATGAGTTATTTCGCTCCGTTGTGTTGTTTATTAGCAATTTAGGAAATAAAAAATAGGGTCCATTGACTTCCATTGTAACAGGAAAACAGCTCTCAAAGTCACTCTTTTAGCACATAAACGAACGCAATTCTGCGTTTCTGACAGTTCAGGATTTATTTTTTTATTTTTATTTTTTATGTCAACTTTGTCTTGTTTTGACTAATTTGTGTAGAAAGAAGATCCGGTAGGTATGCCTACGCCGACCGAATCACTGCTGTTCGCGTCTCATCTGATTGGACCAAAACTGTACACCACTTCCTTATTGGAAACGACGGGGATGTAAACAAATGGATTTGATCTCGTCCGCTTGTCACTAAAAACATACACAATGCCATGGACGTGTTTGAGGGAGACATTTTATAAGAAACTATAGAAGAAGTGTGTAAAGTGTCTGTGTCTGGAATTGCTCATATGCGAGGGTGCATCTCAAACGCGTGGAGACTTCTGTTTACAAACGAAACCTCGCAAGACGGCCCGCGAGAGTTGGGATCGCCGTAGTACTGCTGCAGTCTATCTCCGAATAAAATAGTAACTTTATAAATCTATCGTTGGTTTATGTGCTAAAAGAGTGACTTTGAGAGCTGTTTCCCCGTTACAATGGAAGTCAATGAGCGACTATTTGTATTTCTTAAATTGCTAATAAACAACACAACGGAGTGAAATAACTCATGGAATGGAATAGTTTGCCCATAATAAGGTAAGAAACAACCCTCTATGTCCCATAGAGTATAATAACCAGTAAAGACGACCTGAGGGCGAGAAATGACCTCGCCCTTGCCAGCAGACTGCTGGGCGAGCGCTGGCGCTTTGGCATGGGGGTCAACATATGGAATGTCAGAACAGGTCAGCTCCATATATGGAGATCTAAGGGTAGCAGCGCGGGCAGTGCCTTGAGTGTACAGGGTTTGATGAGGTCAGATGAAGTCAGATCAACATAATGGAATGAATTCTGTATTGGCCATATATGGAGCATGTTACAAGGTGTGACGGACTGACAGGTTTTGTAGGTTTTCATAGTACCTGCGACCTACAGTCGCGATAAAACACACTTGTGTGAAGTGAGGGGTGCCCACTGTGGCTGCCATATGACGTCACTGCTTAAAAGCAAACATTAAAAGTCCATCAACTTGGCTGCCACATGACGACAGAAGTGGGGGCCTGTTTTTGAGGGGCGCTAGCCTCTCCTTTGTCCAGCCATTGACAATTAATGGCCAGCTATGAGTGTTTGTGTAAACGGACACGGAGTGCAAAACACACTCCCCGAGATGCCCTCGGCCTGGTGGAGACAATAAAATAAAAAATAAAAATAAACACATTTCTCTTGCATGCATCGATTGGTGAATGGTTCAGCACCACTGGCGATGGACAGCGACAGCCAATGCATGCTGTGACCCAGCACCATGCTTTTATACACGGCGACAAATTAAAATACCCAAAATATTCACCACATAGGTACAGCAACAGGTGCACAGAGTTACACTTACCGGTAATGCATGCATAGCCCAAACATTTAGATTCTCGTAGAGGTTTTTTTTTCGATTCTGACGAATCTCTCTACGAGAGTCTAAAAGATAACCCCGCCCCTAACGTCGAAAAGGAACGTTTGTGCCTCAAAATCACTCTTACCTTGTACAAATGCAAAATCTAAGCTGCTTTAAATGTTGCCCCACTTGTTTGTGATCTGTGCGCACCCATATTAAACACCGCACATGCTTATTTTTCAATAGAAAAGGTATTTTAATCCACTCTGTTTCTGAATCCTCCATTGTAAATGCGCAACAGAACATTGCCCGCGCCCCTAGCGGCCAGGGTTCTCTTGCGCATCTACAATGGAGAGAAAACCAAGATGGCTGCCAGATTCCGAGACAGAGTGGATTAAAATACCTTTTTTATTGAAAAATAAGCATGTGCGGTGTTTAATATGGGTGCGCACAGATCACAAACAAGTGGGGCAACATTTAAAGCAGCTTAGATTTTGCATTTGTACAAGGTAAGAGTGATTTTGAGGCACAAACGTTCCTTTTCGACGTTAGAATTTGTCAGAATCGAAAAAAACCTCTACGAGAATCTAAATGTTTGGGCTAATGCATGCTATAAATCAGGCTTTAGAACACACATACCTTGTGTTTTATATAGAGTCCACTGTATAGCTTAGGCTACA
Source organism: Protomyctophum parallelum (assembly GCF_964188405.1). NCBI lineage: Eukaryota > Metazoa > Chordata > Actinopteri > Myctophiformes > Myctophidae > Protomyctophum > Protomyctophum parallelum. The sequence continues at coordinate 8,182,025 of NC_139699.1, forward strand.
AATGATCCCTTTCCATATTGTGCCTCTGTAGCTGCTTGGTCCCCTGTGCTGCTAGCTGAAGCTGTTCTTTTTACAGAAAAAAACGTTTCCACGTGAATTGTCCATTGTTGTAACCGTGTGAGCACGTATGCGTGTGCTGTGCAAAGGCTAGACACTGCAGCATGCTAGCTTCTCAAACGTCAAGTTGCTTTCAGTTTCACTGAAAACGAAACCTAACCGAATATACCATCTAAGAGGGAATTAAATAACACAAAGCAACCACAAGGTGGGGTAGCAATAACAATTAAAGAGGTCGGTAGGCCAGCACATTACTCTAGCTTCTCCAACACAGTATGAACTTCATCCCTACTAGTACAGCGGCTAACAGCCATATTGTGAGAGAACCTTTCACTCTGTGATACAAGCGTGAAATTTGGCATGAACATGCCTCTGGGTCACCTCTTTAACTTTTATAACCGAGCCAATGCAAATTCCAAAATGGCGGGTATTTTTCAAGATGGCCGCCAAATAAAATAAACCTTTTGTGGCGGTTCTGGACAACCGTGTGTGCGGCCGACTCGAGACCGGGCACTGCACTCCCTGTGGGTGTGTGGAACGTGTGTGTCGAATTTGAAGTCGGTGGGGCGAACGGTTCTCGGGTTACGTGGATTAAAGATGTACACACGCACACAAAAATCGTGAAATATAGAAGATCATTGGAACGGTTGTTCGCTTGGTGATACAAGCGTGAAATTTGGCATGAACATGCCTCTGGGTCACCTCTTTTTTTTAACCGAGCCAGCGAAAAATCCAATATGGCGGTCATTTTTCAAGATGGCCGCCAAATAAAAAAGGCCTTTTGTGGCGGTTATATAAAAAATATATTTATTAAAAAAAAAATCTATCTATCTATCTAGGTGAAAATGTTCCTAAAATTTGTAAGAAATGTAGACATAGGCTAACATTTAGATGTGGCGGCCATCTTGAAATAGCACCGCCATATTGTATTCTTGGATGGCTCGGTTAAAAAAGTTAAAGAGACCCAAAGGAAGGTTCATGGCAAATGTCACGCTTGTATCACCAAGCGAACAACCGTTCCAATGATCAGCTATATTGCACAAATTTTGTGTGCGTGTGTACATCTGTAATCCACGTAACCCGAGAACCGTTCACCCCACCAACTTCAAATTCGACACACACGTTCCACACACCCACACGGAGTGTAGTGCCCGGTCTCGAGTCGGCCGCACCCACGGTTGTCCAGAACCGCCACAAAAGGCCTTTTTTATTTGGCGGCCATCTTGAAAAATACCCGCCATTTTGGAATTTGCATTGGCTCGGTTATAAAAGTTAAAGAGGTGACCCAGAGGCATGTTCATGCCAAATTTCACGCTTGTATCACAGAGTGAAAGGTTCTCTCACAATATGGCTCTAACCACTTCAGTATGAAAAATAACAAAAATAACAAAAAAATAAAAAACTAATATAAAGAATTAAAAGAATATATAAAAAAAATTACAAAAAAATATAAAAACTATCTATCTATCCATCTATAATGGTGAATTTTTTCCTAAAATTTGTAAGAAATGTAGACATAGGCTAACATTTAGATGTGGCGGCCATCTTGAAATAGCACCGCCATATTGGATTATTGGATGGCTCGGTTAAAAAAGTTAAAGAGACCCAAAGGAAGGTTCATGCCAAATTTCACGCTTGTATCACCAAGCGAACAACCGTTCCAATGATCTTCTATATTTCACGATTTTTGTGTGCGTGTGTACATCTGTAATCCACGTAACCCGAGAACCGTTCGCCCCACCGACTTCAAATTCGACACACACGTTCCACACACCCACAGGGAGTGCAGTGCCCGGTCTCGAGTCGGCCGCACCCACGGTTGTCCAGAACCGCCACAAAAGGTTTCTTTTATTTGGCGGCCATCTTGAAAAATGACCGCCATTTTGGAATTTGCGTTGGCTCGGTTAAAAAAGTTAAAGAGGTGACCCAGAGGCATGTTCATGCCAAATTTCACGCTTGTATCACCGAGTGAAAGATCGTTCCTATTATCTGCTATACTATACAGTTAGTTTGTCAGCATCAGGTTACTTCCACACTCTACATCACTGGCATCACATAAAAGGTATTGGTTAGCAGAAAACAGAAAAGCTACTTAATCTTTCCTTCCATGACTGTGCAAAAGAAAGAAACAAACAAACAAATAAATAAACATTGGGATATCACTGACCCGTAAACACATCAGCTGATCCTACAATCTTCTTCTCTGGTTATCCAGGGTTAGATGAGGTCAGTGTCGTGATCTTCATATATGGAGATGGTCATATATGGTGGTGTGACGTGTCACGAGGTGTGATGTCGCGAGACGTGACCATATATGGAGGCGTGATGTCACGAGGCGTGACCATATATGGAGGCGTGATGTCACGAGGCGTGACCATATTTGGAGGTGTGATGTCACAAGGCGTGACCATATAGGTGTGATGTCACGAGGCGTGACCATATAGGTGTGATGTCACGAGGCGTGACCATATTTGGAGGCGTGATGTCACAAGGCGTGACCATATAGGTGTGATGTCACGAGGCGTGACCATATGGAGGTGTGGGGTGACTAGCTGATGGACAGGCGGGAGATGCAGGTTTTCATAATAATGCGACCTACTGTTGCAACAGACATTAAAAGGTCCATAGACCTGGCTGCCACATGACATAGGCCCCATAGACCTGGCTGCCACATGACATAGGCCCCATAGACCTGGCTGCCACATGACATAGGCCCCATAGACCTGGCTGCCACATGCATGACATAGGCCTAATCTTCAAAAGCCATGCACTGGTGGGGCTAGTACCCCTCAAAAAAGTGAGGGGAGGGTGGCACGCACAAAGACAAGGCACACTCAAAGCCAGGCGTTGGAGGGACTATAGCACCCCTCAAATATAATAAATAAATAATTATTATTTTAAATAAATGGATTGTGTACTTATTTTGTATACTGGCACACATCATTTTGCGTTGAACCGTTCAGCATTTTGTGACATTATCTCCGGACACGCAGACACACACACACACACACACTGCAAGTAGATAAACGGCTATAGCATCACAAGGCCTCGTCCAACCATACTATACACTACAGTGGAGGGATGAGAACTTTCAGTCAGCTGCCTCCAACGGATACCAAGAACAATGGCCATTAGTTACCCAGTCAAGTATGACAGAGAGGTCCTTCTGAGCATACAGTTCATCTCAGCCAAACCCCACGGCCTGCCAGCCATCAGTGACGTTGTCCTGGACAAGGTCAACAAGACGCCTCAGCGACAGCTGGACCCCAGTCATCTACCAGGCATGAACTGTGTCCCTGATGTCACTCCTTCCTTTACAACCTGGACAGACCTGGAATGGGGTGAAGACGGAAAAATGAGGACGCAAATTATGATTGGCCAGAATGAGATGATGTATGGTGATGAGATCCATTATGCTAGCAGTAAGGGTGAAATTACTCCTGTTTTAGGATTGTTATTGTTTAGTTTAGAGTTAGGCTTGCATGGTGACTTATTGTTGTCTCCACCAGGCCGAAGGCATGGGGAGAGTATGTTTTGCACCCCGTTCTATAAAGAGTATAAGCTATAACTATAAGCATAACTCTGGACGCTGATGAGAAGTTAAAATGCAGGAGTGTTAAATGTTGGAGCCAAATTGAAGATAGACGACTGATAACATAAGGAGTAAATGGGGAGGAAAATAATCACACTTAACGTGACTAATTCATAAAAATCCAATCAAGTCCCACCAAGCCAGAACGGAAGAACCACATACGGAGGTGCCCACCACCACAATGCCCTTGAAAGCGGGGAAAAGAGCAGTCCTAAGTGTGTATGCTCCAGAGAGTGTGTAGTAAATTACCCTGAGGAAATAGTAAAAAACAACAGCAATAAAGGCGAGGCTGTAGGTGCCTCTCAGAACGCCTCGGTTGATACTGTACATAAATCATCCTAATGCCCGACTTAAAAACTCTGCATACTTTAATAAGGAGGTGGGGGGTGGGGGACAGTATGGCCTCCACGTGCAAACACAAACATGTGCCGTATGTGTATATCAGATGACCTATACGCACGCACGCACGCAGGCAGGCACGCACACACACACACACACACACACACACACACACACACACACACACACACACACACACACACACACACACACACACACACACACGCATGTGTGCATACACTTAGTGAGTGAAGTCTTTATGCATTTGCATCCCAGCTTGATGTCTCAGACCCATTAAGGGAACATTCTTTTGCTGAAGTCAGAAGAAGGGCAGATTCCCCCACCTGGGATAGTGTGTGTGCTGTGTTTGTTCTTATTGGCATTAATCATGCTTTGGACAGCATGTCTAGGCCAGTCGCACACACGCACGCACACATGCAACACGCACATGCAAATTTAACATACGCACAGAAACACACAGATCCAGTCTAGACTGCCCAGTAGTTCATTGTCTCATCATTGATTAATCTATAAGATCAAATGTCCATTAAGGTAAGTCACACCACAACCACTTTTTTACATGTTGCACTTTAACTGTTAATCATTCTTTCAAGCATAATACTTCCAACTGTGGAAGCAGAGAAGCTATTTAAAGATGTGAGGGGATGAGGCCAAGGGTCAACTAAGTGATCATAAGTGCAAGAACATTTGTTCTCGTCTGGCCTACTTTCAGAATCATTGAGCAGCACCTCTCCATAGCCCAAGAAGTAGGTCACTTTTTTTTTTTGCTACTTTAATATCAATCGCTCCTATTATCGAAACACAAACACAAAACAACCCTAGCACACCCGCCCAGCCAGCGGTCTCCTCCAGAAGGCGGCGAGAGCATCAGTCATTGAGCAAAACGAGCGCGCAAAGAGTCTAGGTATGTGACATCACCTCCTCTCACATCTGCCTAACAGACAAACGACAAAGCAAAACAAACGCTCACAGCGGTCTCTCTCCGTGGCACAACCTATACTACAGCTATACCTAGCGCAGCCGTTTGATGGAGAGTGGCGGCATACGGGTGGATCACTCACTGATATACATGCCGTGCCCTTAAGGAGATGACGGCCCCTGTCACCGAGGCAGAGGGCCCCGGCGACACGGCGGGATATAAATCTACACGCGGAGATAAAGCAAGTACATGATGAATTAAGCCCGGTGCGTATAAATTCTTAAGAGCCTCCATTTTAATGCCGGTCATTATTCAACAAATTTTTCTAAGAAATGCCACATGGGCAGGAACAAGTAATTAGAGGGAGAAAAGTGAAACTGTCACCCATAATGGTTTACTCTGATGCCTCACCTTATCAGAGTGAAGGAGAGAGAGAGAGAGAGAGAGAGAGAGGGGGGGGGAAGGGGGGGGGGGGGGGGGGGGGTTGGGGGGGGAGACAGCTCTATGGGGGCAGCACCGTAGCTACCAAGCTACCATTAGGCCAGTTCTGAAGACTAACTGCTCAGAAGCTGCAAATCTATGTGGGTAGATTTGCAATCCTGTTTTCAAGACAATCTCAAAGGGAATGCTGTTTTCCTTACCTCCCCCTCTCTCTCTCTCTCTCTCTCTCTCTCTCTCTCTCTCTCTCTCTCTCTCTCTCTCTCTCTCTTTCTCCCTCCATGTGTCTGCCTCTCTCTCTCTCTCTCTCACATCTCTCACACACTATCTCTTATCTCTCCTCTCTCTCTTTCGCTCCCTCTCTCAGATCGGCCAAGGCCTCAATAAATCTGCGGTCACAGGGGATATTGTTAGTGTTGGCCAAAGTACTATTAAAATGAAGGGAAATTTATGGATGACACTTTGTAACAATTAATCAGGAAATGTTGATTAATAAAGTCGGCTATTCTCCTGGTGTTGGGGGGGGGGGGGGGGGGGGGGGCTTGCCGCATTGTCAGGCTGATCATTTTATTCATTATTTTTGATTAATGTACCCAGATAGCCTGACTCTGAGAGAGAGAGAGAGAGAGAGAGAGAGAGAGAGAGACAGACAGACAGAGAGAGAGAGAGGTGTGTGTGTGTGTGTGTGTGTGTGTGTGTGTGTGTGTGTGTGTGTGTGTGTGTGTGTGTGTGTGTGTGTGTGTGTGTGTGTGTGTGTGTGTGTGTGTGTGTGTGTGTGTGTGTGTGTGTGTGTGTGTGTGTGTGTGTGTGTGTGGGTCGGGGGAACAAAAAAAACACTTATCCTCTATGCAAAATCATAAATAGTGAATGAGCATGTGTACGGGTATAACCTTGGCCACGGCAGAGAGATGTGAGCAGAGGGAGAGAATGTGCACGTTCAGCAAAATAAACTGCAGGAAGGGGATTAAGGAAACAAATTGGGGAGGGGGGTGATTTGATGAACATCACCTCTCTGGACCTGTCCGTCTTCTCCGGACGCCGGTGATTAATTAGTTTGTTTAGATACTCAATTAGTCCAGCCATGCAGAGAGAGAGAGAGAGAGAGAGAGAGAGAGAGAGAGAGAGAGAGAGAGAGAAACTGGAGGGAAACAGACAGACAGGGTCCAAAAGAGTATTGGAAGAGGGGGGGGGGGGGGGGGGGGCTGAAGAATGAGGCAGTGAAGGAGAGTTGGAGAAAAACAGAGGTAATACGTTGAGATGTACTCCATGGAATATGGAGTGTTCGTTTTAACTCTTGGGACCCGGCATTTTTCTTTACACTCGCGAGTTAAACGACTCCACGAAATATACGTATACTTATACTACAAATGTCACAGGCCTTTGTGTCTGCAAGTCATAGGCGCCGGAGGGAGGGTAATTTGGGTCTGAATGTCCCCGCACTATTGGGGGATGTCTGGTCTGGACGTGAGTGACTGTCCGACCGGCGCTGCACATGCCATGGTGCATGCCATGGTCCAGGACCGTTTCCATTTGGCTGCGCCTTGTGTATTGGCTGCATACGTGCAGTAACTGCAGTACATGTGAGTCTTGCATACATGTGAGTCATGACGTCCCTCCCCCCTCCTACACCCCCTTCTAGATCCCAACCGTGTTGATGCACCCCCATTTCCACACACCTTTAAACAAGCCCAAATTGATAAAAATCTATTACCAGCAGCATTATTATTATTATTATTATCTGCGGGGGTTATAACTGCCTCTGTGTCAGTTTCAGCACATCGATGATAGACTCACATGCACGCGCACGCGCACACACACACACACACACACACCGCACACACTCGCACTGACAGTGTAATGGTTTAATTATACCCCATTAACCCGTCATTACATTTTTCCTCTTGTGCACCCCCTAGAGGCGAATCCAACACCCCAAGGGGTGCACGCACGGCACACACCACCTTCTTTTTCTTAGTTTTTTTGTTCTGTAGTTTATTTTTGCTACATTATCTGAATTTCAAGCATTTACAATGATCTGTTGCCCATATGTCCTTAACACTGACTGATTTGACTATAGGGGAATGACAGATCCTCGAGTGATGACCAGCGGGAGCTTCGCTGACTCTTAAACCTCTTAAACTGGACATCAATTATTACTTTTTCCTGTGATATGCTGCTAGAGCTAGACACGCACGCACGCACGCACGCACGCACACACGCACGCACGCACGCACGCAAGAAGCGCACACGCGGTATGCATGCAGTCCCTCAGGAGCCCCGTGGTGCCAAGCAGGCCTCTCTTTCTCGCATGTCGTCACGTCACATTTGCAAAAGCAACAGTGAAAACATAACTGTTCCCTCTGTCTGTCTCTTCCGCTTTGTTCTGTTCACTGACTGCTCCCCCTCCCATCCACTCTCTCTCTCTGCTATATAGCATGAACAAATGGCTGCTTTGGGACGTGTGTGTGTGTGTGTGTGTGTGTGTGTGTGTGTGTGTGTGTGTGTGTGTGTGTGTGTGTGTGTGTGTGTGTGTGTCTCTCTCTCTCTCTCTGTGTATTATGTGTGATAAAGTGCTGTGACAGCAGAAATGTTTGTGTGACAAGCACTCCGCAGTCCAAGTCCATTAGCCGCCTCTTTTGAGTCTCCTACACTCAGAAAACAGAAACTACTATCTACCCAAATATATTGGTGAATCATTTTTACACCCTTAATTATCGAGTAAACTTGACTGCTATGAAATCAAGTAAAATCTACCTTAAAAATTAAGTAAGTGCAAGTAATATATTAAAGCAGGTTGAAATGACAATTATTGAGTAGATAAAATTAATATGCATTAGCACCTTGAAATGACAATAATTGAGTAGATAAACTTAATATGCATTAGCACCTTGAAATGACAATAATTGAGTAGATAAACTTAATATGCATTAGAAAACCTAGGTTAAAATTACATATAAATTTGAGTATATGGGATTGAAATTGATAGGTTGATTTAACTATATACGAGTGTATGATTTAATAAAATATATGCGTTACATTTACTCAATATTTTAACTGTATTCAACTCATAGTATTTTAATCAAAAAGGAATTCTGTATTTACCTTTGTCAAAGAGAATACACAATGCAATTATACAGATAAGTACGTTTTTAATTGACCAAAGTGAACATTCAAGTATTAAACATTCACATACTGTATGGGAGGAAACAGTCTGGCCACACGAAACAATGTGCAAATTACAATGTCAGCAAATACATTTTAAGAACATTAAACATTTCCTACTATGGGCTATATCTTGCGCCACCCCATATCCGTAAACTTATTTGCCATTCTTTATGATTTTGACGATCGACTAGTTGAACCATTTTAAAGTGTGTTTCAAAATAGTAAAAAATGGCAAATAAGTTCAGGGATAAGGAGTGGCGAAAGATAGGGCCGTATAAGTACAAACAATGTATGCATTCTCTGCAACAGAACATTTTCCTTAGACAATGTGCAAATTGTTGTCTGCAACAACATTAAAGAACATTTTCCTTGCCCATGGCAGGTAAATAAAACAAAACAAAAGTCCACGCACACTATAGTTGAGAGGACAAACATGATAGGATGGTCATTTGACTTTTTTTTTAGTCAAGGCTGGGTTTAATGAATTACCTGCCGGTGTCCCACCGAAACTATACCGTATACACACACGCGCAGTCGCGCACGCACACACACAATTTGATTGTCTACCCCCCCCCCCCCCCCACACACACACACACACACACGTCACACTATACTTGACATAAACATTTTAGGTTTAGGTTAATTAATTTGCCTGCATGCCGGTGTCTAGCACCCAAATTAGCCGATCTACAAACATGCGCACACACCTGAAAACACAATTTGATTATCTATACCACACACACACAATTTGATAGGCTACTTCATCATAGCAAAAATAGCTGCCATTCTTTTTTGAAAACATTCATCTATGGTCACATGCAGACACCATATTGAAAGTATAGTTGGTCAACAGCCAACACGCATACAATTAAAACCTGGTGTAGTTGTAAAATTGTACAGCACCGAAAAACATGAACCCCAAAAGCATTATTTAACAAGACCCAGACAAATGAACATTAAGTATAAAAGAACTGTGGCCCTTTAAGCAACAAATGTTAGTTTTTAAAGTAATGTGCTTGGAGCAATCAATAACCCATTACTGTATAAGAAAAAAAAAGAAAAAGCAGGAAGGTCAAATGGGGAAGAATTTCTTAATATAGAAAAAATAAAAATAACGTTTTACTGTCTATCGGTGAGGTTTGTACAGATTAATACATTCTAATTGGCTATATGCACCGTGTACACATAAGCACCTCCACTTCAAAACAAGTCTGTCAGACGCACAGATCTGACATGCTGCTGTATGCTTTATACAATAGGCTTTCCTTTTGAACAGTGCAGTATCAGTCAGTGTCGTATGTGATGTGGTTCCCTACTAATCTGTTTCCACTGAAAACATTCAAACTGAAGTTGTCAGTCAGGACACTAGCCAAGCAGACATTTTTTCAGTGTCTGCACTTTGGGTGTAAGCTGTTGAGGGTCTAGTCCAAGCAGTACCTTTTGAAAAACCTCCAAGATGTATTTGAACTTCTTGGGGTACTTCAAGTCAAACACGTAGGTCAGTCCCAGGAGATAGCAGCAGGCTCTGCTAATATCGCCGAGGTTGTTGAGGACAGGGATGCCCTCAATAACAATACCTACATCAGCAGCTGGTGATTGAGTTTGCAGACTGTAGATAGTCATCAGTTCCCCCGACAACTCCTCTTCTACATCGACACCAGCATCCTGCACACATTGTAAAAATAGAATCTCATAAATAAAAACGTAATGATGATGTTCACGGTATTATCATTCTAAACAGTTACTACTGTTGCACAATTCCCTGCTCTGGGTGGGACCTCCGTCAGTGTCTTGAGTTTGCAATTGAAAACGTTTGCTGCCAACCAACCAGTTGAAGAAATCACAGATTGAGGCCAGATTGAGACCATTCATGTTCATGGAAGAAGCTTGTAAACATGTATTCTATTGCCAATTTGTGACCTTGTAGATCTGCTATTTTTGCTGTACAACATGCTTCCATAATTAAGACATGCTGCCGTCTATGCTGCTATGGAACTTGTATCCATGTGCAGTGCAGACCTGAGTGTATCGTGACCTTACTTAGTATGTAGGAACACATGTCTGAACTGCAGTAGCACTAGACATGCCATCTCACAACCTGATTCTCTGGACACTTTCTCACAAAACAAGCTCCTCACTCTGCCGTTCTTGGCACGTTTGAGATATTGTCTCACAATTAGCCATGATGATGACATTAGTTAAAACTACAAATTGTTAAATACTTTATTTTACTAACTTCAACGTCCTTGATCAGGGCACCAGGCTCTTCTCCCAGATGGTCGATGAGGCACTTGATCACGATTCCTCTGGTTAGCTGTATGGGGTTTCCACTCTGCAGACAAAGTTTTATCCTTAATACAATGCATTACTTTGCACATTCAAGCTGGGCTTTTGTTTACCAACTTTAAAGTCTACCATTTCAATTGTCTGCACACAGTTTTAGCATTTAGGGCCCCATTTCCACCAGTGCTAAACACATTATCCCGAAACTTCTTTGTCTTTTTTACTCTTTTGAAAAACAAAATTGGTCAACTAGCCAATCTAAATGAACAAAAATGTTTTTCAAAATAGTAAAAAAGCAAAGAAGTTTAGGAATAAGAGGGGTTTAGTACTGACAAGACTATTAAGACATGCATTTCGTCTATCAGGGAATGGACAGGACAGAGACATAGTGATGACTGTTTAGGATACATTAGTATCTAAAGTAAGTGATCGTAATTAACTTAATGGGACTGATCTAGGACATTTGACAGGTTTGCGTTACAGGCAAGATACTACAGTGGAAGTCAATGAGGAACATTTCTCACCCGCATGTGAAGTTACAACATGTCAAGGAAATTACAACACAAACTTTGTTCTAGCTTTTTAAAGTGAATGAATACCGAGAATAGAAGATCTGCAAGTTCACAGACTTCAGTGAGATGCAATGTGAGCTTGCATATCTGCTATTTTCTGATTTAGAAGCCGTTTTTAAGAATCATCCTCAGGTCTAAATGGTTTATTACCTGAAGCAGAGCACTCTTCTTTGCCCGATGTGGCTCTCCTACAGCACCTCTCTTAGATTGGAACATGGACAGCAGTTTAGGTGTGTAGAGGTCCAGTTTAGGTGTGTAGAGGTCCAGTTTAGGTGTGTAGAGGTCCAGTTTAGGTGTGTGGAGGTCCAACATCTCCATGAATTTCGGCTCAAGCTTCATTGTAGTGATCAACTTGAACTCTGCGCTGACCTGAAAAACAGATGAGGGGAAGGGAGAAAAACAAAACACATTGTGATCTTGTACATCCATTTTCCACCACTGTTGCTCCAGGAATGGGTACAATTGGTTAAATACAATGTAAATGTGTGTCACATGCAGGATGTCATTTCTGTTGAACCCTGCTACAAGAATCCAATTTACTCACTTGTGAAGCATCAAACAAGGCCAGCCATCTCTCCTTTACATCCTTGACGCTCATCTAGAAGAGATACACTAGGTGTTAACAGGGAACCAACAGACTGATGTAATGTTTCTTTCAAAAATGAGTTTGACTAATATTTGTCATACCAACTAATCTATAAAAATCACACCTGTGTGAACTGAGCGATGCAACTATATGCATCGTACTGTACTGTACAACTCATACTCTACAGTATAACTCGTACTGTACACTGTACTATGGCTGCTGTGTGTGTGACCTGAATCAGCCCAATCAACCCCAATTCGTACTCATCAGGACATACATATGGACATAGCAGTTGGAGCCGTCAGGCACCACTCAAATCCATATCACTGATAAACTACATCTACTGAGTCCCAACTGTAAAATCTCAATGATTCAACATTTTAATTATCCTCCTCAAGGATCAAAATATTACACAGGGAAGAATTATTGAAGCAGCTGTGTTCATATAAGGCAGCGAGCAGACAACGCAGTGGTAAATGAATAATATCTGCAACACAATGTTTCAGGAATATAGTTGAATAACTGTATAGAAAGGTTGTAAAACAATTATTAAACAGTGTCGTACCAGTAAGGTATCCAGTCACTTGTTTGTCCAGACTGTTGAATTGCTGTCTGTATGAGTCTAGATGCCTGGGGGACAGCCACCGGGAGGCAAAGAGGACAGCATACCGGGAGACAAAGAGTTGAGGTGTAGCTGGAAGACATGGACTGTAGAAAATAAGACTAAATACACAAAAATGAAACCCTGTTAATTTCCCATCAGGCACACTGTTCAATCCTTAGCTCTTGTCAATACTTTGCATTGATTCAATATTTATAAATGCCACAAAGACTAATAGTTTAAAACCCCCCAAAAGCTGAAATTGCAGATTTACAAGCATGCACACAACGCATCACAATGAGACATGCTGTGAGCTTGTAGATCGGCTATTTATTGCTACTTTAAGCGAGCAGACAACGCAGTGGTAAATGAATACTATCTGCAACACAATGTTTCAGGAATATAGTTGAATAACTGTATAGAAAGGTTGTAAAACAATTATTAAACAGTGTCGTACCAGTAAGGTATCCACTCACTTGTTTGTCCAGACTGTTCAATTGCTGTCTGTATGAGTCTAGATGCCTGGCCCTGGGGGACAGCCACCGGGAGACAAAGAGTTGAGGTGGAGCTGGAAGACATGGACAGTAGAAAATAAGACTAAATACACAAAAATGAAACCCTGTTCATTTCCCATCAGGCACACTGTTCAATCCTTAGCTCTTGTCAATACTTTTCATTGATTCAATATTTATAAATGCAACAGAAAGACTAATAGTTTAAAACCCCCAAAAAGCTGAAATAGCAGATTTACAAGCATGCACACAACGCAATGAGACATGCTGTGAGCTTGTAGATCGGCTATTTATTGTTACTTTTGTGCAGACACTGTAGTATTGGTGACAAAACATCAAACGTTGAAATATGGAGATATGAGGTTTCTGCCCAACAGCAACGATGTATATATGAAATTATGAATACATTGTGTGTGTTTTTTACGGTTGTTACCTCCTGGAACCCAGGTCAAGCAGTGACGAGGCTTTATTGTTGGCAGCAGCAGGGAAGGAGAATCAAACAGAGAAGGAGCCAGACATTGATGCCTACAGAGTCTACAGACAAATATGCAGACATGCACATGATCAGACAAAGCAACATACATTTTTATACAGGACTTTAGTCCATAAATAGTCAAATACCTAATCTTGCGATCACAGTCACACGGACAGATGCAAAGATACAGTCTAGTCTACTATTATTTTGTAATGGAAGTGAGCGACATGAAGATACAGCCAATGTTTGTAGCTTTGTATCTTTTGCATCTGCCAGTGTGATTGCAGCATAAGAAGTTGGCTAGTAGTAGGCTAGTACATAAAAATAATGCCTTAATGATACTGGACTTACAGGCTATAGTTGACAATGTCCACTCTGTCTGATGTTGGCTCTTGGCTGCAGTGATTTCTTCAACAGTCTACAAAACAAACATTAACCAACATTAAACTGTATACTTTACACCGTATACTTTAAAAACATAAATGTGGAAATATAGCTCATCTACAAGCTCACAAGCAGGCTTGAGTTTTTAGAATGATTACTTTTGCTAACAGACATTTAGCACTGATCTAAATGCATTTCGTTACATGCAGTTTATAATTCCAATGATTGTGTTGGATGACAATGTCCACATGTAATTGCACTGTCTGACGCTGCCTGCAGATTTATTCACCGCATTCTACCGCAAACTACGCAGCTGCGTAGAGGCCCCAAGAGTTCTCCCTGAAAAATGTTTAATATCGCAGCCCCGCCAGCCCGTTCCGCCTATTGCGGTCGGTTAGGGGGGGCTCCGACGGCCCATGGCGTCGCTTCCTCAGCGTCACTTCTTCATGATCCTCCCCCGTTAAGCGACGCCCGGTCGCGGCCGTCCGTCCCGTCGTGGGCTCCCCTGTTGGTCTATGTCCCCCTTAGCAAAAGTAATATTTCTAAAAGCTCAAGCCTATAGCCTATACTGCTGGTCTACGTAAAACATGAACCGCACGCAGGCACCGCAAAACAACAAGCTTATCGTCTAACGTTTACTGTATAGATGAAGCATGTTTAGTTTAGTATTACAGCATAGAATTCAACATAATAAATAAGCCCGCGTTTATAGCGGCCATTTTGATAGTTCTTTCAGTGAGCCATACATACAATCGTAAGTCAAATGAACTACAATTACCATGCAGCCCTGAGCCCTTCCCGTTCGGCGCGAACTTTCCCTCGCAAATAATGTGTAGGCTATTCTATGCATTTTAACATGATATTGTGTATATGTACATGGCTGAAACATGTGTAGTTTATGTGTATAGTGTCGACGACCACAGGCTTTACGTTATGGTGGGGCTGAATGAAAATTAGCATGCACTCTTTAGTCTTGACAGTTGTTAGTTTTGCTAGCCCTATACGAGCGTCATGTAAACCATGGCTTTAGTCCGGTCCAAAAAAAAAGTATGAAGACACGGTCAACATTTAATTAACATTTGATAGCTGGCTACTTACCATGAAGGAGAACTTCTCTTGTAACTTCACTTGCGTGGCGCGGCTCAGCTGCTGCTTCTGCTGTAAATTTTGTAATGGCTGCCAGCCTGCCACTCGGGATGACTCGTATCGGTCCGGCTTTCATCGCTGTTATGAACTCTGGCCAATAAGAGGCAGGTAGGCGTGTCTAATGGGTATCTTAGATCATTTCAACCCAATATTATTAGTAGATACCGTATCTACTAATAATATTGGGTAGGAATGAGTAATAATTACATTTCTTCAAACTGATCTGTATGATTACTCCATTCTCAAATATTATGATGGAAACTTACTGAGACTTGTATATATATTTGACCAATATTACCAGTTTGGCATATACTCATTTATTTTCATGAAATGAACTAAAACAATAGATGTACATTTAACTCACAAATAACAGTTGGATTTTTACTCATTAATTATTGTATATCCAACTAAAAGGATCCCATAAGTGATATTCACAGATTTTATTAAGCTAATATACCTTTTTTTAATAGTCGTACTTACAAGGCGATTGTTTTACTTTTTTGAGTGTAGGCGGGTTATCACTCTGACTGCAACACACACACACACACACACACACACACACACACACACACACACACACACACACACACACACACACACACACACACACACACACACACACACACAGAAAAACAGGCGCAAACAAACCCCCCAACACGCACACACATGCGCACACACTTCATGCATACACCCTACACAAACAGACAGCCTGCTACCACTCTGTGCTTGTGTCCTAGCAACATGTGTCTCAGAGCATCTCTCCTCAGAGACACTGTGTGCGTGCGTGCGTGCAGCGTGCGTGCGTGCGTGCGTGCGTGCAGCGTGCGTGCGTGCAGCGTGCGTGCGTGCGTGCGTGCAGCGTGCGTGCGTGCGTGCGTGCGTGCAGCGTGCGTGCGTGCCTGCGTTCTCCTGACACAACAGGGAGAACAGAGTATTGACTGCATGCAAAACAGAAGGGTATGTTTTGAAAGAGCAGAGTTGTCAGTGACAATATTCCTGCATGTGCAAAACACATTTTTCGCACATACACTAGAAAATACCATACCATACCATATACATTCTAATCGTACAGAAAATATAGGCTAATCATAACAGCAAGAAAGACTGTGTTTGATGTGTACTATTAAGAAATAGTGAAACACAGGACTATAGGCTTCTACACATGGGGTAGAGCTGGTACACTATGGATGAATTGAGAGGAGAGGAGCTTCTTTACTTAGTCAAATTATCTTCAAATTATTCTTGAGCAAAATACTGTTCAAACCTTCTACAGTAGGTATGGCAGTGACAGCACAGCCATCAGACATATGTAATTCACCATAAAGTATATCACATTATACAGCATATATTCAAAACATACACAATATATATAACAACATGATGATATGTAAAAGGAAAGCACCATACTACAATAAATAATATGACACTTACTTTTACTGTCATTAACACGCACAGTCAGAGAGAAAAATAAACTGCTCCTCGCGTCAAACAAAGTAAAAACGTGCTCAGTAAACCAGCTGAACCTAATCACTCATTAGTATAGGCTGTAGCCAATCAGCATTGCTTTGTCAACGAGGACTTCCATTCTCAGAGCCATACAGTATATAGATGAGAATAAAAAATGTAGTTTGTTTCATTTTAATACGTAACGTAAGCATTTAAGCAGAGCTGCCATGTCTCACCCTTTGAGTGTGACAGTCACGCAATTTAACCCTTTACCACGCACCACGCCACACATGCCATTTCACACGCATTATAATGATAAATAACAATTTTCTCTGCGGCTCCGCCGCGTAATAACGCACGCTCCTCACAAACGGTAAAATAGCCGATCTGCATGCAGCGCTGATGCAGGAGGGTAAACAGTGGACCAAATCTTCAGCAGGGTCCCTGACTGTTTGACGCATGGAAATGAGCCATGCAGAGTTTAACATCGCTTCGAAATATTTTTCATGGAAGACAATATAGCCCACACAAGTTACAACAAGTGAGTAAGCGACCTGTGACTATCTCTCTTCTATACTTGCGTGATATGAGGAAGTGGAACGGTGCCATAGCCCGTGCACATTATAGGGACAAAGTCGTGTGTGAGTGTGTGTGTGTGTGTGTGTGTGTGTGTGTGAAGTGAAGTGAAGGGGGAGGGGCTGCATCGCGACTTGTTTCTGTTCATAGAGAGAGAGAGAGCCCACAGATGTGTTTGAACTAAGAAAATGTAAAAATAAGGAATTTTCCCACATTCCAGTTTTCTGACATATTCCCCAATTTCCACTGAGATTATGGGGTGAATGAATGTGGCCAGACCCATCTTCTCTTTCTGTCATAGTGACATTGTCCTGCATCAGATCATGTCCAAATCAGGTTCTCCAATCTCCAGTAGCCTCTTCAGTTTTTTGAAGATTTTTTGAGTGGTGCAACCACTCCCTTACGGAGCTATGTGTGTGGCTGGCTGGGTCTGAGCACTATGTGTGTGGCTTGCTGGCTGGCTGTGTCTGAGCACTATGTGTGTGGCTTGCTGGCTGGCTGGCTGGCTGGGTCTGAGGAGCATAGATAGATAGATATCTTTTTCATTTATATAAGCATGAGGAGGCTGTCAGTGCAGGGAGAGCAGCTGGCATGGAGGTGAAGACATCAGTGTTAAGGTTAAATATCGGCCCAGGCCGTAGCGTAACCGTCTGGGCACCGGACTGGTAATCCAGTCGCGGTGTGCCGCGGGTTCGACTCCCGGACCCGACACGGCCTTTACTGCATGTCATCCCCCCATCTCTCTCCCGTTTCCTGTCAGCCTACTGTCTGTCCCTTCAAAAATCAATAAAAGGCGTAAGCCGCAAAAAAATATCTTAAAAAAAAAAAAAAAGGTTAAATATCAACGTTAAAACGGGCCAAATCGACATTAAAAAAAGCCAATTTTTTCCGCCGCCGCCCTTCGGACGGCGTCGAACACATTAAGTCACTATAGAGTCTCACTCTTGACATTTTCTGAAATATGGCAGCCCTGATTTAAGTAAGTAGCTTGCACCTTAAGACAAGTACTACGGGGTTGAGTTAGGCCTACCTTTGTTCAACACTGAAAAGGAGTGTGATGCTGTTTGTAATGTTGCTGATATTGTGAGAGAAATAAGAAACCCAACCAGGTCTATGAAAACAAGTCTTATAGAAGCGACTATATAGGCTACATGAGCACTTTCAACCTATACTGTATTAATCAGCAATGTGAAAATAGCCGATCTACAAGCTTGTATAGATCTGGTATTTCTTTCAAACACTAATCTGGTGTATGCGGGTCCCCTTGCAACTTTTAGTTTTTTGGGGGGGAAGGGGGGGGGGGAGGGACAAACAAAATAGATCCCTGGTTGTTTGGTCCTGGGTCTCTCTCAGTGTGTGGGTCCAGTTCTTCTCTTCAGGGCCCCGTGCAGGCTGTTTGGTCCTGGGTCTCTCTCAGTGTGTGGGTCCAGTTCTTCTCTTCAGGGCCCGTGCAGGCTGTTTGGTCCTGGGTCTCTCTCAGTGTGTGGGTCCAGTTCTTCTCTTCAGGGCCCCGTGCAGGTCCAGACAGTTCTTCTCTTTCCAGGTGATTGGCTGTGGAAATGGCTCCCGCTCCACTGGAACACAGACCGGAGACCGCCTCCCCTTGGGGGCCTCCGGAGCACTAGTATCGCCGCCGTCTGGCGTTTAGCCTGGCCCCGTTCTTCAAATGAGCCTAACCTTGAGGGACTTGTTCAACCCTGTATCTGCCCGTGTGTGTCCTGCCCCCCCCCCCCCCCCCCCCCCCCCCGCCACACACGCACATGCACGCACACGCACGCACGCACGCACACACACACACACACACACACACACACACACACACACACACACACACACACACACACACACACTGAGTTGACTGAATAATTGATGCTTGCTTATCCTTCTGATGCTTTCGTTAGACTGTGTGTGTGTGTGTGTGTGTGTGTGTGTGTGTGTGTGTGTGTGTGTGTGTGTGTGTGTGTGTGCGTGCGTGCGTGCGTGCGTGTGTGTGTGTGTGTGTGTGTGGGTGTGTGTGTGTGTGTGTGTGTGTGTGTGTTTGCCTGTGAGAGACACAATATGAAGGCGGGTGGGTGGGGGGGGGGGGTTGTCAATGGACGTGCCTCTTTGCGTGTCACTCTTAGAGTGTGTTTTCCAGCACCACTTGTCACCCCAAACGTGGCTTGTCCGTTCCGATATTCATCATACAACTAACTCCATATGTTGTGTTTTTTTCCACACGTCTCTTTTTTTCTCTTTTGGTTTTGTTGTCATTGTCCCGGAGACCCAAACTGACAAACACACAAAGTGTTTGTGATGTGGAACAGCTGAGCAGACAGGCTTTTAGACCTCTCACGCTGACAGCGAGGGGAATAGAGTGTAGAAGGCTGCAGGGGGCCATGCAACTTTAAACAGACAACAGGAATGGGGGAAGAATTTGCTTTAAGAGAGAGACAGAGAGCGAGTGCATTTATCATGCAATCTAACAGACTCTCACCCTGATCTATACGCAATGGGCTCTATATGCACAGAGAATAACTTCCTACTTCCTTCACAGGTGTTACCGATGATACTAAGGCTCTATTCCAGTCTGGTCAAACCAGAGTCAGGGTGCTGCTAATTGTGCACACACCAGTAAAGTGTCCTTTAGTGGGTTTGAAAACCCTGTACGGGTGTATAGGGTCCATTTGGTTCCATTTGTACACTCAGAGTTATGGCGGTCCAGGAGTTCAAAGATTCGAGACAGCAGAGCATTAATTAGTATCATCGGTAACAACTGTGAAGGAGGTATAGGAAGAGTTATTCTGTGTGCAGTCTCACGTAAACACTCTCATCGGATCGGATATTGCTTTTGATGGGGGAAAGTAGACCCTTTAAGCAGTTACCATTACTTTTATGAGTGTGCAGCCGAGCTGTGCGCATGCAAGGTCACTCAGTGAGAGAGAGATTCCTATATAGCGTCTGAGAAAAGAGTGACACGTCAGAATCCTCCAGGACAGACTAACCCTCTGGCCTGCGCTTCGCGGGGCCCCACCGATCTGCGGACTGATATGATCGAATCTGAATTCGTGATGTAACAGGTCGTATTTGCTTTCATATATGTCTTTGCTGTTCATATGTATATCACATGACCATTCAATTTGGGATAATTGTGGGCAATCAATAAATGCCAGATCTTGTGAATCCATAATTTTAAGTGTAGGCCTACAGCCTGTTTATTGGACTATTAGATAACCCTCTCACAGGATGGCGCATCACTTTATACTTCATACTTTGTTTGACTTTTTGAAAGGAATAGGAACACTTTTATTTATTTTTATTTGTGTTCACATTAGCGCCGTGAGACAGTGTCACTGAGTCATCCTGCGAAATGCGAAGAGAGACACCGTTCCATTTATCAAATGACGTCCGACCGTGATGTGCTTTGGCTCCTGTGAGTTGTTAGAAAGAAATGTGTGAGACCGTCCCTGCATCACCGCTCCGTCCCCTTCTGCCCGAAAAGAACAACAATGACGAGGGAAAGGCAATAACAAACATTCATCAAAACTGCTGGGGGGGGGGATGAGGCTATTCATTCTCAGAGTCGGGGAAGAGAAATATCATCAATATTTGACATTGTTTTATGGAGAAGCCACTTGATTTCGTCCCGGGTCTTGTGCGGGTGACCAGCAGCGATCAATTACCATTGACAAGATTTGTGTACACGGAAGGCCCCTGCACTTTGTTTCGCTGCTGCTGGCCGGCTGCTGTGCTGTTCGCCTCCTCGGAGATCACAGAACGGGTCCTCAGTGAGTGCTCTGTCTTCTCTGTGACCGCCTGGTGTCATTACGCTGACAATAAAGAGACCACACACAAACACAAAGGTGTTCATTTAACTTAGAGAGTGTAAAAATGGAACCCAAATGGGCCAAAATTCAAGGACGGACCGAAATGGACTCTTATGGGTCCATGGTTTTACCCTGAGACTAATTATATATAAATACAGGCTGAGTAGCCTATATGTAGAATTCCACATCTGTGTAATATTGTACGTATGTAGTGATTTTAGTGTGAATTACCATAATACGTGATTTCTTTTTTTTTCTTACCTTACCCAGCTCAGTATTTCATAATATTGAGACAGAGGTTGGCTACAAAGCTGCAGTGTACTTGGCAAACAACCCCATGTTATGTTTTATAGAAAGGAAGAGAGTTACATTTCAAATTTCAGCTGATGTGATGAATTCCAAACTGGCTGTCTAGTCTAGAGAGCAATGCAAAAATAATGGCTTATAAGTTATGATGACTGATGAGGGAGAGTGACAGTAAATGTATTATTATTATGCTGCATAAACGTGTAAACTTTGCCAAACCCATTAAAACATCCTACCCAAACTCAAAACTAACCTACAATAAAGGCTGACTTTAAAAATACAACTGGGCCTATATTAGCTTTAGCACATTTGAACACATTGGTAGTAGCATCCTCTTCCCTCCACCCCACCCCTCCTTTCTCTGTAAATATACCTTTTGATACTTTTACATACCTGTTTTTAACAATATGTATTGTGTTGTATTGTTGATTACTATATGAAAACCTGCTAAACTTGTCAATCAGTCCGTCCGTCTATCCGTCCATCAAGCCTCGTGACACGCTCCATATATGGCCGTCTCCATATCATGAAGATCACGACACTGACCTCATCAAACACTGGATAGCCAATAGCCATACAGAAGACTGGATCATCACCTAGATCGGCATGATGTATATGGAGCCGGACAGCAACTCCACATCTGACCTGGCTCAAACCCTTAGATCTTAGAGCTGACCTGTTCTGATATTTATGTATGTTGATCCCTCCCCACTCGTCCTTCCTCTTCGATGTCTCTTTTTTTTACTGATACCTGTCCATTCAAACTCTAGACGGGCCCGCCCCAAAGTTATTAGCACAGCCACGCCCGGATAAAACTACAGTTCAGGCCCGAAAATGAAGGCCCGGCCCTACCTGGGCCCTATACCTGGGCTAATTAGCACACATTTTACGCCCTACCCAGCCCGACAACTTTAAAAAAGCTCTGGCCTGGGCCGTGGCTCAGCGGTCCAGGCACCTTGGCCGGTTAGTCTGAGTCTGGCAGTGTGCCGCGGGTTTGACTCCCGATCCCGACGGCCTTTACTGCATGTCACTCCCCCATCTCTCCACCCCATTTCCTGTCAGCTACTGTCTGTCCCTCCATAAAAAATATAAAATACAAAAAACCATTAAAAAAGGTCCATATGGGCATTCCCAGACATGTTGTTTCAGCACGACCTCGCTCTTTAGAGGTGGCTTTAGAGCTCTTTAGAGGTGGCTTCTCACCATCAGGGCGTCTTACTTTGTATTGTATTATATTGTATGTATTACTGATGAATTGGGTACTGCACCACAATGGAAACAAGCCCCTGTCCCTGAAACAAGCCCCCCCTGGATTTTTGTGCGGTTATCCTTATAGCATAACATCTGTTAACAAAGTTGTTAGTAAAATATTCAATCAATCAATCAGTCAATCAATCAAACAATCAATCAATCAATCAATCAATCAAATTGTATCAAACATTTTTATACCTATAAGAAGTCAACCCCCCTTTAACTGTTTCTATCTCGTTAATTTCAGATGGCTAAAATACATAAATGGCAATGTTTCACTCCTTCCTACTGTTGCCTCTTGCCTGCCCATTCATTCTACTTCCTTAAGTACCTCCTCATAATCCGTTTTATTGTTTGAAGTTTACCCACAAAACTATATTTTTATCACATATTAAAATATTTTGTCACTACAGTTTCCATACACTATTTTGACAGCGCAAGTGCAGATATATATCCGTGGCAGCTGAAGGATGGTGCGTCTCTAGAAGGCCTATAGGAGCAGCCATACCATGGTAATGGTGGTAATGTTTCTTGCTGTAGTATAGCAGTAGACAGTGCTCTTCTGGTCAGGTGTGAGGTGCACAGCAGCTTAGGGAGGGCGGTATAGTGGCCCTATTAATTACCACAACTCCACAGCCCAGCACAACAGTAGCACAACAGAACCTCACTAATCATAATCCCTCTGGGATGGAAGTTGTTCCAGCCAGGGAAATATCCAGAAGACAGAAAACTCCGGGGCAATTCATGGGGATATGAAACATGGAGGAGTATATACCGGTGCTTCAGATCCCACTGTGCAGCCGTATTTGCCGTTGAAACGGTATGCCCTGACGTTTGTCTCGACAAAGACATTACTACAACCGCTACACAATGAGAAGAAAACCTTTTTTTTTCTTCTTTTTTTTTGTTGCATTGCTACACATTTGGCTCATAATGCCTGTCTGGTATAGCTGGTCAGTGGGGATTTATGAGGAGCTACTCTTGGTATAATGTAGCATGGGCAGCCTACCACCAGCCGTCCCTCTGAGTGCCGCAGTGCCTAGCAGGTGATTTGTAGCGCGGGGAGACTAATGAAGTGGTCGCCGTGCCACCCTGCTTCTTTTGCAAGATCAATTCAGCGTCAGGGCGGCGCGTATACAGCGGCCATGCTTTATGAATGATGGAAACAGTCCTCAGGTCATCCATATACCTGAAACCCCAGTGTCACTACGGCGAGGCCCCCAGCCCTCCCCACCTCCCCCCAACTCCGGGAGGCAGGGATTCAGCAATCTTTCTTGTTTGGAGGAAAATACATTACCATCGGCCTCACTAGCTCCCTGGCCTGGACCAGCAATGATGCTACCACGCACGCACGCACACACGCACACACACACACACACACACACACACACACACACACACACACACACACACACACACACACACACACACACACACACACACACACACACACACACACACACACACACACACACACAAAAGCACACCGGCACCACTGTTCTTACAGTTGCTGATAATTGTGCACAAGATGATTCCGTGCACACGCATGAGTATGTGTGCGAGCGTGCATGCAGACATATTCCTTTCTCCTGTACGTGATCTTCCCTTCACAATATGGAAACCAATCAGGCCATTATTGTCATAATTACGGCAAGTGTTTGATGGCCACTAGTGGTCATCGTTCGTTCTGCCATAGCTTGGCTATATGTGAGGACGTTCTCTAACGTGAAAAGGTGTTCAAGAGGCAGAGAGGAGCTTTTAAACTGTTAATGCATGATGCGATGGATATTTTAGTCGGGAGGATGATAATGAAAATGAGCTAAAACACTGAGTGAGAGAGCCATGTGCCTCCCTCTCTGGCTGGCCTTTGATCCCTTCCAGTCTGGCTTTGAAAGCATCTGCCTCCGTAATGAGGAGTTTACCATACCCAATGCAGATTCAGGAAATGAATTCAAAAGTTAATGGTGTATTTGTCCCAATGATTAAGAGCAGCGCCTCGTTCTTTATGACATTGCTGATCCTCGCTATAAAACAGGCCGAGGCAGGGAAAAAGTCAGGTATTTATCATAAGTTTTAACAATTATCCTAAAATACCCCAAAGGCAATTATGCCCGTTTTAGTGGTGGAAATATTCTGCAGTACGTGTGTGTGTGTGTGTGTGTGTGTGTGTGTGTGTGTGTGTGTGTGTGTGTGTGTGTGTGTGTGTGTGTGTGTGTGTGTGTGTCTGTGTGTGTGTGTGTGTGTGTGTGTGTGTGTGTGTGTGCGCGTGTGCGTGTGTGTGTTCGGTGTTCGGTGTTTAGTTTTTTTGTGTGAGTAGAGCCAGCAGTGTCAATAAGAAACATTTGACGGGTCTGTTTTGGCATTCCAGGATCACAGTGAAGCTCATCTGAAGCTCATCTGAAGCTCATCTGAAGCTCATCTGAAGCTCATCTGAAGCTCGTCTGAAGGCGTCGTTGGCATTTGGAGAGCAGGCCGTCATATATAAACATGTCATAAAGTCCCATCCCCGCGGAGAGGTTGAAAGGCAAAAGTGGAGCAACAATGAATGCTTGCCAGAGTTTTCTGGAAAGCTATGAAATGTAAAAGGCCTCCCCTTTTTTTATTTCACACTTAGATTAAAATATAGCGGGAAGGCAGGCCAGGAGGGGAGATTGAGGGGAGGCAGATTGGATGAGAGGATCTAGTGGGAGAGGAAAGACAGAGGGAGCGAGGGAAAAGCCTGAATCCTTTACTTTTAATCTTAACTTCGAGATTGATCGGTTGAAGGTGTCAGTAAATCAACACCTGCCTCCTGCGTGGCAGTCATCTGCTTTTATGATAATCTCGTTGTCAGGGAGCGCGTGAGAGAGAGAGAACGCGAGAGAGAGAGACAGAGATGGCAGAGAAGGGTAGGTGCCGCACAAACCCTCCAATTGGGCTCCTGTCCCCTCCCTCCTCTCTCCTTCTCCTCATCTCTCTCTCTCTCTCTCTCTCTCTCTCTCTCTCTCTCTCTCTCTCCCTCTCTCTGGCTGTGAGGTAGCGGATGAGTAGAGAGGGTGTTTAATGTTTCTAGCGACACCACAGTGGGAAATGAGCCACATGCACGCATGGCGCCCCGCACCTCAATGCACCAGGAAATGAGCTATATGCTGATGATTCTGTAGTTTACAATATTACAATGTTGGGGCAAAGAAGACCGACTCGTCTTTATCCATAACCACAATCACAGGTGACGCTTTATTTTATAGCCTGGTGGTGATAACCGATGTGCACTGTCACTCAGACACTATGTGATGTGACGAATGTACCCCATCTTTATGTCTTGTTTCAGGGAGCGAGACCCCCCCCTATCCCCCCCCCCCCCCCCCCCCCCCCAGATATTCCAGACCCGGTACACACACATGCTGCTTCCTAAACCTCTGGGGAAAGATTGTGAATACCAATAGAAGATTATTTAATTTCCTTTTCTTTTCTTTTTTCTTCTTCTTCTTTTGCAGCTTTTTTCTTTTTTCCCCCTCTGGAGTCAGTCATGTTCTTCTTGGCATGAAACGGCGAGTAAGTCTTCCTAACTTTCATCACACATTATGCCGTATACCACATGCTGCGCCCTCGTGACCTGTCTCGCTGCTCTACCGCATGTAGACACACATGTGCATTCATACTGGAGTACACATGTCGTGGCTGTGTATACCACATACGAACGAACGCCCGCACGCACGCACACACACACGCACACATACTACATATATGCGCCAACCACCCACATATGTCTCCATAGCGTCGCGGGTGAGATTGACCAGCAAGATATAGCTTGTACGGCAGCAGCAGCAGCAGCAGCAGTTAAGCCCTCCCCTTGTTTCCCCTGAGTGTTTCACATTTATTTTTCCTTTATATATTATTCAAGTTAAAATAATTAATTCAGGATATCAAATCAAGATGTAGGAAATCAATCCAGAGCCCCGCGCAATCTGTCTTGCATTACGGCGGGGCCCCGGCCCCGGCTGAGCCTATAGCGGGGCTGGGGCTGGGGCTGGCTGCTTCCACAGAGACAGACTGGAATACTTACGTGGCATCCCTCCCTTCAGCTGGAGAGGAGAGGATGGCTGCCTCGCATCACAGGGCCATGCTGAAGTACTTAGGCCTGCATCCGATTGGGTGGTTGAAATTATTTTTGTTTAACGCCCGATATATAAAACGAACCACATGGGCATAGGGCAAGGACGCCGGTGCGATTGGTCCGGTCTGATAATGGCTTTGTT
>NC_139699.1:8213737-8218737 GCF_964188405.1 Protomyctophum parallelum
TGTGTGTGTGTGTGTGCGTGCGTGCGCCGCTGCATGCACGGTTGCACATGCATGCTTTTATTGGAAAATCCAACATAGAGGTCGGCATGCATCGTTTCAATGGAACTGCTGTTGGGAACAGTGTTTTAAATTAGGGCCTATGGGCGATCCGCATTAGGCAGACTGTAAGCAAAGTGAGCGAGCGAGCGGGCCTCGACGTGAAACATCCGCCCTAAAAAAATAAAAAAAAGCCCTGACTCTGTGACAAGGAAATGCCTAGTTCCTAACGGCTCTATTTATTGAATTGTAGCGAATATTCCTGGCAGTGAGACTCTTAACTAAACCCAGACCGAAGGCTCGACATCTGCACACAATCAGCCAACAGAGAAAACTCCACCGTTTCCCTTTCTTATTCTATTTATTCACAAATCCCAGCACTTGGGAACAGAATGTTTATTTGAAGTAATACTTTGCTCAGAACTACTGGATGGGCCGATACGTTGGCGTTTTCATTGCCTTGCCACGTATAGTTCCTCCAGTGTATAATGTAGAACATGTTTTTTTTTTTCTCTCTCTCTCTCGTTTAAAGTGACCAGAATTTGTCAGCATGCACACGGCACACATTAAACACTGCACACGAGCAGGCACACACATGCACCCACGCACACACGTGCACACACATGCACACGCACGCACGCACGCACGCGCACACACACACACACACACACACACACACACACACACACACACACACACACACACACACACACACACACACACACACACACACACACACACACATTCATGCCCAAGACAACATCTGGTTATGCCATGCACGGTTCAGTGTAGAAGCTATTTTGTGTGTGTGCGGTGTGAGTCAAAATGCCACTCAACTTTCACAGCGTGAACTGATGCTGTGCCTTGATCTGGAGTGTAACAGGCCCCAATTTCCCGCTGTTAGCACGTGTATTTGGCCCGGCTGACAAAGGAAGCCTTTTCTAGGAAACTGTTCACAGTTATTGTTGAGCTGGAAATATAAGGTTACTAAGTCACTGCGTGGTAAATCATATAGCCTAAGGTTTTGATTGTGACTTTAGATTTTAAAAATATATAAAAAACTCTGTCTGACATCTCTAAAATGAGTCTGAAAACACTCCTGAGCACCAGGAAAGGAAACATCAACTTAAAATAACAACACGAGACATTTTGTATGTCAATTGACAACGTTCATAATTCATTGATTTATTCATTTTCACCAAATAGTCTGAACAAAAATAAATGTGTGAAATAAAACAAGCTGTATATTTCCACGGTAAATTACACAATACACAGTTAATGTATATAAACCGAGAGAATTTACAAATGTAGCCAAATGGACCCTTTCTACAGTCGCCAAGCAAGAAACACAGCCCACGGGTTCAATAGGTCAACTGTATAAAATATATGAATTGTAATTATTTCTACTGTAACCGATCAAGGTGATTTTCACTTTATACACTGAGATAACTAATTACCTTACCCGTATTAATTGAATCATTTTCTCCTCTTTTTTTTTCTTTTTTTTCCTTATTTATGGGTTTGTATTTTGATCATGATTACATGACAGCCTTGTGTAAAATGCTGAATTTGATGATAACTCTGAATAATTAATATCATTTGGATTTGGACTTTTACTGTGTGATTTTTCTCAGCTACTGTTAATCAGTGGTTGTGAAAGTTGGGCTCTGGGAACGTTGTGAGCTTGTATCTATTTGTAACTATTTTCAAATCGCAAAACCCGAGCGCTATAAAGCACAACTTTACTCGTCTTCTAGTGACTCGATCTCCTCTCCACTAGTCCCTCCGTAACATTTTAGTCTCTAGTTTTTCTAAATTGTCAGTAGGCCTATGTATAGATTATGATTATAGAAAGTCTTAGTTTAGTCTTAATCTTTATTTAGTTTTTGGTACGTTTTTGTCAGTGAATAAAGGTAGTCGACGAAGATGTTTTGGTTTAGTTTTAGTCGACGAAGTCAACACTGCTCTACACTCTCAGAGTTGCATTAATACTGACGATATCACATGTAGTGTATAGATTGGGATCCCAGAGGTAAACGTCATTTGGGCCTGGGGGGTCCTGGGCCTGGTCCTGGGCCTGGTCCATATGGGCCTGGGGGGTCCTATTTGAGAATCATCACGGCCGTAACTTGGCTGTAGAGTTCTCCTCTAAGACATACTGTACACATTTCTGCTGCTTTGACAGACAGGCCCGCGGTCGTGCCTCGTAAAAAACATAACCCCTAACATGTAGGCTTAACATTGATGAGAACCATACGCATACGACAGTCACACGCATGCACGCACGCACGCACGCACGCACGCACGCACGCACGCACGCACACACACACACACACACACACACACACACGCACGCACGCACGCACGCACGCACGCACGCACGCACGCACGCACACACACACACACACACACACACACACACACACACACACACACACACACACACACACACACACACACACACACACACACACACACACACACACATATACACATATACACACATACACACACTTACACCTCTGCAACACTGCTTAAATAAGCATTTGCACAACCAGCAGGCAGCTCTGCACACATGACTGGTTAAGAAAATAATTAAAGTGAGCTCGGAAGGCCAGAATTACTGCAATATGGGCAAATTAACAAATTAACACACACACACACACACACACACACACACACACACACACACACACACACACACACACACACACACACACACACACACACACACAGAGCTATAGTCCCCTCTCCTGTCTCTTTCCTTCTCTTTCCTTCTCTCTTCCTCCTCCTCCTCTCTTCCTCTATACCGGCGGCATCTTTCATTTAAATATTTCATCCAGTTGTGCAGCTCGCCTAGTGTAGTGTGTGTCATCTCCATCCCTGGCCTCGGCACTATGAAGTGGAGCACGCATGGAAGACCTTTTTTTATTTTTTTTAGGGAGAGGTGTGCGTGTGCGTGTGCGACTGTGCGTGCGTGAGACCGGGTCAGAGGGAGGGGTTGGGAGGAGATATGAAAAGAGAGGAGAGAGAGTGGGGGGAGGGGGGGGGGGGGGGCCCTGAGCTGTTGAGCGCTGATAGGAAGTGAAAAGGTGGGGGAGACATAGTGATAACTAATGTACTTCCTGTGTACCTCCTTTCCTCTCCTGTTGGCCCCCTCCACCCCCCCCCCCCCCCCCCATTAAAGACACAGAACTGATGTGTGATGTACAGCCGTTGAACTCTGCTGTGCGTGCGTGCGTGCGTGCGTGCGTGCGTGCGTGCGTGCGTGCGTGCGTGCGTGCGTGCGTGCGTGCGTGCGTGCGTGCGTGCGTGCGTGCGTGCGCTCATGCACGTGTGTCAGATTAACTGATGGCGTGATGTGTGAGAGAAGGAGAAAAGGGTGACAAGGATGGAGGAGCGGAATGGAGTGAGAACCTGGAGAGAGACGAGTGAAACTTCCACTTACCGCAGAGTGATGTGTTCGCTCTGTTTAACAGACAAACAGAGGTGAGGGGACGTGTGTGTGTGTGTGTGTGTGTGTGTGTGTTTGTGTGTGTGCGTGTGCGTGCGTGTGTGCGTACATGTGTGTGTGTGTGTGTGTGTGTGTGTGTGTGTGTGTGTGTGTGTGTGTGTGTGTGTGTGTGCGTGTCTGCATGCTTGTGCATGTGTCTGCACTCATATACCCTGGCTATTTCGATGGGTGTTTTGGAGTGTAGATGTCAGCTATAGGTTAGACTGAGGACAGCAGAGCAGTGATCTCACAGTCCTATATGAGTTTAAGTCGCATATCATTTATCTTTTAGCATAATTTATCTGATAACATCTTCATATAGTTTATCCATGAGGTTCAACCTCATTGACATGACACCGTGTTTGCAGTATCCTATAGGATGCATTCTCACATTTAGATGTTTATTAAAGTTGCATGCTGTCAGTGTAAATATAGTATCATCACAGTGTCAAGTTAATTTCTTTGTTTTGTGATCAGGATAGTTTTTATTTTTCAAATGCATGTTTGTGCAGCTTTTGATTGATTGAATACTAAAATAATATAATAACTAAAATACGGAAACAGCCCGAACGTACAACAAAGCATTTAGGCAAAAAAAAGAGGATAATATACTCTTATTATTTATTAAGATAATATGAATAGATGTCCTTCTACATTCATTTTGTCCCAAAGTGAATGGAGTGTGGATGAAAGGATTTTGGTACTCAACATTAGAAGATAGAATGACAACTTTATGGGTGATTCAAGATTCAGACTGTGCTAGAAATGTCCAACATAATACATAAAAAACAACAAGGTATAATACAATATAAGGTTTGTAGTGTAGAACATATAAATAACCTTATAGGTGTGCCAAAGAAATTAATCAATCATCAACATCAATATAATTTTCAATCATTGGTTTGTAGAGAATAACAATAGACTACAATACCATGCTATATTAATACTTTGGAATTGCATCTTGGGATAACTATAGACAGGACAATACACATAATATATAATCTTTAGAATAAAATTAGCAACCGGGATATATAGAATACCTAGAACTGGAGGTCTAGACTATTGGGTCATGTGATCAGTAACAATAGGGAAGGTGTATTATGCAGGCCAAAGATGTACCTTTATGGTACTTTAAGTACATTGTTATGCCAATACTTTTGTACTTTTACTCAAGTACTCAATTTCTATATTGCAGTATTGCTACTTTTATTTAAGTAAATAATTTGAGTACTTTTCGCACTACTGGATAAGAGCATGAGATGGAATGAGGGGAGAGGAGACGAGAGGAGAGAAAAGAGGCGAGAGGGGTGAGATGAGATAGGATTAGAGAGTGAGATGAGATAGGATTAGAGAGTGAGAGGGGTGAGATGAGATAGGATTAGAGAGTGAGATGAGATAGGATTAGAGAGTGAGATGAGATGACATGGGCTGAAAGAGATGGACCAGTGTTGATTTTGACGGCAAGGTTTTA
>NC_139699.1:8223737-8228737 GCF_964188405.1 Protomyctophum parallelum
CCTGGATGGACTGGGCAGATGGGATGGGGAGAGGTAGGTCGTTCCAGAGTGTAAACCTGGATGGACTGGGCAGATGGGATGGGGAGAGGTAGGTTGTTCCAGAGTGTAAACCTGGATGGACTGGGCAGATGGGATGAGGAGAGGTAGGTTGTTCCAGAGTGTAAACCTGGATAGACTGGGCAGATGGGATGAGGAGAGGTAGGTTGTTCCAGAGTGTAAACCTGGATAGACTGGGCAGATGGGATGAGGAGAGGTAGGTTGTTCCAGAGTGTAAACCTGGATAGACTGGGCAGATGCGATGAGGAGAGGTAGGTTGTTCCAGAGTGTAAACCTGGATGGACTGGGCAGATGGGATGAGGAGAGGTAGGTTGTTCCAGAGTGTAAACCTGGATGGACTGGGCAGATGGGATGAGGAGAGGTAGGTTGTTCCAGAGTGTAAACCTGGATGGACTGGGCAGATGGGATGGGGAGAGGTAGGTTGTTCCAGAGTGTAAACCTGGATGGACTGGGCAGATGGGATGGGGAGAGGTAGGTTGTTCCAGAGTGTAAACCTGGATGGACTGGGCAGATGGGATGGGGAGAGGTAGGTTGTTCCAGAGTGTAAACCTGGATGGACTGGGCAGATGGGATGAGGAGAGGTAGGTTGTTCCAGAGTGTAAACCTGGATGGACTGATGGGCGGTTCGGATGTTGAGAGGTAGGTTGTTCCAGAGTGCGGGGGAGGCGGCAGCAAAAGAACGGTCGCCCCTAATCCTTTAGTTGGTTGTACGGATAGTTAATAGTGACTGAGAAAAGCACTTAGGCTTCTTTAGATCAGGTATAAAGTAAGCAGTGTGGTAACCAGGTCTTCACGGGCAGAGGTGTGTGTGCAAAATTTGGCATCGACCAGGTTAACGGTGCCGGAGATTAGCAGGTAACACACACACACACACACACACACACACGGATGGAGTCCGGCCTGGTGGAGACAATTATGAGTTGTACTCCAACCACAGGCGATGGAGGCGATTTGAGTCAGGGTTTTTCTTTTCTTTTTTCATATTGAAATGTGAACCAGTGTCGGCACGCCCTTCCTGAAACACACTTGGAACTTATTTACAGATTAAATCCTCATGATTGGAGCAATAAACAAACAGCCGACAAAACAGTCAACAAACACGGAACAACATTCATAATCAATGTAAATTACATTGATTGTGAACAGGCTCCATGTTCCTGTTTCCAAGCGTTATGTTATGTGGGTTGGAACGAATGTTGTGACAAGATGTTCGGAGGTTATGTTATATTTCCTTGGCTCATTACTATAGAGTATATTTATGAATCTGAGACTATTATATATAATATAATACTTGGAAATAAGCTAAGAGTATAGTTGTATCGTTTGTGGCAAAAGCTTGTAAATATCTTGTAAATTAGAGACCCACACAGAACACCCTTTACCTGTACTTTTTGTGGCTTTCATTCAGTATGGGAACTACGCACAAAAACTAATTTCACCCACGTTTTACCTGTGAAACTGTGATGTGACAATAAATCTGATTCTAATACTCGGATTACTATTACATTTATTTTTACTAAATCTGAAGTGTCTCCTTTGTTTAATTTCACTCTGTCTGTCTCTCTCTTCCTGTGTGGCAGTGATTGATGCATCTAAACAAGGATGTAGGGATACTTAGCGAGACGACCCATCAGCCAAACATTGAACCTAATTAATAAAAGCAGCCTGTTCCAATTTAGGAAGCTGATGAATACAACACACAGACATCACAACATGGACAAGACCCCCCATCCCCTCTCTCTCTCACTCGTTCAAACACACACGCACGCACGCACGCACGCACGCACGCACGCACGCACGCACGCACGCACGCACGCACACACACACACACACACACACACACACACACACACACACACACACACACACACACACACACACACACACACACACACACACACACACACACACACACACACACACTTTTACCAGAGGAAGCAAAATGAGCAAGACTAACTTACTGACTATACCAGACCAGATAAGACAGCAGAGAAACATAAATTGGGTTCTCATTTGTTTGTTTTCTTTTCCCTCTTAAAAAACTGAAATAAAGTATGGCTCGCTGCCTGCACTTATAGGCCAGCACTTAATTATAACAACATTTTACGTTCCCCATAGCCTCTCCCACATGTCTCTGTGACTTGTGGAAAACTGTGTATGTCGGAGTTTATTGCGGACTGTAAAGCTCTCACTCAACGTTGCTGCTCGCCTGCTTTTGTGGATCTGCCTGCACTGTCCACTGTCCAATGTCCTCTGTCCACTGTCCACTGTTCACTGTCCACTGTCCACTGTCCACTGTCCACTGTCCACTGTCCAGCCACATCATTCTGCCTGCACTGTCCACTGTCCACTGTCCACTGTCCACTGTCCACTGTCCACTGTCCACTGTCCAGCCACATCCTTCTGCCTGCACTGTCCAGCCACATCACTGTCCACACACTGTCCAGCCACATCATTCCTGGACACACTTTCTTTCGTAAGGCCGTTCTGTCTTATATGATTTACAGTAGGCACCGAAATGCCTACAAAAGTTGGTGAGAATTATTGCCCGTGTGCAGTGAATTATCTTCGTTATTTTGTGCCCTTTAGGTCAAAGATAGATCTCTGTTTCACATTGTCACTGTTTGGCAGCAACCAAGATATATATATTTTAGATATATTTTAGATATATAAATGAATGCTCTAATTTATACCTTGTGAAGTGACAGTGCTGATGAGCTTAAGTCGCCTCGTGACACGTATACATATTTTGCCTATGACATGCAGAAAACTGGGATGCCAGGGTTACGTGATGAGTTTTATACATAATATGAACAAATAAAAAATAATAACAATAGTTTGTGACTAAATAATAACTATACACTGGATCTATTTGCTGGTTCTTTTCCATTCTTTGAAAAGTATGGGTTTTGGATTATGTCTGGCCCTTTCTGTTTAGCCACCCATGGTAAAAATAAAATAATAATAAAGAGAGAAAAAAAACAAAGTGAAATAAATGGGTGGCTGAAAATGCATGGTCTTGAGCTTAAACTGTTCTACTATTACACAATGCAGTTGTATAATGAACTCATCACAAAACTTTAGAAGAAATGTCCCTTCGCGGGGTCCAATTCATAAATTGACAACAGCAGGGTTTTACAGTGGTTGGGGGAATGATGCAAGGCAGTGCGAGTAGAATTAGTAATAATGTTTCTAATAATAATGATAATAAACCACCGTTTTTTAGAGTGTAACTGTAACCAGTGAACTCCCATAATGGAGGTTTGCGGCCTGAAGTGAAGCTAAGAAGTCTTTCATAATGACTCTAGCACATGTGTGTCTGGCGTTTAGCCCTCTCATTAACGTCACTGGACACTGTATACTGTGTATGTGTGTGTGTGTGTGTGTGTGTGTGTGTGTGTGTGTGTGTGTGTGTGTGTGTGTGTGTGTGTGTGTGTGTGTGACGTCACTGTCTGCCAATATAGCAAGGCTTAGAGTGCTCCAGTGATCTCATCTCCTCATGCGTTTACTAACCCTGGCCCTGTGGCTATCTGTGTGTGTGTGTGTGTGTGTGTGTGTGTGTGTGTGTGTGTGTGTGTGTGTGTGTGTGTGTGTGTGTGTGTGTGTGTGTGTGTGTGTGTGTGTGTGTGAGTGCGTGTGTGACTGTGTGTATGCGTGTGTGTGTGTGTGTGTGTGTGTGTGTGTGTGTGTGTGTGTGTGTGTGTGCGTGCGTGACTATGTGTGTGTGTGTGACTGTGTGTATGCGTGTGTGTGTGTGTGTGTGTGTGTGTGTGTGTGTGTGTGTGAGTGTGTGTGTGCGTGCGTGTGTGACTGTGTGTGTGTGTGTGTGTGTGTGTGTGTGTGTGTGTGTGTGTGTGTGTGTGACTGTGCGTGTGTGTGTGTGTGTGTGTGTGTGTGTGTGTGTGTGTGTGTGTGTGTGTGTGTGTGTGTGTGTGTGTGTGTGGCGTGTGTGCTGTAATATCTATCGTATCAAAAGCAGCATACAGGTGGAGGGAGCTTACATGCCTCAGCAGCAGGACAGACATGCAGGCTTTTGCCTCCATTAAAAAAAAAGAAGCCAAACGCTCATTTCCTCATCTGCTTGTCTTTTTCCCAAACGAGTAAACAGATTTTTTTTCTTTTCTCCCTCCCTGCAGTTGCAGATGTAACAACGCTGGAACATGAATAAGAGAGGAAAGTGTGTGTGCATGTGTGTGTGTGTGTGTGTGTGTGTGTGTGTGTGCGTGTGTCTGTGCGGTAAACAGGGTGGTTTTCTCTGTGGAAGAAGGAATTTCCCCCAGCAGCCCCCATCAGTAATAGTGGCTGTAATGAGCTGCAGCTGTCAGCGTGGTTTCCGTGCGCATGCAAAAGCGCACGCACACATACACGGATTACATGCACACGCACGCACACACACGCACACACACACACACACACACACACACACACACACACACACACACACACACACACACACACACACACACACACACAACCACACACACCACACACACACACACAACACACACACACACACACACACACACACACACACACACGCACACACACACTCTCTCTCTCTCTCCTCTCTCTCTCACTCACTCACTCACTTCACTCACTCACTCACTCACTCACTCACTCACTCACTCACACACACCACACACACACACACACACACACACACACACACTTCTGCTCATATGTCGAGCACTGATATACCATACAATTACATAGATAAATAAATAAAAATAAAAACAGCCCCCATGCACCCCCCAGGGAGGGAGATTTTGGACTGACAATATTGTAAA
Source organism: Protomyctophum parallelum (assembly GCF_964188405.1). Lineage (NCBI taxonomy): Eukaryota > Metazoa > Chordata > Actinopteri > Myctophiformes > Myctophidae > Protomyctophum > Protomyctophum parallelum. The sequence goes on from NC_139699.1 coordinate 8,228,582, forward strand.
ACATACTCCTGTCTGTGCAGAGTATACTTAACAACACAGGAAACAATAATGGTGGGTGTCTCCAATTTGGCTATATAAGCTAGAGTGTACAGTAATTTGACTTAACTCCCTTGGAAACATAAATCAACAAACCTTGCCAGAATATACAAAACAAAC
>NC_139699.1:8231237-8245259 GCF_964188405.1 Protomyctophum parallelum
TTTAATTTCAACAGACTGCTGGACGACAATGAGGAGATGACCTGCAGTCTCTTCTCTCTTGAAATTATTAAGTGAATATAGCCGCCTATAAACGTCTGTCTATTAGCCTACATTTGTATTTAATTGAGTCATTTTTCGTCGCCTTACATGGTGAACAACAGATAAGTGAGTTAATTACCTGAATCTGGTGCTGCTCGCACAGCTGTGTCCGGAGGTCAAAAACACTTTTTTTTAAATCAGAAAAGCTTTTCAAAACATTAAAAAGTGCTATAGTCAAATGCCTCGATTCTAAGAAGTTCACCAATATTTTCCAGTAGCTCCAGTAACTCTGTAAATATTTATTTTAAAACGGAACAATAAGGCAACAATTATAAACTTTTTTTAACGTTTGAACAAACCTAAATGACTCAGATTCAACTACACACTAAAGATCTCCCTCTACACTCTCTATCTCTCTCTCTCTCTCTCTGTGTCTCTCTCTCTCTCTCTCTCTCTCTCTGTGTCTCTCTATCTATCTTTCTCTCTCTCTCTCTCTCTCTCTCTCTCTCACACACACACACACACACACACACACACACACACACACACACACACACACACACACACACACACACACACACACACACACACACACACACACACACACACACACACACACACACACACACACACACACACACACACACACACACACACACACGCAGGCACACGCGCGCGCGCGCACACACACACAACACACGCGCGCGCAGTTCAACATGCTGAAATCTGAACTTTACATTTTATTCCTATAACTAAATAATTAGGCTATAAGTTAGCCTATATGTTTAACCTTCATTTAAATACTGAAAAGGGTGCTTGCATGCTGTCAGTTACAATAATATATGTAAACGTTTTACAATTACACAATTAAGACAAATATTATACATCCAAGTGCAATTCGTTGTGTAAAGACAACGTGTCTATATCTACATTAGTTGCTAATTAAATTAGGATATAATTTGCTACAGTCTGTCATATTTCTAAATGAACATTAATTTACCTGCAGGTCAAAAACACGATCCTCTAAAAATCGTGGAGGCATCTTGACTTGTAGCCTGTTGTTCTGGAAACCACTCCTAGAAACCAACAACAACACTTTCACTTCATATACTTCTGCAAAACTGTCCAATTATTACCTGGCAGCCTAACATGCGAGCTGTTGCGTATTGATAGCCTATATATCCTATGCGATTCGAGATAGGCTATATGTCCACGCACACGCACGCACGCACGCACGCACGCACGCGCGCGCGCACACACACACACACACACACACACACACACACACACACACACACACACACACACACACACACACACACACACACACACACACACAGGCACAGCGGTTTTACTATTATACACCTTACACCAAATAGCATTGGGCAACTTTTAGTTTTCCTTCTTTTGGTTTGGCGTGTTTGAACGTGGTTACAATTAAAACACGATCTAGAGGTTATAATTCATGCTAATTTGGTGTCTAATAGGCTATAGGTAAAGAATTAGACAAGTTCGAGTGGTTGTTATAAAGTCACCCCGTGGCCACGCACGCACGCACGCGCTCACACAGCGGGGGGTGCATGTGGACCGTGGGATGGGGTCCATGCAGGGCCTTCAGCGGACCGTGAGACGCGACACAGCAGCAAAGTGACACCGCAGTGTGTTCATGAACAGGTTACAGCCAGGCAGGTATGATCAGATCAGAGATCAGCGTGCAGTTCATTCAAGATATTTTTGTAACCACAATTAGACCTGGTAAAAACTGTGCAGGGCAAGTATTAGTGAAGTGTCCTAATAATATTCATGCACGACAGTCCATTTTAACCGATAATCAGCAAAGTGATTGAGTTTCCATTAAAGACACACAATCACATATGATTTGTAACTTGCTTTGACGCTTTCAATTGGTGATTATTATGGATTGAAGTCATATAGATTTCTCGGTGTATGGATTTAAAATGTCCATACAGATGTGAACATTTCATTATACAAGTTCAGGTTTTTGTGCAGAATAAACAGTGGAAGTGGAGAAAGTTTTGAGAGAAGTGTTATTATATATACGCATGGCATTAACTAATCTATATGACTATACTGTGAATGATCTTAAGTCCTTTGTTAAAGCACTGGAGCACTCTACTGCTCGTGTTTGGGAGTGGAAAAGCCAATAAAAGCTCCGAGCTGGTTCGCGGGCTTGTCGAGAGAACACTGTGTCAGTCAGATGTTGGGGAGAGCTCTCCATCGCCTGTGTGTGTGAGTGTGTGATTGTGTGTGTGTGTGTGTGTGTGTGTGTGTGTGTGTGTGTGTGTGTGTGTGTGTGTGTGTGTGTGTGTGTGTGTGTGTGTGTGTGTGTGTGTGTGTGTGTGTGTGTGTGTGTGTGTGTGTGTGCTGAAGAGAGAGGGGTATATTGTCGTATCGCAGCGAATGTGCGCCGCGTGTGACACTGATGGATGCGCCAATGGAGAGACGGACAGATGCTTGGGCGGATCTAACGGCATGCAGTGCTGGAGCAGCGCACACACTCTCGGCGAGATTAGGGCGAAAACATCCACGATCGCTGAACAAACACCCGTCTCTTTCCTCCTTCCCTCGTCCGTTTAGCGAGCCCGGTGAACGGTCAACGGCGGCCGGGGAGCGACACCAGCCTCCCTGCATGGGAGCGACACCACCACACAACACATCCACGCACCGAAGAAGCGGTTTGATTCCCACAGCGGCTCAAACAGAGGAAAGCTTTTTTTTTGCTATTGACAAGCCAGCGTGAGAACGGGGACACGGCGGCGACAGGCATTATAGCAAGTAGCAACACATCTGGCTGGCGCAGAGCAGAGGACAGACAGCCCGTGGCAACTCACCGTTATTTATCTGTCCCCTCTTTCTTGATGTCTTTTTTCCCCTCTTCAAGATTCCTTTGTTTCCACCGCAGCGTATCCATCCTTTTCGCCTCGAGGATTGCTTGAAAAATAAAGGACAATATTTTGTTTTACAAAAAAAAAAAAAAAAATCCATGTTCCCAACTCAAAATACTCCAGAAACTTTTATTCCGTATAGCCCTACTGTAGACTACTGTGAAACACTGTAAAAAAAAAAGAGGACACAGGAGCGTTTTCCGCAAATGTTTGAATTCTCTGAAAAGGAGGATTTTGAGAGCTTACCTGATAATTAGTTTCCATTGCCAATAAAGAAAAAGGACTGCTTGGTGAGGATTTTGCGCCCAGAGAGTCACTTGAGGCGAAGTATAAGGGAGGCAGCTGTTGCCGTGTGGGGACTCGGAAGATGCGTGTGATTCGCTGTTGCTGTTTTTAAATAGCTCCTATCAAAACCACACAAAGAAAAAGAAAAAAAAAGGGGGAAAAAGTACCATTAGCGGCCAAGAAAGTGCTTGGCACCACTAGCTCGCCTGATCCATGCGCTTCCAGCCTGCATGGGAGCAGCTGAGCCCGTCCCCTCCTTCTCATGTACATTATTACAACAAGGGAGACCCAATCAAGCACGTATCTCATCGATTCACGCGCACACACACACACACACACACACACACACACACACACACACACACACACACACACACACACACACACACACACACACACAGACATACACACACTGTCTTGCCCTCGCACTGGGGCTTTTCAACGCGCTTGGACAAAATAGCGAAGCCGCGCCAGCAGTGTGGGCGACAAGTAGGCTGCCGTCCATCTCCTCCCTTCTCTCTCTCTCCTCTTTTTTATATCCATTTCGCCCCTTTTTTTTCTCCACGCGAAAATAACCAAACAACCGAATATTGGCTTTTCCCCCCATTCCGCCAGGACTTGCCGGAGGCGAATGGATTTTACGTGGTTGCTTTTTCAGAAGAAGCGTTGATCATCAGATTGTTCACCGCTTGTTTTTTGAATTTCGCATGAAAACCGGGAAGCGGATTCCTCAGTCATGGATAGCGCGGTGGATCAACCGATAAAGTAAGTATGCGTTTCCGTTTAAATTGATCCCAGACGCAGTCATACCGCGGTCTGTCAGTGTGCTGTTACTGTTAGTCTCGTACAGGGTCATTCTTTTCTTACCATGTGTCTGCTTTCCTCCCCTTTACAACTGCACCGCCGCTATAGCCAGATAGCCCTGCACGTCTTTCTATACTATGATTGACATTTTTACGCGAGTTGCAAAATTCTTAAAGGACTGTCTTGGAATGCAGGCTATAGTGTCAAGGCTTGTGTAATCACAAGGGCATTTGTGATATTGTTTGTCATACGTAGGAATGGAATTAGACGGGAATGACAGAAAGAGTGCGAGAGAAGAAGAGAAAGCAAAGAGGGAGAAAGAGAGAGAGAGAGAGAGAGAGAGCTACGTGACGCCTATCAGCGGCGCAGAGAGCGCACTGTGTGTGTGTAGTGTAGTGTTTGTGTCAGTGTGTGTGTGTGTGTGTGTGTGTGCTCTTCTTCAGTGTGTCAGTGCGTGATGTTTGGCCCCTTGTTTGCGGACTTTGAGTGACGCGATCATTTGGTTTTTTCCTTTAAGCTCGCCTGTTGCAGCCTCCGACGCCGAGTGAGGAGGAATCACACGGAGGCTACAGGGCTGCTTTCTTCTCGTCAGCTCCCACACTGTGATATCCAAGTCGATCGGCCGATCTGGGAGAAAAAGACAAGGGGAAGAAAAAGGGGGAGCCGCGCTGTTTTTCCTCCTTTTTGATCTCAACAACACACAGTTACCCCTTTCGTTCTCCACGGTGTGATTTATTTTTGTGAGTGTGTTCGACTGCCCGATCTATGTGTGAGCCCTGAAAGCTTCCCCTGGGGGGAAACTGTGCAAGGAAGCGCCCTATCAAAGCTTCGATCGCGGAGCCCCTGAGGCAGCCTCCTCGGATCTCTCCGGGCCGAGAGCAGAACTCCTGTCAGCCGCCAGAGAGCCAGCAGCATGCCGCGGAGGAAACAGCAAGCGCCCCGACGCGCCTCAGGTACAACATGGTGTGCAATGTGCATGCCCGTGCGTGTGTGTGTGTGTGTGTGTGTGTGTGTGTGTGTGTGTGTGTGTGTGTGTGTGTGTGTGTGTGTGTGTGTGTGTGTGTGTGTGTGTGTGTGTGTGTGTGTGCGCGCGCGTGTAGGTTACCGTGCGTGCGTGTGTACGCATGATGTAGCCGCCTATATCCTTCCCGTCTATTGCTGCAGTAATTTGTCCTTCTGCTAATATTTATCGTGGCCTCATTTAAGTGCACCCCTGAGCGCTCGCCCGGATCTTCTGCAGGCTACTGTAAACGTAGAAGCCCCAAATCTGGCTCCTTCAATCGGGAGGTTATGACCACAATGTACAAGTCAAAGTTTCCCCCCTCCCCTCCCTCTGTTTCACTCTCCCCCTTTGAAGAGGATGAGGGGTTCTTTTCTGTCTCCCTTCTATACCTCATTGATTGTAGCCTAAATATACCAATACCCTAGGATTCTAGGAGTCGATCCACTGTACTTTAGCCAATGATCTAGTAGGCTACATATAGAAAATAGATGACGTTAGCAACAATAGAGTAGTAATCTATTATTGTCTAACATTTATTAATTTGACAATTCTATATATTTTCATTTAATATACAAACAAACCTTGTTCAGGACCATGTCACGTTCATTGTCAGAGGCGCAGGCTATAGTTTTCTCACCGCAAAATAACTTGACTCCTTAAAATGAGTCTCTCATAACCTCTCTCCCCTGTGTGTGTACACACACACACACACACACACACACACACACACACACACACACACACACACACACACACACACACACACACACACACACACACACACACACACACACACACACACACACAACACTGTCTCTTTCATAGACAACTTAGGCTTTGATAGGTCTTTCCCTTTACTCTCTCTCTCTCCCTTTACTCTCTCTCCATTTACTCTCTCTCTCTCTCTCTCTCTCTCTCTCTCTCTCTCTCTCTCTCTCTCTCTCTCTCATAGATATTGACTGTTTCTACTGATCTACACTAGAAAGGTTGGCGGGGCTCTCGGTGTCAGCTGACTGTCACGGAGGCCCTTTGATGCTCGCCCTCACACTTTTTTCTTCTTTTTTTTAAGAGGGGGGGGGGGGGGGTGCAGCTTTGCGCGAAAACATTTGATCAGAAGCGTCACATTTTTAGCCAGTTTCTCCCGTAGACTATATGCTCCTCTTTCTCGCGTTCCTTTTTTCATCCTTCCCTTCCTTCAGTTTCTGGGAAAGACTTTCTTTCCTGCCTAAAGATTATTTCACAGCTGAGGGAGGGAGCGTGCTGGGAGAGGGGGCTTTAATGGACAATTGCCATCTTTGATTTGACAGTTGATTGATCGCCTGTCAACTGGCGAGGCTTTGATCTATTCATTCCCGATAAGCGTCGATAAATCACACTGCCGTGGCAAAAGAAGGGACCCCACTGACGTCACGTCTGGTCTAGCCTGACAAACTTCTGGCCATTAAGAACATCCTTAATTGTTACTTTTTCTCTCTCTCTCCCCCCTTTTCTCCCCTGTTTTGTTTCTATCCACACAGCTAGGCCTGCAGATGACGAGGCATGGCTATTAGCCTATGTAGACCTATTTTATTATTATGATAATTGTTTTCATCAGATCAGTTTAGATGAGAAATAGTTTTATGCAAAGTCACTGGTCAGAGCTACAGTGAATACTATAGTTTCCCCATATTATGTGTACAAGTTTCATTCATTCTTTGAACCAACATTCTTCCATTTATCATGAATGAGAAATGTTTTACATTTTTACATTTTCCAATAATATTATTTGAGCATGTCATTGTTTGCTAACTATCGGTTCACACACTAATTGTAAATTACAGTAGTCCTACACACCAACATCCAAACATAATGTAAACGTACAACATGTAAAACCTAACGTTCATTGGTGTACGTGTAGCCTACCTATACCGTACAACATGTGCTATATGTGGAATGTACATCGCCCATACATTTTACACAAGTATCCAATTACTTCCACACTGACACAGACAGACACACTGACTCACTCACACATACAAACACTGGTATGAAAAATGTAACTATTAGCCTAATCGCAAGGCGGAAGACTGGCCTGCTCCATCAGAAGGGACCGTCAGAGAGACTTTGTTTCATATTTGATTTAATTGTCTGCCCTCTGACAGCCACATTCATCAATGAACCTAATGGTCAATCAGAGCCTGGCACAGGGAGAGAGAGACAGGGAGAAAGGAGAGACAGAGAGAAAGGAGAGAGAGAGAGAGAGAGAGAGCCCTCTGTATGCTAGGCCCTGGGCCTTACTTGATCAAAATGTTTTAGCCCTAATGGACGCAATGGGTGGGGGCCGAGGGGCTGGCTAGACGGATGGATGGATAGATGTGCAGAGGGATGACTGAAAGCCTTTTTATTCAACTGGAATGAGTGAGTGAGTGTGCATGAGTGAGAGAGAAAATGAGCCATTTATTCCTTTGATGAGCGGACGAGGACAAACACACGAGGGCAAGCAGAGGAGGGATTTTATTTTAGAGCATGTGCAACTTCCTGTATTTTTTTCTCTCTTTTTTTTTGTTGCTTTTCTTCAGTGGTTCATTCGTCCACCCCCCCCCCCCCCGCCCCCCCCCCTCCCCTGCCTCGCTCACAGCTGCAAGTTATAAGGTTGATGAGGAGGGCTGCATCATGGCACACAAAGAGTGATGACAAATTGATTGCGCCATAGTGATGGAGAGAGAGAGAGAGAGAGAGAGAAGATGGCATATGATGGGCCTTGATTAGGAACTCTAGGGGGAAACAATGTTCCCCACACCCTTGAGTTTTATTTAGTGAGAAAATGTACTTTTTTCTCATTTTATTGTTCTTTCTTTCTTTCTTTCTTTCTGAATTCTTTCTTTCTTTCTTTACCTCGTATACGTTCCCTGTCTTCCTGGCTTTCCCTTGCCATTCCAACTCTACCCTTTCTGTCCTGACAAACTATATCTTCCTCTATTTTTTTACAACCCGCCAAACCTTGCAGGCCTCACGACCCCCCCCCCCCCCCCCCCCCCCCTTCCCAGCCCCCTTCCCAGCCCCCCCACCACCCCCAGCCACAGCCCTGTGAACGGCGGGCGGCGGGGCACACTCAGTCGGCAAAAAAAAGAAAAAAAGTGAGTTGTTTTGCCAGCTTCATTAGCGTTCTCCTAATTAGCTGAGCGTCTGATGGATCCCTGACAGACGTAATGATTGGAGATGACAAGCTCCGCACGCTGTCACGCTCGCCAATTAGGTCTGTAGCAGCATAGTTGGATGTAATCAACTTGATCTTACACAGTTACACGCACGCACACGCACATGCACAGACCAAGAGTCCAGGGTTAACTGTTTGACATGCACACCCATGCAAAAGGCCCACCACCAGCACACATATAGGTGAGAAAAGTGCTTGGGGGGGGGGGAGGGGTGATGATACAGGTTTTCCATGCAGGCAGAGCAATGATGCACGTGCACTACTAGGAAGAAACTGTGTGTGTGTGTGTGTGTGTGTGTGTGTGTTAATGTGCTTACCTGGCTTGCATGTGTGACCATGTGTACATCACCCATATATGCCAGCTTGTATTGTGCATAATAATGCTTCTATTGTGCAGATACACACGCAACAACGCAAACACACACCACACACGCACGCATGACGCACACAACGTGCGCGGCTGCGCGCAAGTTCATTCTGTCTGCTCTGGAGTATTTGTTTTCTCAGTGCTCTCCTCCATTCAGGAATGGACAATGCTTGGTTGAAACGCACTGTTTCTGTCTGCGGGCTTCAAAGCCAGGCCAGACCAAACAGATCATTGTTATGGGAGAGGAAACACTGAACATCAAACATTCAATTTATTTTTTCACCTGTAGTTTTGTTATTGTCTTTTTTTGTCTGGCCTTAATTAAAACAACACAGTCTCTCATGTTCCACATTGCTTTTATTCTAAACTGCACCGGATAATATAGCCTTGAAATATACGCTATTGTCGATTCCCCGCCATGGCACACAAACCATGTATCTCCATTTTTCATCTTTTCATGTTTTTCTTGTTCATGTGTTAATTTTTATACACAAATATTTGTGGGAAAATAGAAAATACAAGTGGTTTGGTCTGTCTGTGAATTTGTATGATTATATGTGAAAAGTACCAACAAAAGATTGTGACTATAATGACTACATTGGATTAATTGGAAAACAGACGCTCTTTTGCATTAGATGACAAAGAGCCGTTTTGGATGCGCACACAGTGACTTTTAAGGACGCATGGTTAAAAGTACAGAAAGCGACAGAAGTGGTACACAGTGCGGGGGTTCGGAGAACCTAAAGGCTGCTATATGAGTGATAGAGTATGGAGCATGGTCTCCTCTCATGGAGATTGATCAATTTGACAGTGGTCATTATTAGCTGCTCAATGACACTTTCCCAGACTGTGAAGATTTTTCACCTAACGTTGATTTTGCAGAAACACCTATCATCAGCACGGTGTCCAAAGAGGCTAAGCATGATTTATGTAAATATTAACATCAAGACAGATCTGGTTCTGTCCGACGGGAGATAGATGGCAGGCCAGGACGAAAAGCAGCTGATTTCTGTGATTTCTCTGCCTCCACGCACGCACGCACGCACGTACGTGCGTGTGTGTGTCTGCCTGTCTGCCTGCCTGCCTGCGTGCATGCGTGCGTGCGTGCGTGTGTGTGTGTGTGTGTGTGTGTGTGTGTGTGTGATTGATTGTGGATGAGAGCAAGAGATTAATCATGCTTGATGTGTGTTAACGTTGCACCCGCACTGGATCTAAGTCGAGATGCAGTGGCCCATTTAAATACACCCGCTCACACTCACAAACACAACACGCTCATGCACGCACGCACGCATGCACGCACGCACGCATGCACGCACGCACGCACGCACGCACGCACACACGCACGCACGCACGCACGCACGTGCATATGCAAGCACACGCGCACACACAGTGCGAGTGTGCACTGCACTGCACACACACACAAGCGTTTGCTCACACAATGCAGATGTGGCCACATTCCCTTTTTACAAACATTATTTTTCTCGATGACCAAATAATACAAAAACTATTAAATAATAAATTGATATAGTGAAATATTAATTCATATCAGTCGCATGTGGTATTGTTATGTGTCACAACAGATGTTTACTGATGGAAGATGTGTTTTCCGTTAATGATATTCCAGCAGGCTTGTTTGTGAAGCATTTGATGCTGCACATGTCAGCTAGCATGGCTCTTTGGCATCTAAATAGGAGGGTCTATGCATCTAGTCTGCTACCGTGGAATCTAATGAAACATGCCATCTTAATTAAGCTAATTACCCTTATTAGCAGCGGGTCGTGATAATTCTATTAATAATTAAGAGAGTAAAAAAAATACTTTCAAAAACACTACCATCCAACACCTCCTCAACCCCTGCACTCGGTTAATTAGAAAGTAATTATTCAGTAAAAAAAAAAAAGAGAACATGGTTATTCTATTCATTCTCAGCTGGTTGTTAAAAGGAATTTTAATGGGCTCATATGATTGCTTTTATCCAATCTGCGAGCTCACGATGCGTCGGCTGTTTTTGCTATTTTTGCGAGACGCCATCATATGACAAAGTAGGCTATAAACTGAGGCGTAAGTGGATAAGGTAGGGACGGATTAATTTAGTTACGAATGATACTCCTGAACTGATATTGTAGCTCAAACGGTCCCTTTTGTTCACCTTCGGTCAGTCTTTTCTCCATTTTCTGTTACCGTATTTATTTATTTTGGGGTCACTCTCTCCCATCTCTAAATATCTGTGGATCTCCTGTGGGTTAATGCCTCTCTATTTCCCATGTATTGTAAACAGTTGGGATTCATTAGAATTCCAGTTCAGTGTAGTTAAATCATCACTGTGGATGCTAATGTGTGGCTTTGATCTGCAATGTAAAGCAAAACAAAACAATCTTAATTTAACTCCGAGGGCCCTACAGTATCTTGCGCCTGCACCCCTTACCTCTTTTCCCTAAACTTATTTGCCATTCTTTTTACTATTTTGAAAAACATTTTTAATAGTTCAACTAGCCGACCTACAGTCCTACACCGACACTGTGAGCTTGTAGATTGGCTATTTGAAGGTTTTTAAAATAGTAAAAAGTAGCAAATTAGTTTAGGGATAAGGGGTAAGGGGTGGTGCAAGACCCTGAGAGTGTACTGTACACTGTAACCAAATGGACTCGTATGAACACAACACATACTATAAAAGCCTGTTACCCAAGAAAATGTTGAGAATCCATAAAAGTCGCTCATTCAAAATGCAGGCATTAGTTTGATGATTAAATCAAGTGTGTGACAAATGTTCGGAGGTATTAAAAATAGAAGAAAATGTTGAGTGTAATATATTTTGGTGCTTGGACACGTTCCATCTCTAATCCATTACCCTCTATTTGTTAAGTTAAAGTGGTCCATTTCTGCTCACTGAACTAAATTAATTGATCGTGTTAAAGTTAACTAGAAAGTGCAAACCTGAGATTGAAGATGTAGCGTCCTATGCCTGGAGTACAGCTCCCTAGAATTGAATTTCTTCTATAATGCTTCAGTCTTCCTTCACATTATACTCTTTACAGTATAAGAAACCCAGAAATCCTCACGCTACCTCATTATTACTATTTGTATTATTATTATTATTATTATTATTAGACGTGCAGGTACATTGTGCTCGTGCCCGTGTAAAGTGACTAAGTACTGTACTTAAGTACAATTTTGAAGTATTTTTTATTTTATTTTTAATATAGTATTTACAATTTTCAGTACTTTCACACTGCATCTCAGAGGCAAATATTATACTTTTACTCCACTACAATTATTTGAACATTTTAGTTACTTTATAGATTTTGATTATTATTATTATTACAAAACACACCAACCGCTTCAGTCTTTTATACATTTCAGCCATTTGAAAATAGCCGATCTACAAGCTTATAGATCTGCTATCTGCAAAAGATTTGTATACATCTTTTATACTTGAAAACATGAGTACTTTCTGTTGGTACTTTGTTACCAATATACTTTTGTACTTTTACTGAAGTCATTTCTGAATTCCAAACTTTTACTTGTCTTTCTACATAGTATACTGTATTGATGATGATGCGTAGCTTGCGGAGTTAGTTCAGTCAGATACTGTATACTCGAGCGTGTTCATGCTATGCTTAATGGACATCAATGTATTTGAGGGGTTAATATGCTGCATTACTATGTGGGTGTATATACAGTGTTTGCAGTACCACATGTCATTCGCTGATGTGGCAGTCAGCTGACCAATTGGGTGCAGGGGTATTTAAGCTCACCTAGACTGAATGCATTCTAACTGCCTTTCTTCTGCATATGGTTCATGGTTGTTGTTATGTGATGTTTTGTGCCTGCATACAGCACATGGCGCACATGCACACACACACACACACACACACACACACACACGCACACGCACACGCACATGCACACCCACACCCAGAGGATGGTAGTTAAACCCTATCGCGACCCTATGTGGTCAGGTGAACATTCGGCGAAAATAGCTATATAGATTGGCTATTTTCGGCAAATTGATTGAACCGTTGGGCTGCCGTGTTGAGTGGTCAGATGGGTCTGCCGTGTTGAGTGGTCAGATGGGTCTGGCTGCCCTGTTGAGAGGTCAGATGGGTCTGCCCTGTTGAGTGGTCAGATGGGTCTGGCTGCCCTGTTGAGTGGTCAGATGGGTCTGGCTGCCCTGTTGAGTGGTCAGATGGGTCTGCCGTGTTGAGTGGTCAGATGGGTCTGCCCTGTTATACTCGTTTGCTATTATTATCAACACAAATGTTATAATCTCAGAGTCAGCATTAAAATAGCAGGATTCCATTGTGTTGTATATAGGCTATGTGGTCTGCCTGTTCTGACCCCAAGTAGAGACCATCCCCAGATTCCCCACCATCCCCATGTTATTCTGTCCCACCCAGAGAGACCTAGGTGGTCCACACAGTCCCTATAACCATTATTGTGTTCCGCCCAGACCTTGGTGGTCCACACAGTCTCTCTCCCCACATTATTGTGTTCCACCCAGACCTCGGTGGTCTGTTCCAGTCCCTATCCCTACATTATTGTGTGCAGAGGTCTGTCTCTCCCAGGCAGCCAACTGACACTCTGATTAGTTATGGCCCTCCTCTGCTTTTCTCACTGTCCCTGCCCCACTATACACAGCCCACAATGAACCACCGCAAAGACAGGGAGGGAGAGGGAGAGGGGGAGGGAGGGAGAGAGGGAGAGAGGGAGGGAGGGAGGGAGGGAGGTAGGGAGAGAGAGAGAGAGAGAGAGAGGGAGAGGGAGAGAGGGAGAGAGGGAGAGAGAGAGAGAGAGAGAGAGAGAGAGAGAGAGAGAGAGAGAGAGAGAGAGAGAGAGAGAGAGAGAGGAGAGAGAGAGAGAGAGAGAGAGAGAGAGAGAGAGAGAGAGAGAGAGAGAGAGAGAGAGAGAATAGTTGAATATTCTATCACATGGAAAGGCAGAAGGGGAATGAGTTTGTAAAGAAAACATAATGTGCATTTGAGAGACAAAGTATACTGTAGGAAGTTGTCTGCCTGTTTTGTTGTTATGTTTTCATGTTATGTTTTCATGTGTGTTCATGTGCGTGGAGCCGTGGACGGCTGATGTAAATTAGCATCTTTGCTAAATCCGGTATATTTATGATGAATACAATGTCTATTAATATGGGGGGGGGGGGGGAGAGGGGGGAGAATGAGAGGAGCAGAAATAGAGAGCGAGAGAGGTCTGTAGAATGCTGAGTGTTAATTTAACACTGTGACAGTGTAATCATTATACACTTCAATTAACACTGAGCATTTAGCTCAGAGGAAGAGACTGAGGAGGAGGAGGGAAGGAGAGAGCTCTTCCTCTTCCCCATCCTCCTCGATAAGTGGGGTGACGGTTGATAAACAGCATTTTATCCTTCCTTCCTTCCTTCCTTCTTTTTTTTTTTTTTTTTTTTGGT
>NC_139699.1:8247959-8257959 GCF_964188405.1 Protomyctophum parallelum
GTGTGCATGAGTGAGAGAGAAAATGAGCCATTTATTCCTTTGATGAGCGGACGAGGACAAACACACGAGGGCAAGCAGAGGAGGGATTTTATTTTAGAGCATGTGCAACTTCCTGTATTTTTTTCTCTCTTTTTTTTTGTTGCTTTTCTTCAGTGGTTCATTCGTCCACCCACCCCCCCCCCCGCCCCCCCCCCCCCCTCCCCTGCCTCGCTCACAGCTGCAAGTTATAAGGTTGATGAGGAGGGCTGCATCATGGCACACAAAGAGTGATGACAAATTGATTGCGCCATAGTGATGGAGAGAGAGAGAGAGAGAGAGAGAGAAGATGGCATATGATGGGCCTTGATTAGGAACTCTAGGGGGAAACAATGTTCCCCACACCCTTGAGTTTTATTTAGTGAGAAAATGTACTTTTCTCTCATTTTATTGTTCTTTCTTTCTTTCTTTCTGAATTCTTTCTGAATTATTTCTTTCTTTCTTTACCTCGTATACGTTCCCTGTCTTCCTGGCTTTCCCTTGCCATTCCAACTCTACCTTTTCTGTCCTGACAAACTATATCTTCCTCTATTTCTTTTACAACCCGCCAAACCTTGCAGGCCTCACGACACCCCCCCCCTTCCCAGCCCCCTTCCCAGCCCCCCCCCCACCCCCAGCCACAGCCCTGTGAACGGCGGGCGGCGGGGCACACTCAGTCGGCAAAAAAAAGAAAAAAAGTGAGTTGTTTTGCCAGCTTCATTAGCGTTCTCCTAATTAGCTGAGCGTCTGATGGATCCCTGACAGACGTAATGATTGGAGATGACAAGCTCCGCACGCTGTCACGCTCGCCAATTAGGTCTGTAGCAGCATAGTTGGATGTAATCAACTTGATCTTACACAGTTACACGCACGCACACGCACGTGCACAGACCAAGAGTCCAGGTTTAACTGTTTGACATGCACACCCATGCAAAAGGCCCACCACCAGCACACATATAGGTGAGAAAAGTGCTTGGGGGGGGGGGGGGGGGTGATGATACAGGTTTTCCATGCAGGCAGAGCAATGATGCACGTACACTACTAGGAAGAAACTGTGTGTGTGTGTGTGTGTGTGTGTGTGTGTGTGTGTGTTAATGTGCTTACCTGGCTTGCATGTGTGACCATGTGTACATCACCCATATATGCCAGCTTGTATTGTGCATAATAATGCTTCTATAGTGCAGATACACACGCAACAACGCAAACACACACCACACACGCACGCATGACGCACACAACGTGCGCGGCTGCGCTCAAGTTCATTCTGTCTGCTGTGGAGTATTTGTTTTCTCAGTGCTCTCCTCCATTCAGGAATGGACAATGCTTGGTTGAAACGCACTGTTTCTGTCTGCGGGCTTCAAAGCCAGGCCAGACCAAACAGATCATTGTTATGGGAGAGGAAACACTGAACATCAAACATTCAATTTATTTTTTCACCTGTAGTTTTGTTATTGTCTTTTTTTGTCTGGCCTTAATTAAAACAACACAGTCTCTCATGTTCCACATTGCTTTTATTCTAAACTGCACCGGATAATATAGCCTTGAAATATACGCTATTGTCGATTCCCCGCCATGGCACACAAACCATGTATCTCCATTTTTCATCTTTTCATGTTTTTCTTGTTCATGTGTTAATGTCTGATTTTTATACACAAATATTTGTGGGAAAATAGAAAATACAAGTGGTTTGGTCTGTCTGTGAATTTGTATGATTATATGTGAAAAGTACCAACAAAAGATTGTGACTATAATGACTACATTGGATAAATTGGAAAACAGACGCTCTTTTGCATTAGATGACAAAGAGCCGTTTTGGATGCGCACACAGTGACTTTTAAGGACGCATGGTTAAAAGTGCAGAAAGCGACAGAAGTGGTGCGGTACACAGTGCGGGGGTTCGGAGAACCTAAAGGCTGCTATGAGTGATAGAGTATGGAGCATGGTCTCCTCTTATGGAGATTGATCAATTTGACAGTGGTCATTATTAGCTGCTCAATGACACTTTCCCAGACTGTGAAGATTTTTCACCTAACGTTGATTTTGCAGAAACACCTATCATCAGCACGGTGTCCAAAGAGGCTAAGCATGATTTATGTAAATATTAACATCAAGACAGATCTGGTTCTGTCCGACGGGAGATAGATGGCAGGCCAGGACGAAAAGCAGCTGATTTCTGTGATTTCTCTGCCTCCACGCACGCACGCACGCACGCACATACGTGCGTGTGTGTGTCTGCCTGTCTGCCTGCCTGCCTGCGTGCGTGCGTGCGTGCATGCATGTGTGTGTGTGTGTGTGTGTGTGATTGATTGTGGATGAGAGCAAGAGATTAATCATGCTTGATGTGTGTTAACGTTGCACCCGCACTGGATCTAAGTCGAGATGCAGTGGCCCATTTAAATACACCCGCTCACGCTCACAAACACAACACGCTCATGCACGCACGCACGCATGCACGCACGCACGCACGCACGTGCATATGCAAGCACACGCGCACACACAGTGCGAGTGTGCACTGCACTGCACACACACACAAGCGTTGCAGATGCAGATGTGGCCACATTCACCTTTTACAAACATAATTTTTCTCGATGACCAAATAATACAAAAAACTATTAAATAATAAATTGATATAGTGAAATATTAATTCATATCAGTCGCATGTGGTATTGTTATGTGTCACAACAGATGTTTACTGATGGAAGATGCGTTTTCCGTTAATGATATTCCAGCAGGCTTGTTTGTGAAGCATTTGATGCTGCACATGTCAGCTAGCATGGCTCTTTGGCATCTAAATAGGAGGGTCTATGCATCTAGCCTGCTACCGTGGAATCTAATGAAACATGCCATCTTAATTAAGCTAATTACCCTTATTAGCAGCGGGTCGTGATAATTCTATTAATAATTAAGAGAGTAAAAAAAATACTTTCAAAAACACTACCATCCAACACCTCCTCAACCCCTGCACTCGGTTAATTAGAAAGTAATTATTCAGTAAAAAAAAAAAGAGAACATGGTTATTCTATTCATTCTCAGCTGGTTGTTAAAAGGAATTTTAATGGGCTCATATGATTGCTTTTATCCAATCTGCGAGCTCACGATGCGTCGGCTGTTTTTGCTATTTTTGCGAGACGCCATCATATGACAAAGTAGGCTATAAACTGAGGCGTAAGTGGATAAGGTAGGGACGGATTAATTTAGTTACGAATGATACTCCTGAACTGATATTGTAGCTCAAACGGTCCCTTTTGTTCACCTTCGGTCAGTCTTTTCTCCATTTTCTGTTACCGTATTTATTTATTTTGGGGTCACTCTCACCCATCTCTAAATATCTGTGGATCTCCTGTGGGTTAATGCCTCTCTATTTCCCATGTATTGTAAACAGTTGGGATTCATTAGAATTCCAGTTCAGTGTAGTTAAATCATCACTGTGGATGCTAATGTGTGGCTTTGATCTGCAATGTAAAGCAAAACAAAACAATCTTCATTTAACTCTGAGGGCCCTACAGTATCTTGCGCCTGCACCCCTTACCTCTTTTCCCTAAACTTATTAGCCATTTTTTTACTATTTTGAAAAACATTTTTAATAGTTCAACTAGCCGACCTACAGTCCTACATCGACACTGTGAGCTTGTAGATTGGCTATTTGAAGGTTTTTAAAATAGTAAAAAGTAGCAAATGAGTTTAGGGATAAGGGGTAAGGGGTGGTGCAAGACCCTGAGAGTGTACTGTACACTGTAACCAAATGGACTCGTATGAACACAACACATACTATAAAAGCCTGTTACCCAAGAAAATGTTGAGAATCCATAAAAGTCGCTCATTCAAAATGCAGGCATTAGTTTGATGATTAAATCAAGTGTGTGACAAATGTTCGGAGGTATTAAAAATAGAAGAAAATGTTGAGTGTAATATATTTTGGTGCTTGGACACGTTCCATCTCTAATCCATTACCCTCTATTTGTTAAGTTAAAGTGGTCCATTTCTGCTCACTGAACTAAATTAATTGATCGTGTTAAAGTTAACTAGAAAGTGCAAACCTGAGATTGAAGATGTAGCGTCCTATGCCTGGAGTACAGCTCCCTAGAATTGAATTTCTTCTATAATGCTTCAGTCTTCCTTCACATGCATAGTCCCTCTTTACAGTATAAGAAACCCAGAAATCCTCACACTACCTCATTATTACTATTTGTATTATTATTATTATTATTAGACGTGCAGGTACATTGTGCTCGTGCCCGTGTAAAGTGACTAAGTACTGTACTTAAGTACAATTTTGAAGTATTTTTTATTTTATTTTTAATATAGTATTTACAATTTTCAGTACTTTCACACTGCATCTCAGAGGCAAATATTATACTTTTACTCCACTACAATTATTTGAACATTTTAGTTACTAGTTACTTTATAGATTTTGATTATTATTATTATTACAAAACACACCAACTGCTTCAGTCTTTTATACATTTCAGCCATTTGAAAATAGCCGATCTACAAGCTTATATAGATCTGCTATCTGCAAAAGATTTGTATACATCTTTTATACTTGAAAACATGAGTACTTTCTGTTGGTACTTTGTTACCAATATACTTTTGTACTTTTACTGAAGTACTTGTCTTTCTACATAGTATACTGTATTGATGATGATGCGTAGCTTGCAGAGTTAGTTCAGTCAGATACTGTATACTGGAGCGTGTTCATGCTATGCTCAATGGACATCAATGTATTTGAGGGGTTAATATCATGCTATGCTCAATGGACATCAATGTATTTGAGGGGTTAATATCATGCTATGCTCAATGGACATCAATGTATGTGAGGGGTTAATATGCTGCATTACTATGTGGGTGTATACAGTGTTTGCAGTACCACATGTCATTCGCTGATGTGGCAGTCAGCTGACCAATTGGGTGCAGGGGTATTTAAGCTCACCGTCCTAGACTGAATGCATTCTAACTGCCTTTCTTCTGCATATGGTTCCTGGTTGTTGTTATGTGATGTTTTGTGCCTGCATACAGCACATGGCGCACATGCACACACACACACACACACACGCACACGCACACGCACACGCACACGCACACCCAGAGGATGGTAGTTAAACCCTATCGCGACCCCATGCGGCGAAAATAGCTATATAGATTGGCTATTTTCGGCAAATTGATTGAACCGTTGGGCTGCCCTGTTGAGGGGTCAGATGGGTCTGCCGTGTTGAGTGGTCAGATTGGTCTGCCCTGTTGAGTGGTCAGATGGGTCTGCCCTGTTGAGTGGTCAGATGGGTCTGCCGTGTTGAGTGGTCAGATGGGTCTGGCTGCCCTGTTGAGTGGTCAGATGGGTCTGGCTGCCCTGTTGAGTGGTCAGATGGGTCTGGCTGCCCTGTTGAGTGGTCAGATGGGTCTGCCCTGTTGAGTGGTCAGATGGGTCTGGCTGCCCTGTTGAGTGGTCAGATGGGTCTGGCTGCCCTGTTGAGTGGTCAGATGGGTCTGCCGTGTTGAGTGGTCAGATGGGTCTGCCGTGTTGAGTGGTCAGATGGGTCTGCCCTGTTGAGTGGTCAGATGGGTCCTGGCTGCCGTGTTGAGTGGTCAGATGGGTCTGCCCTGTTGAGTGGTCAGATGGGTCTGCCCTGTTGAGTGGTCAGATGGGTCTGCCGTGTTCGTTTGTGAGTGGTCAGATGGGTCTGCCGTGTTGAGTGGTCAGATGGGTCTGGCTGCCCTGTTGAGTGGTCAGATGGGTCTGGCTGCCCTGTTGAGTGGTCAGATGGGTCTGGCTGCCCTGTTGAGTGGTCAGATGGGTCTGCCCTGTTGAGTGGTCAGATGGGTCTAGCTGCCCTGTTGAGTGGTCAGATGGGTCTGGCTGCCCTGTTGAGTGGTCAGATGGGTCTGCCGTGTTGAGTGGTCAGATGGGTCTGCCGTGTTGAGTGGTCAGATGGTCTGCCCTGTTGAGTGGTCAGATGGGTCTGGCTGCCCTGTTGAGTGGTCAGATGGGTCTGCCCTGTTGAGTGGTCAGATGGGTCTGCCCTGTTGAGTGGTCAGATGGGTCTGCCGTGTTGAGTGGTCAGATGGGTCTGCCGTGTTGAGTGGTCAGATGGGTCTGCCCTGTTGAGTGGTCAGATGGGTCTGCCCTGTTGAGTGGTCAGATGGGTCTGCCCTGTTGAGTGGTCAGATGGGTCTGCCCTGTTGAGTGGTCAGATGGGTCTGCCCTGTTGAGTGGTCAGATGGGTCTGCCCTGTTGAGTGGTCAGATGGGTCTGCCCTGTTGAGTGGTCAGATGGGTCTGCCGTGTTGAGTGGTCAGAGGGGTCTGCCGTGTTGAGTGGTCAGATGGGTCTGCCATGTTTAATGATCAATCAATGATTGTGTTCTGCCGTGGATCAACATCGCTATTTCAAGTTCCTATTATCACAACGAAAACCCATTTGTTAGGCTTTATAGAAAACATGAAATGAATGTTGTTGTTTTACAATAGTTATTTTTTTTTAATTGCGACTGTAGGTCACAGTTTACTATGAAAACCTGCATCTCCCATCAATCAGTCCGCCACGCCTGGTGACGCGCTCCATATTATACAGTATGGCCAATACAGAATTCATTCCATTATGTTGATCTGACCTCATCAAACCCTGTATACACTCAAGACACGCTCCATATATGGCCAGTACAGAATTAATTCCATATATTGATCTGACCTTATATCTCCATATATGGAGCTGACCTGTTCTGACATCACAATGACGTTCCGACGTCACAATGATGTTTTCCGACACTTCTCGCCCTCAGGGGCGTCTTACGCGTTTGCTATTATTATCAACACAAATGTTATAATCTCAGAGTCAGCATTAAAATAGCAGGATTCCATTGTGTTGTAGGCTATGTGGTCTGCCTGTTCTGACCCCAAGTAGAGACCATCCCCAGATTCCCCACCATCCCCATGTTATTCTGTCCCACCCAGAGAGACCTAGGTGGTCCACACAGTCCCTATAACCATTATTGTGTTCCGCCCAGACCTTGGTGGTCCACACAGTCTCTCTCCCCACATTATTGTGTTCCACCCAGACCTCGGTGGTCTGTTCCAGTCCCTATCCCTACATTATTGTGTGCAGAGTCTGTCTCTCCCAGGCAGCCAACTGACACTCTGATTAGTTATGGCCCTCCTCTGCTTTTCTCACTGTCCCTGCCCCACCATACACAGCCCACAATGAACCACCGCAAAGACAGGGAGGGAGAGGGAGAGGGGGAGGGAGAGGGGGAGGGAGGGAGGGAGGGGGGAGAGAGAGAGGGAGAGAGGGAGAGAGGGAGAGAGGGAGAGAGGGAGAGAGAGAGAGAGAGAGAGAGAGAGAGAGAGAGAGAGAGAGAGAGAGAGAGAGAGAGAGAGAGGGAGAGAGGGAGAGAGGGAGAGAGAGAGAAGTTGAATATTCTATCACATGGAAAGGCAGAAGGGGAATGAGTTTGTAAAGAAAACATAATGTGCATTTGAGAGACAAAGTATACTGTAGGAAGTTGTCTGCCTGTTTTGTTGTTATGTTTTCATGTGCGTGGAGCCGTGGACTGCTGATGTAAATTAGCATCTTTGCTAAATCCGGTATATTTATGATGAATACAATGTCTATTAATATGGGGGTGGGGGGGGGGGGGGGGGGGAGGGGGAGAATGAGAGGAGCAGAAATAGAGAGCGAGAGAGGTCTGTTGGAATGCTGAGTGTTAATTTAACACTGTGACAGTGTAATCATTATACACTTCAATTAACACTGAGGATTTAGCTCAGAGGAAGAGACTGAGGAGGAGGGAGGGAGGGAAGGAGAGAGCTCTTCCTCTTCCCCATCCTCCTCGATAAGTGGGTGACGGTTGATAAACAGCATTTTATCCTTCCTTCCTTCCTTCCTTCTTTTTTTTTCTTTCTTTTTTTGGTGTGTTTCCCTTCCTCCCTCTTCCCCTCTTCTTCCAGAATCTTCCGTCATGGCTCCCATTAGGTTGACAGCTGTCAATTAGAGCTCCCTTGGTCTGGCGCGCTGCACTTTATTGCAGGCAGTTGATGCTGTCATTTTGCTCCCGGTTTCGCCTTGAGCGTTATCACGAGCTCTCAAACAGTCAATAGCTGATGCATCAGCAGTTATTTCTTAAATTGGCTCACAAGGCTGCATCCTTCCCTCGGTGTTCCCTCTGTGCCCCCCTCCCAATTCTCTCCGTCTCTCTCTCTCTCCTCCTCCCCCTCCTCCCGTCTGCCTTGCTCTCTCTCACCCGGGTCTCCTCCACTCTCTCACTCTTTTCTCCCCCCTCCAAATACTGTTTTGTGAGGGGAGAGCAATGGATGGTGCCACTGCAAAGGGGGTTAAGGAGAGTGCAAGGAGCAGGCCTGCCGAGTGCAGGACACACACACACACACACACACACACACACACACACACACACACACACACACACACACACACACACACACACACACACACACACACACACACACACACACACACACACACACACACACACATGCTTGCGAGCATGCATGCAGGCAGGCACACGTGCACAGCATGCACACAGGGCTGTGCGCACTATAGCAAAATCAGCTTTTGTACATAAAAATACATAATATTTATGTATATTTATGTTTGTATACAAACAAAATATACACTCTGGGCACCAGTGTAAAAATGGACGCGGTTTTGACACAGTTTTTTTTTAAACCACAACTTCACAACTTGTATCTGAGGCCACGTACTGTGGTTGCAACTTCACACCCAATACCGTACGTCAGTGGTTTTCAAACATTTTCATGTCAAGGCCCATTATTTATTCGGCATTTGAGCCACGGACCACAATTTGATGAGATTCAGGCTGAGACCCAAAACTTTTAATAGTCTGTCGCCGTTGGATGAGATCGTTTGTCCACAA
Organism: Protomyctophum parallelum; assembly: GCF_964188405.1. Classification (NCBI taxonomy): domain Eukaryota; kingdom Metazoa; phylum Chordata; class Actinopteri; order Myctophiformes; family Myctophidae; genus Protomyctophum; species Protomyctophum parallelum. The sequence goes on from NC_139699.1 coordinate 8,256,856, forward strand.
TTTCATGCTGTATTGATGTTGGTCCCATTAGGAGAGATGTCAGACAAACATTGATCAAAATAACAATTATTCTACATTTCTCTAATTGTGTAGACATCTTGTAAATTGTGATACAGATGTTTTAACAATAATCTTACTCTTGAGAGTGTAAAAATGAAACCAAATGGTCCTGTAACGTTCCATTCCATTTAGTTTAATTGCACACTCAAAGAGTGTGGACGGTGTGGACACAGAGGTGTATGTTGAATGTTCAACACACTAGGAAAAATAACAAGGAACTTCAAATATACTAGAAGACATACTGATCATGTCATATCTGACGACGAACTGACAAGGAATGGAACACCATGGGGCATATAGACAAAGACTAACTAGATACACAGGTGAACGGCACAGACAATTAATACTGGGATAGGTTAACGGGCTGTTATATACCTGGCCTATAGGGGAGCCAAGTATACAACAAAAAAACAGGGGAGACAGAGTATTCAAAAGCAATATTAATTTATTAAGTAATCAAAAAATAAGGCATCATACCAAATCAAACCAAATCAGGATCAAATAGATGAGGTGTGGAAATCAGTAGTCAGTAGTGTAGTGCGTGTATGCATGAGTGGAATGTATATGAGTGCATGTTGAATGTTTTAACAGAAATGTTGGGGAAGGTGCATAGTGGGAGAAGTGCAAGAGAGCACTGAAAACAACAGAGCTGAGGAAGGGACTGGGGAGACAGGCTTAAATACAGGGCGTCGGCACCGGGCCCAGGTGAGGAAGGGACTGGGGAGACAGGCTTTGACTGATTGTCATGACATCACAGCTCTGCTCCCCAATCCACTGCAAGATAAGGAGAACAGAAATTAGGACAGCAAAGCAAAGAAACCAAACTAACCAAAGTGAATTATAATTATAATATATATAAAGCTACACCAGACCACCTAATATAATTACCATAATACCATACCATACACCCTAATATGTAGTACAATAAAATCTATACAGGGGCCCTCACAGGGCTACATTAATACAGGGAGGTGAGAAATGGCAGATAACAGCAAAAAGGCCATACAGGAAAGCACAGAACACTACTACCAGTAAGGTGGCGAG
>NC_139699.1:8265459-8270416 GCF_964188405.1 Protomyctophum parallelum
AGGTATGTCCTCCTCCTGGCTCTAATGTTGTGTTAATGATGTGTGTGGAGGTATGTTGTCCTTCTGGCCCACACGGTTGCCTATATGTTTTGAGTTTGGCTCAGGTTCCAGGTGTTTTGGACCCACTTAACGATCACATTTCCTTGAAATGCTCAGTATTAAAGGAGAATTCCATACTAGCGATTTTCTTAATCCGTAATCTGAACAAAGAGAGAAAACTCCACCTCCGCTCCGGCCGTGCTGTCTGAACACAAATATTAGCCATTGACAATGAATGCAGAATTTACCTCTGTATGTGTCTGAGCCAATCGGCCGGGTGTGTATGTCGGTGGTACATGCACCCTTGGCCAATCAGGGACCACCATTCTTGTGCGATGATATAGAGCGCCGCTCACTTCACACGGGTGTGATTTTATAATTACATCTGTGTTTCATTATGTCGGATAATATTAACACAATTCAATTGTTAATCGCAATTATTTGTGTGATAATGAATCGTCAACTTAAAGGTATATTCAGTGATTTCACTTAATTCAAATATCACTTATTTTTTTGTTTTGTTGTGATAATCCTCCCTACTATAGAGTGTGCTGGCCATATAAGGAGTTCCTTCCTGTCCCCAGTTAACCCCTGGGGGTCAAAAAACCTTAGGTTTCGTTTTTGACTCTCTATCCTGATTGGACGAAAGGCTGGGTCCCACAGCCAAAAACGAAACCTAAAGTTTTTTGAGTGAAATCACTGAATATACCTTTAAATGTGTAAGGGTGACATCCCTACCGACAGCGGTCTGGTACATGGTGTCAGATTGTCCATTGAGTCTGAACCCAGTTCTGCTCCAGATGAGCTGATTGGTCGTTGGTAGTACCTTGCATGGTTGTCTCCGCCGTCCGTCTATGTATGAATTGGCAAATGCAGCGCACAAAATAAAACGCTTTGGATACAAATGCAAAACCATTTATAGAAAAATTCAGACCGTTGCGTGAATTATAGTAATTAGACCATGACTATATCCTATAATATACTGAAATGCCACACGTTGCACAAACAGTGGAAGCTGATATATGGTGGGGCAATTGTACCGCTTGTAACAATCTTTTCACATTCATGCTGTAGTGTATAGCCATTCTCTATCGCAATCCCTGTCACGTTGTCTGTATATATGCTTATATTAAGGCCACACAATACACTTTTAAGTAAAATGTCAGTTAAAACCCCTTTCGAATACCGTCCTGTCCTTCTATGTGTCGGGTCAGTTTCCGTGTCCAATTCCATCGTGCTTTTCTCTGTGGACCTCCGAGAGTGTCTCCGCAGGTGAGACGAGTTAAACCTCTGTCATGTGGGTGATGTTCACTGTGTGGGAGGAGAGGAACAAGGTTCAAACTTCAAGGTTCAATGTTACTTTATTGTATCTCCCTTGGGATAAATTTGGGAGGAGACGAGGCTAGGGAAGGAGGCTAGGGAAGAGAAAAATGACCAAAAGAAAAAAAACAGAGAGCGAGCTAGTCTCTGAGCATGTCATCTATACCAGCCCTTTCGGCAAGAATTATGTTTTGTGTGTGTGTGTGTGTGCGTGTGTGTGTGTGTGTGTGTGTGTGTGTGTTTTGGCTGTGCCCCTCAACACCCCTCCGTCCCTCGTGCCCCCCCCCCCCCCCCCCCCCCCACTCCTCCCCTGTCTCTCGCTCTGTCTCCTTCCCGGTTCCATGGTGCCCTGTGTTCTGTTCCCCAGGTTTCCAGTGTGAAGGCAGACGCCATGATTTATTGTGGCCATCCGTCTCCCCGTGCTCATCCATCACCGCCCTGGTTGCTAGGCAATCATGGCAGCAGCTGTTTGCGTTTGAGTCAGACAGAGGGCCCGTCAGTCAGCGGCGGCAGGTGAAAAGCATTAGGAACACGCCATTGTCATGGCGAATAATTAATCAAAGGCAGGAAAGATAATTAAAAAGATATGACCCTTGCCTATAGCTCTCGCTCGGTCCACACTGCCCGAGAGAGAGAGAGAGAGAGAGAGAGGGAGGGCATGAGAGAGAGACAAGTGTGTGTGTGTGTGTGTGTGTGTGTGTGTGTGTGTGCGCGCATGTGTGTGCGTGCGGGGGGGGGGGGGGGGGGGGGGGGCTGGAAAAGATGAGAAGAGAAGCGAGATGCGGTGGGAGAAGAGGAGGAGTACTCTATTCTTTTTCAGGGTTACACTCGGCGCTGTCTCTCGTTCTCTGTCTCTCTCTCTCTCTCTCTCTCTTTCCACGCCACTCTTTCGCTCTTTGTCTCTTGCTCTCTCTCTCTTCACAGAGAAGGAGGAGGTGGAGGAGAGAGAGGTGAGGAGAGGAGTGAGTGAGTGCTGATAAAACAGGCTCTCCTGTTAGTCGGCGGCGCACTGCTCTAATTAATTAGGAAGAGATGGGCTGGAAAGAGGAGAGGAAGGATGAGAAAATCCTGGCGCAGAGAGAGAGAGAGAGAGAGAGAGAGCGAGAGAATACAAGAGATATGTTGCTGAGTTCTTCAGACTGTTGTGGGTCGACCCCCCCCCCCCCCCCCCCCCCTCTTCTCCAGCCCATACTCTCACCTGCACACAAAGGACAGCCATCATTCCTCTGGCCCACTTTCCTGTTCTCTCCAACCTGTCATCTCTGCTGTCTGTCCTCCCTCACACGCTGTCGCTCCTGTGTCTCGCGTCCTATTCTGTCTGTTAAGCCAAATTTATACTATGTCGAACAGGTTTCCAGGCTATGGCAATGCGTTGCGGTATTAGCTTGTGTTTTGTTCAGCTTGAAAATCATCTTGTTGTTATTGTTATCGGAGAGTGAAGCCAGCATTCGGCAAAGTAGGAATTACATTTTGTACACTGATCCTGGGCCACCCCTATACCAAAAGGGGCCTGTGCTAAATTGCTAGCACATTTATTTTAGGGATACTTTGTTGTAGAGAGAGGTTTGTGGTATAATGTCGTATGCAGCAGCCTTAATAACGTCTAGTAATTTCGTAGTCTTATAGTAACTGTTTCAACAATATATCAAGGTTTGGCTTTGTAGCCTATACATGGTTGGAAGCACAAACAAATCATACTGGCTATTTAATTTCTCTTTACTATCGCACTGGTCTGTCTCGTTGTATAACATAATAACAGAGGGAATCTTTTCTTCCCCAAACGCATTCGCAAAAAATGCAATAGAATGTGGGGTGATCATTGTGCTGTGCTGAGCTGCTATCTGAGGAATCCAGCATTGATCAGCTTGCCCATGTTGGATCTGACTAAAGCTACATTGTAGTGCTTAGTAAACCTAAACCCATATGGGCCTCTAGAGGAGCCAAACATGATCACATTAGCTGCTGTGGTATGGCCCAGTGCAGCTCCATATAGGAACACACCATCTCCCGACAGGTGTGTATTATGTGTGCAAAGTGTGTGCATTTGCAAACGTGGATGAACACGAAAGGACATCTCACGTTCTCTCTCTCTCTCTCTCTCTCTCTCTCTCTCTCTCTCTCCCTGTCGTGTATTTGATCCAAAGCTATGTCCCTGCATGTGTGTTTTGACGGTTCCTCATACTTTCCCACACTCATTTATTATCTGGAGTATATACAAGCCTCGCAGCTCGCTGGAACTGAATGTTCTCTATATGCTGTGCTTAATGACAAGCCAGCAGGCATGCAGACATAACAACAACATGGTAGGGTGGCAAATGCATGGAAAGACAGCTGGACAGGCAGACAGACTCTTAACCCATTCTGACCGGAGGACGATTCTACAAATGTCTTCTAAATCCTGACAGTTTTCTGAAAACGATATGTTTCTATGTCAGTGGCACTCGGTGCCGCGCTATTAGTTGGAAGATCTGCTTATTTTTCACCAGCCAAAGTACGACATAATGCTTAAAACACCAAAAGGGTGTCCCCGCCCAGAATGGGTTAAGACGGGAGAGAGACTGGGAGGACAGACGAGACATGGCGTCAAACAGAGAGACAACGAGACGATAGCGGTATCGCTCGGTCATCGTGGAATCGGTGCAGAAGGACACTAAACGCCAGGTGGTTTGAGAGATTGGAAGACCGAGAGGTGGACTGTCAGACGGACGAATTGGCGAGACAGGAAGTCAGGCAGGGAGAAAGGCAGACAGAGCATCTGTTAACTGTCGGCTTTCTATACCTTTCTGCAGTTCTCACAGAAATTATTTAGCCTGCAGCTTTGCCCAAGTTAACGTGTGGTCTCGGTGACTTATCTCTTTCTTTCTTTGCTCCCCTTTCTCCCTTTCTTTAAATCTTTGGGAGTTTAAGCCACGCGGTCGGTCGGTCGGTCGGTCGGTCGGTCGGTCGGTAAGTAGGTCGATCTGTCGGTCCAAAACTTTCAGCCGCAAACTGGAGAGCTGGTCGCCACTCGAGGTCATCGTTAATTACACGCGTGTTCTTCAAATCATTCCTGACCTCTTCCTTTCTCTCTCACTCGCCTGTGCTTGTTCTCTATTACCTCCATCCTGTCTGTATCCCTCACTTGTCACTGCTCACTGCCTCTATGTCTCTCGCTCACACACGCTCACACACACACACACACACACACACACACACACACACACACACACACACACACACACACACACACACACACACACACAAAACCATCTCCATTTTGATTGAACTAAATGAAGGAACACACGAGTTAGTTATTTAAAGCATACAGAGACATCAGCAACCACAACAAAGGGAGACAAAAATACGTGTGTGTGTGTGTGTGTGTGTGTGTGTGTGTGTGTGTGTGTGTGTGTGTGTGTGTGTGTGTGTGTGTGTGTGTGTGTGTGTGTGTGTGTGTGTGTGTGTGTGTGTGTGTGTGTGTGTGTGTGTGTGTGTGTGTGTGTGTGTGTGTGTGTGTGTGTGTGTGAATGAGAATACAAGTGTGCATATAACATTTTATATTGGCATTCGGATAGATGTACAATAACAACCCCCCCATGGGGAACATAAATAGCCCACC